>NC_091476.1:5820055-6162972 GCF_036971445.1 Narcine bancroftii
GGTTCTTGGTTTAGTTTATTCCAAATATAACACTGTAATCATTGCTTGTAGATGGAAGTTGTCCACCTCCAGGGTTATGACTCAGTCATTCAAGTCAAACAAGGTAAGATTTAAATTCAAGTAATTATAGTATTAAAAACATTTGAAAGCAGTTGGTTAATATAATGCAACTAACATGTAAAAGTTACATGCGATTTTTCTGCTTTGCCTTTTAAATGTCATTCATGTTACAAACTGATTTCGTTGATTTTTTTTAAATCTTAGTAATCTAGTTGCCTCAAAATAGTATTTATAATATTCTCCTGCATTTTTCTTCTGAAATGTTTATTGGAGCCAGTTCACAGTGGATAGTTCACAGAAGATTTTTTTTTAAAAAGATCCTGTATGCCATAAAATCGTCCTCAGTGCACCATATAACATAAGCAGAAATATTGCAAGGCATTAACCATCATTGTTGGTTTAGGGGTAGAACTGACATCTCCCACACTGGTGACCGGAGTTCAATTCCTAGCAAATGCAAAAGCACTGTGTTCTCAGCCTGGTCTTCTTGTGGGACATCTTTGTGTGCCTTTTACAGGACAAACAAAGGAAGACAAAATTTGACCATGTAACTATAAAGAAGCCTTGAGGACCATCTTCTAAAGTGCATCGAATTTTAGTCTGTATCTTGTGTATAGTTACTGACCAGTGGATTCCTTTCAAAGGTATCTTGAGGACACTAGAATAGATGTCCTTCATGAGCACAAATTCCACTAGTCACCAAATGCACTATTCATATTTATTTATCTTATGAAGCAAACTTTATCAATGATAGTTCACAGTTACCTAGAGAAATTTATCTCAGGACACTTTGCAGATGAGTGATTATAAAATAGTTGAAGAGGGTGATGAAGATATGAGGAAAGGATAAGATCTTTGGCTTGGCTTCGCGGACGAAGATTTATGGAGTGGGTAAAAGTCCACGTCAGCTGCAGGCTCGTTTGTGGCTGACAAGTCCGATGCGGGACAGGCAGACACGGTGGCAGCGGCTGCAGGGGATAAGAAGGATAAGATAAAGAATGTTTAAAGGAACAAGTTTTAAGGGTGGGGTCGAGAAAGAAAAAAGATAGTAGATAGATAGATGAGAGAGAATTACAGTACTTTGGACCTAGAGTGATAAAAGCTATTGATGGGGATAAAGGATTGTTTGTCAAGGCTGAACAAGTCACTACCTGCAATAATTCTGCCTTGGGGACCTTTCCCATCCTACCTCTTCTAACATATTCTGGTCCTTTTTTCTTCACTCCCTCCATTCATCTTCGTGCCTCCTGTAAGAGCCTCCTGCTCCTCTCCTAACAAGGGTGTCACAGTCAGCTTTGGAGTTAGGGCAACACTTTTTTACGGCACTAGTGATCCAGGTTTGAATCTGGTACTGTCTTGTCAGGAGCTTATACCTTCTCCCCATGTCTGAGTGGGTTTTCCACGATTGCTCTGGCTTCATCCCATCCTCCAAAATGTACGGGGTTGATTGGTTAATTGGGTAAAATTGGACAGCACAGGTTTCAATGGCTGGAATTTAGCTTCTACTGTGCTAAATCATTTTTAAAAATTGGAAGTCACCCTATATTTTTTGGCTCGGCATTGATTTCTCTCAGGTGCATTGGGAATATTTTTGACATGAAGCAGTGCTGTATGAATGTAAGGATTCTGAACACTGAATCTTTCAAAAGCAAGGTGTTTTTAGACTATTCCAAAGATGATTCATATGGCAGCTTGAATAAATAACTCTGGATTAATATTTCTGGTTCCTGGATGTATTTTGTTTGCATTGATGGTCATTTGTGATCTCTCATTTAATGACACGAGACTAGGGATCTTTCTAAAGCAGGTAATGGCTGCTTAGTAAATGGAATACACTCTGAACGAAACAATTATGTTAGACTGAATAAGATTTAACCCCTGGCCACTTTACAATGATCAGCAAATCTCTGGAGCTATTCGTACGTGTGAAAAATAAATCTTCCTAAAATACTGCATAATTGAAAAGCATAAAGATGGTAGCTTTTCATTAAATATAATTGAAATGATGAGTCCACTATTACAAACTAACATACCACTAAGTGAACTGATGTGAAATGTGAATGAATAATATTAGTAAATTTAGGCGTCAAGTTAAACAACTGGCTTATGGCCTGCTGCAAAATTAGTAATGAGTTTAATGACTTTCCATGTTAACAGTTGGTAAACCATTCAGTGATTGGTGATGAGAAGAGCCAGGCAGTGAATATATAGAAGTCTCCACCAGGTGCTCAGCAGCTTTCAGCATTATTCTTCTCATCTCACAAAAGCAGACAAGATTAGAGGATGGTCGTTTAAAAGAGTAATCTGCAGGATGATCTCACAAAGGGTGGTGAGGCTCTGGAATTCTCACCACATGGGTTGTGAGGGCTAGATCGTTCAAAGTAATGAAAGAGTAGTTAAATTGATGTTCATCGAGGAGAAGGCCAGTGAGATCAGAGAAGAGGGTATGTTGATTATCTGGGGCATATTTGTATCAAGAAGGCGGAAGTATTTCTAAGAATGTTAAGGTGGAAAAGACCTCAAGCCCTGATGTGATATTTCCCAGGTTATTGAGTGAAGCAGGGGAGGGAGATTTTGTACCTGCTTCACAACCACAGGTGAGGTGCCGGAGGACTAAAGTCAAAGTTGTTGCTTTGTTTTAGAAGGACAACAAGGACAAACCAGGAAGTTGTAGAAGGTGACAGACTAATATGAAACTCTAGAACACGAGGTTTGGGGTGGGGTACCAGGAACCTGTTGCCATCGGTGGTGTTGGAAGCAGATACAGTAGAGTAAGAGGCATGAAGAATGATGCATGAATAGACAGGATGGGTAGATTCCATTTGAAGGGAAATTGGATTCCTTTAATTTAGCATCATGGGCCAAAGTGCATGTTCTCTCAATGTTCAATACATTGCCCTCAATTTCCTGATCTTCCAGAAATTTATCAATGAGAAAATGGCGGAGAAGAAGTGAGAGCTGGGGCAAATCAGCCAATTATCATATTGAATGTCAGGGCAGGCTTGGGGAGAGGGTGAGGTGGAATGGATGACTCCTGGTCCCATTTCTTCTGATGCAAGATCTCGACCTGAAATGTGGCTATACACCGGAATCGTACCCCATGCTATAAAACTAGTTTTTAAATTTATTCACGGGCGTCACGGTTAGCACAACGCTATTGCAGCGCTAGCAACCTGGACCAAGGTTTGAATCCCGTACTGTCTGTAAGGAGTTTGTACCTTCTCCCCATGTCTGCGTGGCTTTCCTCTGGGTGCTCCGGTTTCCACCCACCTTTCAAAAACATACTGGTGTAGGTCATTTGGGTGTATTTGGGAGGCACGGACTTGTGGCCTGAAAGGGCTTGTTACTGTGCTGAATGTCTACATTTAAATTTATAACTAGATTACATCTGTTGATAAAAATGACAGCAGAAAGAGACTCATCAAGGACACAGTCTTGAAATGTTGACTGACCATTTCTACCCATGGGTGCTAACTGACCTGCTCTGTTCCTCTAGCACTTGATCTTTGTTAGATCAAAGTGTGGTGTTTTTTTTTTTCACTTTTCCATTGACGTTTGGCCAACAGAGCAATGAGACGAGTTATCCTTTCAAACATATTTAATTAAGATTGGGCCAAAATGGAGGTTGAGCCAAATTTAGCCTAGTGATTTAAGCTTGGAGTTACTTGCTCTGAACTGCACACATCATTTCTTCAAGAAAGCAATAGTGAAGTGGAATTGGAGATTGACTCACAGGATGCAGTCAGGTTTTTACTGTGCAGTTTGTAAAGTCAGTAATTTTTCTAGGGGATTTTAGATTTGTAAAATGGTCTCAAATGCATGTCTAAGTGCCACAAGATGAAATTTCCCTGCTACACGCGTGGGTCATTATGTTTTTAGCTGTTAAACCATTGTTAGAACAATGTTAGTTTAATGTTTGTTTTTGTTTTAGAGCTTCTCTGAATATTTTTCCACATACTGAGTGACTGCCCTTCTCATGATGAGATCTCATAGGTGGAGTTCTGGCTGACTGGGTATGGTCTTCACTCGATCGTAAGGTCTTCCGGTTACACAGCCAAAGTGGACAGTTGGAGGTACTTGTGGATGGCACCTACTTCATCTATAGTCAGGTAGAAGTGAGTACAGTCTTGGACCTAATGATTAGTTGCAGCCAAGTGGCTTGTGGACATGGCGTGGGGAGGGTTTGGTGCTTGTCAGTCACTTTGTGTTTAAACTATTTTTTTAAATTTTTAAAAATTAGACATACAGCTCTGTAACAGGCCACCCTACGAGTCCATGCCGCCCATTTTACATCCCATTAACCAACATCCTTGGTATAATTTGAAAGGTGGGAGGAAATCAGAGCCCCCAGGGAAAGCCCACGCAGACATGGAGAGAAGGTACAAACTCCTTAGAGACAGCGCGGGATTTGAACCCAGGTCTAGTCCAGCTTGCGCTATGAAGATGTTGCGCTAACTGCAGGCCAACCGTGCCCCCCAGTGGAACTAATTCAAAATGTACGGGGGCTGTATTTGGGTGGCATGGGCTCATGCGCCAGAAGGGCCTGTATCTATGCTGTGTGCTAAATTTAAATATGTCTTAATTGTGCAATCCCTTACTTTCAAACAGTATTTATTACATGTCCTTGGTTTTTTTAAATTCTAGCTCTTCCATCCCCACTCACCACTCTCTGTCCTGCTCCACAACACCTGAACTTCCACCCCCCCCCCCCCCGCCCCACCCCTTCCCATCCCACCATCTAGGTTCCCAAACAGTCTTTTCAGGTGGAGCAGCAATTCCCAACACTTCTGCCAGTCAAGTGCACTGCTTTCAGTGTGCTCTCCTCTACCTGGGAGAAATCAAATACAGATCAGATGATTGCTTTGTGGAGCACCTGTGCTTGGTTGACCAAGTTTGCTGCTATCGGCTGCTTTAATTCTACACCCCATTTCACTCTCTAACATATCTATCTGTGGGCTCCTGCTGTGTTATAACGAGGGCCAATTTAAAGCATGATGAGCAGAGGCTATTCCTCTATCTGGGCAGGTAACAGCCTTCTGGATTTAATATGGAATTCTGAAACTTCCAATAATTTATTTCTCTGTCTACATCATAATTGTCCATTGGACATCATCCATCTGTGATATGGATTGTTCCTTCCCCCTCCCTCTCCATTACCACGACCTAACCTGCCATTTGCAATGTGTCACACTTCCTTTGTCTGACTGGCTCACGAACAACTTATCCCCAGAGCAACCTTGGCCTCCCTTTGTCTTATCCATCACTCTCCTATCTTGTCTGCAACTTAAAACTAACTTGTTTTCTCTCATTCATAATTCTGATGAGTCCATGATAAAACAGATAATACCATTAAGGGAAATAAACCATACAAGTCAACATGCTTATCAGGCAAGAACGACAGCTGATCCTGTAGTCCAGTCCGCTACCCTCTCATTAAATGGCTTGGAGAACTACTGTTCCTAATTTGTCTGTTCATATAGGATCAAATGGCGAGGTGCTCTACACCAACACCTAGAGCAAGGTGAAAGAGTGATCTTGAGTTGGTTGTGAAGCGAAGAGCACAGCGGAGAGTGGACAACAATTCAACGATGCCCTATATTCACAGCAACTGTGGCAGAGCCTGCCTTTCTAAGATTGGCCTCCATACCCACAGTCGACACTGCTAAACAAACCAATGACTACCAGAGGCCCAGTACCCATGGTTGATCACGACCGCTGGAGGCCAAGAGAGGAGATAGTGAACTGAATCTTAAATCTATTTCTGTCGCCACAGACGTTGGAGACAGAAATACCCCATTAACCTTTCTGGTATTTTCTATATTTGTTTCAAAACTTCCAAATTTTTATTTTTGTTTGCCCAATACAAAAGTTGCTTGCAAACAAAGGTTGAGCATTCTCTGCCACTCAATCTTTTCCATATGCTCCAATCTTCATTGTCTATTTGTGAACAGATGAATTAGGAATATTTTCATTCTTTTCCAACTTATGAACAATTTATGTTGCAAACATTTTTAAATTTAAATTTAAAATTTACGTTTAGCCATACCACACAGTAACAGGACTTTCCAGCCCACGAGCCCATGGCACACAAATACTCCAAATAACCTATAATCCCCGTACATTTTTGAAGGGTGAGAGGAGACTGGAGCCCCCAGAGGAAACCCACCCAGACACAGGAGAATATAAGCTCCTCACAGACAGCGCCGGATTTGAGTCCTGGTGAATAGTGCTGTGCTCACCATGACACCGACAAAAACCAGTTGGAACCTGGGGACTTCCTGTAATTTAAATCACTGAATTTAGGGCAGCACAGTTTAGTGTAGTGTTTAGTGCAACACCCTTACAGCGCCAGCGATCGGGACAGGACCGTGATCCGAATGCTGCGCTGACTGTAAAGTGTTTGTACGTTCTCCTCATGTCTGCGTGGGTTTTCTCCAGGGGATCCTGTTTCCTCCCACCATTCAAAACCTACCGGGGGTGTAAGAATGGGGTGTAAATTGGGCGGCGCGGACTTGTGGGCTGATAAGGCCTGTTACCGTGTTGTATGTCTAATTTTTTTTTTTAATTTTAATTTTAAATAAATTTTCCTGTTGCTGGGATAGGATTGGTCCTCATGTCCCTGTGCATAGGCCTCTGATCACTACACTTCCATGCTCCATAAATAAAATGACCAGAAAGATGTCTTTAAGGTCGAGCATTTTGATCAGAATTCAAAATTCACATATTTGAAAGAGTTATTTTTGACAGCTTTTAATATGCATGTGAGCTGTCACAAAATTGATCTTTGGGGAAATAGAGAAACCATGAACCTTAAAGTATTTTGCCAATTTAGGATTATGCCTTCTATAATCCTGTAATCAGAAGGAAGAAAGACATTATTTGCAGCCTTTCTTTTAATTCCCTTTGCTTTGATAATAAGTCATCTTAGTTAAAAGAGAAATCTTAGTTGAGTTCTGCTCCAGTATCAATGGGTGTGCGTGAATCTTTAAACTAATGACAATTACATTCTCAGAGAAGTGGAGACGTAGGGCAATCCCTGACTCATCGATTTGGGAGGAGGAGAAATAAATTGTGGGTGCTATGTGAAGTCCATGGATGTCACAGGAGGAGAAATTGGACACAAGAATGCTTTGCACGGTTTTTTTTTGAGACATTTTACTGAAGTTGCATACTTTTCCATTCACTCATGGCTCACTCCAAAACTCCATCAAGGCCTCTTTGTGGATTCCAGGCATTCTAGCTGATGCAAGTGGTTTGTAAGCTTATTTATTGCTGTGGTAAAGTGCAGTTATTTTTCTACTTCCATGATTCCCCCTCGTTTGCAAAGTCCCTTTGACATTCCTTCCCTTTGCCACTTTCTCCCACTTTCTCATCCCTCCTATTGCCCGCCCTTTCACCACTCTCCATGTTATTCCAGTTGATCCATATTGTTTCTCCCCTGCTCTCCATGCCTCAGTCGTTCTTCCCAACTCTGCCTCCCAAGGTGGTCGACCCTCATACGGTCACCATTCCCTCATTGCAGGGCCTATTCCCAGCCACCAGAATATGCTGACCACTTTGAGCTGGCTCAGAGCCAGTGCCAGATTAACCATTAGGCTGAGTAGGCTTAAGCTGAGGGGCCCTGAAGGGAGGGGGACCCAGCAGGAGCGGGGACCTCGGGCTCCACCTAGGAGCGGGGACCTCAAGCCCTCCAATTCTTTCAACCACGAATGTTCAATTGGATCCCCCGCCCTTCCCCAGAGCGTTTATGGACCCGCTTTTGACCCCTTGGCATTTTCTAACCCCTTGGAATGTGCCATTGACTCCCAAGGGTTGATAGCGACCACTTTTGAGACCCCAAAGTTCAGTATTTAATGTAACATTACATCACATTCTATTCAACGAAGGGTGGGACAAGGGGGCAAGGTCAGAGGGGGCCTTACTAAAGTTCAGCATAGGCATCTGGGTGGTAGTTAATCTGCCACTCTTCACCCTGATGACTCGCAAGGCTGTGCTCCCTCTTGATGCTGCTCTACCATCTCCTCTTCCAGGACATGCACTGATGATCTTCGTGTATTCCAAAGCATATGTGTTTTTTCCATCCACGTACGTGGCTGCAGCATATATATTCATGGGTGTCTGTGAAGTCTTGGACTTCTTTGCAATTGATCAGGGCCTCATTCTGAAAAGGCTCTGTTGGAACTGGTGTGTCACTGCCATCACACACACACCAGTGTCTGTCGGAGCTGCACAAAACCATTGTATTTGGAGTATTGCGTACGATTCTAGTTGTCACATCTCAGGAAAGATGTGGCAATAGAAAGAGTGCAGAAGAGTTTTACCAAGATGTTTTGTTGGGGGAACTGGGAGTCAGGGAGCACATGGGATGAAACAAATATTTGATATTTTGTGTCGTAACTGACAAAGGGTTTTAATATGTAGCATTGACTTTGCATTTCCCTGCACTGATGCTGCCTGGGCTACTAAGTTCCTCCAGAATGCAGCATCCACAGCAGAGGTGGCCAAATATAAAGGGCTGTAAACACCAGAGCAGCAGCAGATTATCGCAGGACAATGCCCCCCCCCCCCCCCCCCACTGAGAAGAAGCCTAGGAGTTAGACCCTACAGGGAATGCAACCGTGCCAGCAGACCAGTGAAGGGCTCAGTAGCTGAAGAACCCACACAGGCTGGATTGCTGGAGATTAGCTGGTGAGAACCAAGGATCAGGACTTAAGAGGGTCCTGAAAGCTTCCTGACCCTATTGGAGGTTTGGATCTGGGAGCTCCATGTCTCTGAAGGACCTTTCTCTTATTGTTGGGGGCACTGACCAATGCTAGCAGCATTGGAATTTGTATATTTTGTGTATTAGTACATGACAATACTCGAGATGGCAGAGGTCGACAGCATCGAGTCCACGCTGCTGAAGATCCAGCTGCGCTGGATGGGTCACGTCTCCAGAATGGAGGACCATCGCCTTCCCAAGATCGTGTTATATGGCGAGCTCTCCACTGGCCACCGTGACAGAGGTGCACCAAAGAAAAGGTACAAGGACTGCCTAAAGAAATCTCTTGGTGCCTGCCACATTGACCACCGCCAGTGGGCTGATATCGCCTCAAACCGTGCATCTTGGCGCCTCACAGTTTGGCGGGCAGCAACCTCCTTTGAAGAAGACCGCAGAGCCTACCTCACTGACAAAAGGCAAAGGAGGAAAAACCCAACACCCAACCCCAACCCACCAATTTTCCCCTGCAACCGCTGCAATCGTGTCTGCCTGTCCCGCATCGGACTTGTCAGCCACAAACGAGCCTGCAGCTGACGTGGACTTTTTACCCCCTCCATAAATCTTCGTCCGCGAAGCCAAGCCAAAGAAGAACATGACAATAAAGGAATTTTATTTTATTTAACAAGAATGCCAAATGGAAGTTATTTTAGTTGGTGAGCACAAAATCAGAACAGAAAGTACACCTTTTAACTTTTATTCTCAGTCAATCAAACCAGATGCCACAGTTTGGAGTTGAAATGAGCCACATTGCTTGGAGTTGGTTCAGCACAGCAAATCTACAGCATCTGCTTTAACGTAGTAGAAAATTACATTTTAAAATTCAGACATGCAGCCCCATAACAGGCCCTTTCAGCCCTCGAGCCCGTGCTGCCCACAAATATCCCAATTAACCAACAACCCTGGTATGTTTTTGAATGGGTGAGAGGAAACCCACGGAGAACATATAATCTCCCTACAGTCAGTGCACTAACCACCATGCTAACTCTGCTGCCCTGTCCAAGGTTTCATTTTACTTTTGCAGCTCAGTTTAAAGCAATATTACAAATTTTATTGTGTCTGAAGATGGCAGACCTTGTCACGACTATAATACTTTAAGAGTTGATTCTTGCCAATCTGACTGTTGCTGTTAAGAAGTGTCACTCTCCATGGTCTTCAACCAGACATGGAAATAATACTCCTTCTTCACAACATACCCATAAGATATCAAGATATTTCTGTCAGAACCAACAATACATTTAGACTATAAAATGTAAATTAACTCCAAATTATTAGATGATGCCTTTGTATACAAGGGCATGGTTCACACATTTTACTTTGTTTTCCTCTCAGGTTTACTACATTAACTTTACTGACTTTGCAAGTCACGAGATGCTTGTGGACAACAAGCCTTTCTTGCAGTGCACACGCAGCATTGAGAATTATAAGTCGAAGTTCAATACCTGCTACACAGCTGGGGTGTGCCTGCTCAAGGCAAGGCAGAAGATTGCAGTCAAGATGACGTATGAAGATACAGTCGTAAACATGAGCAAGCACACCACCTTCTTTGGAGCAGTGAGACTTGGCAAATCCCCATAAGATGGAGGAGCTAGGAACGACAGAGGGCTGGAGGGGGAAATAGACAAGGCTGTATCCTGAACAAGGTCATGCAAAATTTATACAACACAATTTAAAAACAAGACTTTAGTGTAAAATTTCATCAGTGTAAATTAAGTCCATTCTCATTTTCCCAATGTCTAGTTCTATGAATAAATGTGACTTGAATTGAGTTATTTTGATGAATCACCAAAACTGACACAAGTCTGTGAGTAATTCCCAGCTAATCCATTTCTCCTTGTGTGTTTATCTGTGACAGAGTATGATTAACTGAGTTGATTTCCCCAGTCCATCCTTCTTCCAGTTGACTGGAATAAGTCACAGACAATACAGTGGAGGAACGTGCCCTTTGGCAATTTGTGTCTACTGTGACCATGATGCCATGTTAAACTAACCCCATCTGTTCATGGTCTGTATCTTATAATTCACAACTGTCCATACGTCCAAACCCCAACCCCACCTCCCCATCCCACCAATGTGTTCCAGACACCTACCTCTGTGTGTGGTGCCTCAGATGTCCTGCCCCCACTCACCTGAAATCTATTTCTTCTAATATTTGATATTTTTGGCATGGGGGAAAGAAAATCCCTTTATACATCTCTCCTCAGTTTATAAATGCCAATCAGGTCTTCCTTCTGACAATTCAGAGCAGACACACCATCTTTCTTTATAACAAATACTGTCTAATCTAGACAACATCTTGGTGAATCCCTTCTGAACCCTCTCCAAAGCTTACACCCTATAATGCAATGACCAGCACCCCACACAATACTCTACTTCATTCAAGAGTCTGATGGCTGCAGGGAAGAAACTGCCTTCAAGCCCGCTGGTGTGCAGTGTCACATTTTTGAGCCTTCTCTCCAAATAGGAGGAGAGGATAGAGTACGCCCAGGGTGTGATGGCTCCTTTAGTGTGTGGGCTTTCCTCAGCTGTGGGAAATGAGAATGTCCATAGACCACGTGATGTTCTGAGCTGCATTCCACCTTTGGTTGTTGAGTAGACCAGATCCCATATCGCACTGTTGCATCCAGCAAGTATGCTTTTAATAGAGAGGTTGTTGCTGGACACGCTGAACCTTCTGAGTCATCTCAGTAAGTAGAGGCATTAATGGTCTTGACCATCATGTCAATGTGATTGGTCTAAGTCAGATCATTGGAAACTTCACTCCCACGAACCTGAAACTATTTACTCCTTCCACTTGTACACCATTGATGTGGACAAGGATGTGGTCTCTGCCCCTCCCTGGATGTCAGTGTTCATGTCTGTCATCTTATTGATTTTGAGAGAGTGGTTGTTACCTTGGCATTATGATACAGGTCTTTCACTCCCTTCCTGTATTCAGTGTCATCATTATTATTAGATTCCCAGCCTATTGTGGGGTCATTTGAAAATGGAGTTGGGACAGTATTTGGTTGTAGCCATGGATATAGAGAAAGAAAAGTAAAATTCAGTGGAAACAAAGGTTTTCATCCTACTGCATCCAACATTGTTTTATATATTCAACAACCAAATTGTTAAATGCACTAGATCGACTCATGTTACCACTTTCTTGGCTTGATTTGATTTACACACCAAGATCCCACTCTACATCACTGCTGTAAATGGACATACCATTGACTAAATGTTTGTCCTTTATATTTGATCTCCTAAACTGTAACACATTATTTTGCTTAGATTAACTGCCATCTGCCATTTCTCCACCCATATCTGTAACTGATCAATGTAGATCCTGCCGATTCCTTCAGTAGATCTCTACACTGTCCACAACTCCACCAATCGTTGTGTTGTTTGCAAACTTACTAACCCACCCATCTATTTTTTTCATCCAGAATTAATCCCTGTGGAATACCACTGGTCACAGAGATCCAACCAGAATAATACCCTCCCACCATTACTATCCATCTTCTCTGGGCAAGTCAATTCCAAGCTCTCAATTCACTGCAGATACAATGCATCTTTACCTTGTGGATCAGCCTACCATGTGGAACCTTGTCAAATATCTTAAAGTCCATGGAAACAACATCCAGTATCCCACTCTCAATCATTTTCAATGTCCGTATTGATGCTTTCATTTTTGCAAGTGGAAACTTCCAATGGACTCGTGTGATCTTCAGGAAGGAAGAGACGACCTTCCTGCAAATGATCAAAGAGCACCAGAGGGCCATACTCAAATCAAAAAGCCATTTGGTCATAGCTGAGCATTTTCACTGCATTTTCTTCCTCCCTGAGCTCTGTCGACTCCATTTCATTCACACACTCCTTCCATCTCCATTATTTTTGGCCCAATGACAGCATTTTCCACTCAGGTATCTCTTCAACGTCTTCCTTCTTCTTGAACTCCTCATCACATCCTATCTGTTTTCCAGGTCTATACATTCACCCTCCTCCTGAACTGTGCGAGTTTAGAATTCCACTAGACATCAAATTCTACCTAATCTTCATATTCAGTTGATCTTTTGTAATTTCTGCTACTGTCAGTGAGACACATTTCACCCTCCCTTACAACTTTTCAAAGGAATTATTTCTCTCACAACTGCCTGCACTGCTCTTCCCCAAGACAGCTCTACCATCCAGGGATCTGAAATGTTCTTCCAGGTGAATCAATGATTCACGTGCATTCCTTTTGATCTAATCTACTGCAGTTAGTGTTCGTAATGTCACTTCCTCTGTACTGGAGAAATTCAATTCAATTCGGTGACTTGAGTAGGTTTGATTTTATTTTCCACTTTAATCCTGGACCACTGAACCCAATTAAAATATCCACAGTGCTGTCTTTCTAATTAGCAATGTAAATTTAGAATGAACTTGGATCATTACTAACCATCATTTTGGTACACTATCAATGGAAGCATTTTATACAAGCAGAAAAATGTCTACCAGGTCCTTTTCATTCCTAAATTAGTAATGTTTTGATTGAATCTGAGGGAGACCAGAAAAAAATCCCTTTAGCCAGACATAGTGGATGATCACTTCAGTTAATCATTTTGCCAGGATCTTGGAGAACACACTTAACTGAGCCAACAATTGTTGGCTTCCAATTTCAGATTTATTGGCAGAGTACATACATGACATCACATACAATGCTGAGATTCTTTTTTCTGTGGGTGAGGCAAAATGACCACTAATTGGGCGTGCAAATAAATCTGTACACACCAAATACATGTAATCAAATAAACCAACTAACTGTGCAATATAGAGAGAATTTAAAAAAAAATTGTTTGTTGAGGAGTGTGATGGTGGAGGGGTAGCAGCTGTTCCTGAACCTGGTGGTCTGAGTCTTGTGGCACCACTACCTCTTTCCTGATGGCAGCAGTGAAAACTTTGTGTGCTGGGTGGTGTGGATCCTTGATGATTGCTGATGCACTCTGACGGCAGTGTTCCCTGTAGATGTTCTCAATGGTGGGAGGGTTTTGCCTGTGATGTTCTGAGCTGTGTCTGCTACCTTTTGCTGGGCTTTACATTCAGGGGTATTGGTACCAGACTGTGATGCAGCCAGTCAGCACACTTTCCACCACACATCTGTAGAAATTTGCCTGGGTTTCTGGTGTCATACCAAATCTCCGCAAACTCCTAAGGAAGTAGAGGCACTGACATGCTTTTTTCACAATGCCCTTAATGTGTTGGGCCCAGGAATGGTCCTCTGAGATAGTGAGTCCCAAGAACTTAAATTTGTTCACCCGCTCCACCTCTGATCCCCTAATGATCACTGGATTGTATACCTCTCTCTTCCTGAAGTCAACAATCAGTTCCTTAGTTTTAATTTAATTTAGATATACAGCTGAGTAACACAGGCCATTTTGGCCCATGAGTCCATGCTGCCCAGTTTACATCCAATCAGCTTGCACCTCCAGTACCTTTTGAAAAGTGGGAGGAAACTGGAGCCCCCGATGAAAACCCACGCAAACACAAGGAGAACATAGAAACTCCTTACAGACAGCATGGGATTCGAACCCCGGTCCCGATCACTGGTGCTGTAAAGGCATTGTGCTAACCGCTGTGCCATTTGTTGACATTGAGTGCAAGGTTGTTGTTGGTGAACTATTTAGCCAAATTTTCAATCTATTGCTTCATCATGAAAACCCAGGGAAAGAAATCTCATCCAAACAGCTCCATGTTGAAAGTTTTGAAATGGCCTCAAAAACCATTAGTTTCAGAGGACAATTAGAGATTTTCACATCCTATATAACATAAAAGAAAACACCATTATTGCATCTCAAAAGGACTTACCGTAAATGGCGAAATTGATTATTTAAAAATTGGACCAAGATGAGAGGACCATAATTGCTGATGGCATGACGCTCCAGTGCTTGAAGATCAAACTTATTTTAACCTTAATTATATCCAATACCATTGCATCTTGGTCTTGTTATTACTTCCATACTGTATATAATATAGTGCCTCAATGGTATATTGGTTTTAGTTTACCCGTTCTTCAACATTGACACAACTAGATTGTTTGAGGGAGTCATAGCAAATGATGGAATGAGTTTGTACTTTTTGGGTAAGTTCCAAGTTGAACATGAATGTAATTTATTTGTCTTCTATCCATATATTTTTGTAGGAATTGCACAAAGTGTTTAAGTGTTTGCGCTGTTCCACTGCTGTACACCAAATTGCTAAACATTAAAAAGAGTGCATACGCTATTAAAAGCTGTAAATGTCCTGAAATTTGCTGGTCTTTAATATTTTTGTTAGAAATATCGGTTACATTTCTGCCTTTCAGCAGCTGAAACAATCTCTCACATGGTTTGCAATAAACTCAATTTATTGTCATAGCAATTAAACATTGTCATATTACATGAAATTTCATTTTGCCCGCTGCAAGGCTGACAGATTCGCTACAGGCAGGAATTGCCTCTTACAGTCTTGCAGTCAAAGAGAGAAGCAAAAGAAAATCCCCCCCCAAACCAGAGCCACCAAGTGTCTGAAGATGAACATTTAATCAGAATCAAGTTCAAGTTGTTTATCGTCTGATTGTATATGGTACAACCTGACGAAACAGCGTTCTCTGCTCCTCAGTACAACACACATTCAGACATCATGTCAAAGTTCACATTTATTATCAGAGTACATGACAACGAGTCCACGCTGCTGAAGATCCAGCTGCGCTGGATGGGTCACGTCTCCAGAATGGAGGACCATCGCCTTCCCAAGATCGTATTATATGGCGAGCTCTCCACTGGCCACCGTGACAGAGGTGCACCAAAGAAAAGGTACAAGGACTGCCTAAAGAAATCTCTTGGTGCCTGCCACATTGACCACCGCCAGTGGGCTGATAACGCCTCAAACCGTGCATCTTGGCGCCTCACAGTTTGGCGGGCAGCAACCTCCTTTGAAGAAGACCGCAGAGCCCACCTCACTGACAAAAGGCAAAGGAGGAAAAACCCAACCCCAACCAACCAATTTTCCCCTGCAACCGCTGCAACCGTGTCTGCCTGTCCCGCATCGGACTTGTCAGCCACAAACGAGCCTGCAGCTGACGTGGACTTTTTACCCCCTCCATAAATCTTCGTCCGCGAAGCCAAGCCAAAGAAGAAAAAAAGAAGACATGACATCTAACACAAACCAGAGATTTTTTTTTTCCCTGTGGGCTGGACAGCAATTTCTGTACTCATAACTAAAAATAAACTGCAAATGCAACTATAACTATACAGTCATAAATAATTCACATGCGAGTCCCTAAATCAGTCTCTGAATGTATGTTGTTCAAGAGTCTGATGGTTGAGGGGTAGAAACTCTTTCTGAACCTGGTGGTGCAAGTCCTGTGATCCCTGTCCCTCCTGCCTGATGGCAGCAGCGAGAACAAAGCATGGTGTGGATCCTTAATAATTCATGCTGGTCTCCAATGGCAACGTTCTATATAAATTATGCTCAATGATAGGGAAAGTTTTGCCTGTGATGTACTGGTTTGTTTCTACTACGTTTTTGCAGGATTTTTCACTCAGAGATATACCAAGCTGTGATGCAGCCAGCCAGCATACATCCATAGAAGTTTGTCAAGGTTTTCAATTACCCCCTGTACTCCCCCATCTCCTCCTATACTCCACTAATACTGAACCCCGCAGGCCCCAGAGGATGTAGAGGTATTTTCTTCATAATAACATTGATATAATGTGCCCAGGACAGGTCTTCCTAGATCAGGGGTGGCCAAACATTTTTAGTTGTGGAAAAATGTAAAGAGTCAAGTGCCAAACTATGTTAAGCCCACAATCGGCACTTTTAACAAACCGCTTACTATTCACTGGACACAACATTGCATTCTTTAACTCCCCAAACACCACCCAGCTAAACCCCCTGACCTTCTCATGCCACACAGGTAATCCTGATGCTCTCAATCTCCTCCTGTGTCTGAGATTCATCACTCATAGACTGATGCTTAACACACCCAAGCATCTGCGCTATTACTCCCGCACGTGGCATCACTTACGTCATCAATGGTGGCCAGCGCCGCTCCCTACAAAGGTAAGTACGCAACCACAACAACATCATGGCCTAGTTTGATAATTCAAGGAGCAAATAAGAGCAAGCACAGCCAAACGCATCATGGGTTCTGACCTCCCAGCCATTGACATCCTTATGACTCAATGCCTTATGGCCGCAGTCATTAGGGGCCCTTATCCCCATAGTCACAGCTTCTTCACACATTTCTCTTCAGGACAAAGATACAAAAGCCTGATAATCTGGCACCTTTAGGTTCAAGTACAGTTTTTAATCTCATTGCATATGAAGCTTCCCTAATTATAAACTACACTGAGACCATAGAAAGACCTGTCTGCACACTATATTTTCCAGCACCAATTGTGACTATTTATCTTTTATATTTATTATCTTTAGGTACAGAGTACTTTAATGTATATTGTAGTTGGTGTGTCTTATGCACCTGCGTTTCCCTGGTGCTGGCAGAGTGGTTCCAGCTGTGTGTGGGATTATGGGTAATGGAGAAGGCCATTGCTTCCACATTGAGCCACCGCTACAAGCTGCCAGGGTGCGGCCTGACCAGATGCAAGAGGCACTGCCATGTCAGGAATTAGATGGGGAGGGGGGGTAGAGGGCACACGGCAGACAGCCAGGACTAGGAGTGAGGCGAGATGAGGACAGTGGCCCCCCCCCCCCCCTTCTTTTAAGGTTTGTGATTTTAGCATATTATCACCTTTAATCAGGGTTATTAACAGACTGTCAGTGTGGTATCTCAGAGCCGCTGAACAAAAATGAAAATGTTTCTCAATTCATTGATCTTAAATGTGGGGTCCTTGAAATTTTGCAGCCTGTAACATGCTACTTTTGTTAATCCGGCCCTGCCTTTTAGGGAAGGAAATCTCTCCTTTCCCAACACAAACCTCAGACCCAATGCACAGTCAATTCTGAAAATCAAATACAGTTATTTGGACTGCCAACTTGTGATGAAGTCTTCAGAAATTTTAATAGCTTTAAAGCAACAATTGCATATTAAATGCATCAATTTATTCACATACACTGCTCTGTTTAATACTCTCAAGGGAAGAAGAGTTTGTGGCCAAGGACATAGTTGTATATTCTTCCCACTGAGAATACACTCACACAAGACATGCTTTATCCTTTGTGTTCTTTATTTACTCTATTGTGTCCCACAATGCAAAGCTGTTATCTGACATCCCATGCACACATGTTCCAACAACAGTCACAACAGATGATTCAATGAGGTCTTGTAGAAGTGTTTTCAGAATACAGTGCACGTAGCTAACCAGATGCTCTTGATAGAGGAGAATTATGTGGGTTCAGGTGAACACTTGGATCAAGAATTGGAGTACTTGACAGGAAAAGGAGAAACCTTTTTCAACTTGAGGGTTTGGCACAGTGATCACATTGCATATGCAAATCCTAAGGTGGTATGTGAGTGGAAATAAAAAGTTTGAAAATCATTGTTTTAATCGTACCTCATGGACTCGTTATGTGCATGGTTTCCTAACTCCAAAGGAAATGGGCCAATGACAATTTTTCTCAAGCAAAATAATTCAGTAACAATTGGGTCAAGAGCAGTGATTCTCAGCCTTCCCTTCCCACTCACATCCCACCTTAAGTAATCTCTTACTAATCACAGAGGACCGATGGCCTAGTGAGTGGAAAGAAAAGGTTTGAAAACAGCCAGGCACTTTAACACAGCTACTGGCAATGCAAAAACATTGATAGAAAATTTA
Source organism: Narcine bancroftii (assembly GCF_036971445.1). NCBI lineage: Eukaryota > Metazoa > Chordata > Chondrichthyes > Torpediniformes > Narcinidae > Narcine > Narcine bancroftii. The sequence continues at coordinate 5,838,644 of NC_091476.1, forward strand.
TTATGGAAATTCCATCCCATTAACTTTTCCACCAGGACCCCTACACATTTTTATAAAGTGCTGCAGTCTAAATTGGCCTAAAGAATACAACACTCCCTCTCTGACAAAGTCTGCAATGCAAGGAGGCTGTGTAAAAGTGCCCTTGTGTAAATGACCACACCAGAGGTAAGTATGCTCATTTTTTATAATAATTCAGCTGTTTCTGTGTAAAACTCGCTACTGATGTAGACTTTCCCTCCCTGCCTTTAATTTACTGGTATCAATTACCTGTTCATGATCATTTCTCTTTGTCTTATATTTCCAGTCCTTTTTTTTTTATTTTATTTTTTTTTTTTAATTTTTTTATTTTTCACACCATAAATCACATTAGCCATGATATACACTATTTCTTTTTCACATATACAGTGACTTTTTCTCCCCCCCCCCCTTTCCTCCCAAACCACCCCCCCACCCCCCCCTCTCATCCATTTTAGGTATACAATCTAGGTTGCATTAAGCCAGTCAGACAATGTTGTCATTCAACAAAATTACACCAGAAATTCTACTGAGTCCATTCTTTTCTTTCCTTCTCCTTCCATCAACTTAGGTACTGTTTGTCCCCGGTAGGTTTTCGCTATTGTATTTAATGTAAGGCTCCTATACTTGTTCGAATATTTCAATCTTATTTCTTAACCAATATGTTATTTTTTTTAATGGAATACATTTATTCATTTAAATTTGGTAGTTTCTTCCTTTTAATTTGGTTATGTATTCCATTAATATTTAAAGACATATAGTTCAGCGTAGCCCTTTTATATTTTGTTTATCTTCTCTTTCCGTTTTTCCATCATTACCTTTCCTCCTTTTCCATTTCTGTTTTCTTATTTTCAACTCTTTATAAGACAACATTCCTACAACATCTAACATTTTCCTTATTCTCCTATTTCTATCTTATTTATCCCCAATCTCCCCTTCCCCTCCTGAGTTGTCCTTTATCCCTTGTCGGACAACCACATCTCCCCTCTCCATTTGGATTTGCGAATCCACTCGCAAGCGTCAATTGATTTTGCAGTGACCGCTATTTCCCCCCACCCCGCCTCCCCCAGAAAAGATTTCACTTTTCATATGTCACAAAGGTCACTCTTTTAATTCCCTCCTTATTCTCTCTATTCCATTACCTTCCCTTATTAATTCTTGTCTATACTATCTATATTTTCCTCTAAGTACAGATACATTCATGTATGCTCATTGTCTCTATTCACTCTTATACCTCTTTACCCGCATACATATCAATCGTGGTCATTTTTACTCTCATTACCCGTCTTCCTCCCTCAGTCTATTTTTGTAATTGTTCTGCAAATTTTCGTGCTTCTTCTGGATCCGAGAATAGTCTGTTTTGTTGTCCTGGAATAAATATTTTCAATACCGCTGGATGCTTTAGTATAAATTTATACCCTTTCTTCCATAAAATCGCCTTTGCTGTATTGAACTCTTTTCTCTTCTTTAGGAGTTCAAAACTTATATCTGGGTAAATGAAGATTTTTTGCCCTTTATACTCCAGTGGTTTGTTGCCCTCTCTTACTTTTTCCATTGTCTTCTCCAGTACCTTTTCTCTTGTAGTATATCTTAGGAATTTTACTACAATAGATCTTGGTTTTTGTTGTGGTTGTGGTTTAGAGGCCAATGCTCTATGTGCCCTTTCTATTTCCATTTCATGCTGTAGTTCTGGACATCCTAGGGTCTTAGGGATCCACTCTTTTATAAACTCCCTCATATTCTTGCCTTCTTCATCTTCCTTAAGGCCCACTATCTTTATGTTATTTCTTCTGTTATGGTTTTCCATTGTATCTATTTTTTGAGCTAGTAGTTCTTGTGTCTCTTTAGTTTTTTTATTAGATTTCTCCAATTTCTTTTTTAAGTCTTCTACCTCCATTTCTGCTGCTACTGCCCGCTCTTCCATCTTGTCCATTTTTTTTCCCATTTCTGTTAAAGTCATCTCCATTTTATTTATTTTCTCTTCTGTGTTGTTTATTCTTTTTCTTAAATCCTTAAATTCCTGTGTTTGCCATTCTTTAAATGACTCCATGTATCCTTTAATAAGAGCAAGTATATCCTTTACCTTGCCTATCTTTTCTTCTTCTATTTCACTGTACTCTTCCTCTTCTTCTTCCTCTGGGTTGACCATCTGTTGTTTCTTTGTTGCCCTTTCCTCCTCTTCTTTCTTGTTTCTATTGTCTTCTGTGGTCTCTTCTTGCTGCAGGTGTTTTGCAGCTGTCGTTGCCGGCTGTGGAGATCGACTCCCCAGCTGGTCCCCCCTCCCGTCGGTGTGTTTCTTTTCATTCGCATCGCGCATGCGCGATACTTCGCGCATGCGCGGTTGCGCACTTTTACTCGGCTCAGCGAGCCATTTTTGTAGTCCATTATTTACCGACCTGAGGGAGCGGGTTTCTCTCTCCGCAGCGGGCCTCTTCGGACAGGTAAGGCCTTCACCTTTTTCCTCCTTTGTCTTCTCTTCCTCTCTTCTTGCCGTTGCTTTCGATTTTTCTTTTTTTGTCGCCATCTTCTTTCCACCTTTATACTCACTTTTCTGTAACTTTTATTTCTGTGCCTTTGTGTTTTCTCTTGTTTTTCCCGACTTTTCTGGAGAGGGCTGGAGTTCACCGTCCGGCCACTACTCCATCACGTGACTCCTCTTATATTTCCAGTCCTGATGCAATTTGAAACAACATCGCTAGATGGACACTAAATATCTAATTAACAGCTATTTGACAGCAAAGAATTGTTTGCTTTCACAGAATGACAATCTAGCCACATTTTGATGATTTAATCACTTTTTGTAAATTGATTGATGTAATTTATTGATTTACCTAACATTCAGAACTATTTTAAAACTTAATTGACATTAATTTGAGGAATATTTTGTTTAAGAAGTCCAAAAGCTCACATTTTGTCTTTGGCATGGAGTAGAACTCTGAAACTGGATTTTAATGTGAGCAGTCCACTCCTTGAATACTGCATTGGTTTAGGCTTATTAGAGAAATATGAGAAAGGATCATGTGACTGAGTCAAGAGATAATAAAACATTTGGATAAAGTTAATCTGGATAATAAAAGTTCATGGTAATATATTGGTGTGAATAGAAGATTGGCAGGTAAACAGGAACAGGAGTGAAGATGAAATAGGCCTCTATCTGGTTGGCAAGAGTAGTGAGTGACATGCTAGGAATCAGAGATAGGGTCCCAACCTCTCTTAAGTTGACTTGGAGGACGACCTGAAGATGGATGGGAAAGTGAGTTGTGAAGAGAACATGCAGAAGTTTTGATGGATGAGTAGTGAGATTTGGTGAAGATCTAGCAAATAGAGTATATTGTAGGCAAGTGTGAAAACGCCGATGCTTTGGGTGATGTGCTTTTTTTTTGTGTTGAAAAGGAAAAATATCCCAACTGCTGAGGAGTCGAGGGGTCTAGATATTTCAGTGCATGCTTCACAAAAGGGTAACTGCAGTTACTGCAATTTATGAACACTACAATGTGTTGTGGATGATTGGTGGAGGAACTGAATATAAGAGACCTCCTGGCTGAATATCCTAAAACCAATTTTAAATGTCTCAGATTAATGTTTGACCAGTGGCGGTATGCCATTAGGCAGGTGAACCGGCCCCGCTTGTAACACACGTGGTGGAGCCGGCCAAAATGGCGCCATCGGGGGTTTCCTCCTGACCTCGGCACTGGGCTCAGAAGCCTGCGCTTGGTGACCCACGTGACACCCTGGTGATGTTGAGGGCCCCCAGTGTGGTTCTCAGTCAGGTCCAGGCTGGGAGTATAAGACCAGCCACGCAGCCCGCAATAAATCAATTTTGCTCACTGAACTCAACCCATCTGGTTGTGCGATCCCTCAGTTAGCAGTGTAGCCGCCGCTACAATTGGTGACCCTGACAGGTTCAAACGTCTTTGAACCCAACATGAACGACGCTTCGATCAATGCTATAGCCATCAAGTTTCCTGATTTCTGGGTTCAGGAGCCGGAGACCTGGTTCAGCTACGCAGAGGCTCAGTTTCACCTCCGCCAGATTTCATCGGATTTGACCAAGTTTTACCATGTGGTTGCCGTCCTGGACCAGGCCACCGCCAAACAAGTGCTGCACCTCGTTCAGCATCCACCCATGGAAGATAAGTAAGGGACCATCAAGCAGGTGCTCACTGGCTCGCTTGACCTCTCTAGGCGCCAGTGTGCCACCCGGATACTGCACCTCGACGCCTTGGGGGAACAGAACACCAATCGAGTTGATGGATGAGATGCTCGCACTCATGGGCGATCACACCAACTGCCCACTCTTCGAGCGTATCTTTCTCAACCATCTGACTGAAGACATCTGGCCATTACTGTAGAGCTTTGTCGACCCTAGGAAGATCGCTCAAAAGGCTCAGGAGCTATGGCTCGAACGATTCCCAGAGGGCTCAGCAGTCCAGCAGGTTACGAGTCACGGGCATGACCACGCCAAGCCTTTCTCTAGCGCTGCAGTGGAACACCCGGCCCCTGCAGGGGCATTAAAGAGCAGAGCCAGAAGCAAGTCATCCACTTCAGGCCTCTGCTTCTTCCACCAGCTGGGGAGCCAAGGCTCGGAAGTGTCGTCAGCCCTGCTCATTCCAGGGAAACGAGCCGGCTGGCTGCTGTTAATGACAGCGATGGCTGGTCAAGAACAGCCTTCTCTACATGCGGGATTCAGTCAGCGGCCGACGCTTCCTCATCGACACCGGGGCCCAGATCAGCGTCATCCCGGTCACATCCATCGAGTCCCAGAACTGGCCTTAAGGATCTCCCCTCCATGCAGCCAATTTGTCGGAGATCCAAACGTATGGAGACAAGACCGTCCACTTCCAGATCAGCCAGCGGAATTTCTCGTGGAGGTTCACCAATTTGTCCCTCCCAACCTCCATCCTGGGGGTTCCTCCTCGCCCAAGGATTCCTAGTCGACATTCGAGGTAGGTGAGTGGTAGATGCACGTACCTTCCAATCTGTTCGCCTCAACGCCTCCCGCACAGAGCAGCCACAGATGGCCATGGTCAGCATGCCCAAGGACAAGTTTCAGCGTATCCTGGACAAGTTCCCGTCCCTCCTCAAGCCGCAGTTCTTTTCCGCCTCACCATGCCACAGGGTGTTTCATTACAACCCCACTCAAGGCCCGCCGGTCCATGCCAAGGCCCGCCGGTCCATGCCAAGGCACGCCGGCTCCTGCCAGATAAGCTTCAGATAGCTAAGGGAGAGTTCTCGCATCTGCAGGAGCTGGGGATCATTCAACGCTCTGACAGTCCTTGGACCTCACCACTCCACCTGGTCCTGAAAGCCTCCGGCGGCTGGCACACCTGTGGTGATTATTGACAGCTTAACGATGTGGCAGTACCTGACTGTTACCGGTTTCCTCACATCCAGGACTTTACGGCCAACCTGCATGGCGAGAGGGTATTCTGCAAGGTCGACCTGGTGCGCGGGTATCACCAAATCCTGGTGCACCTGAGTACACACCCAAAACGGCCATCATCACCCCCTTCGGTTTGTTCGAGTTCCTACGCATGCCAATCGGGCTCAAGAACACTGCCCAGGCCTTCCAGCGCCTCCTGGACACGGTGGTCAGGGATTTGAATTTTGTATTCATTTACCTGGACGACATCCTTATTGCCAGCAGAGACCGGGCACAACACAAGTCTCACCTGCGCACCCTCTTCTCCCGACTGGCTGACTTTGGCCTAACGATCAATCCGGCCAAATGCCAGTTCGGGAAAGAGTCCATTCAGTTCCTGGGCCATACCACCACAACCGAAGGAGCTACACCTGCCGCTACGAAGTTCGCTGTAGTCAGGGAGTTCCCACGCCTGGACAACCACAAGAGGCTACAGGAGTTCGCGGGTATGGTCAATTTCTATAACCGCTTCATTCCAGGTGCTGTGCGCATCATGCAGTCGCTCTTCACCCTCATCGTAGCCAAAGACAAGACAGGACACTCGGCTGGACTCCAGAGATCAGCAGGGCATTCAAAGCCACAAAGGATGCCCTCGCGAAGGCTACCCTGCTCGTCCACCCACGCACCAATCTGCATATGGTGCTCTCCGTCAATGCCTCTGCCACAGCTGTCAGTGCTGTCCTGGAGCAGCAGGTGAATGGACAGTGGAAACCACTGGCATTTTTTAGCCGACTTCTTCGCCTGCCAGAGCGCAAGTATAGTGCTTTCGATCGTGAGTTGCTGGGCATGGCTTGCGTCATTTCTGCTATTTCTTGGAGGGGAGCCCTTTCACCATTTTTACCGACCACAACCCCCTCACTCAGGCACTCGCTATGGCAAGAGATCCCTGGTTGGCCCACCAACAGCATCACCTCTCCTTTGTGTCGGAGTTCACTACTGACATTTGGCACAAGGCGGGGAAAGACAACGTGGTCGCCGACACACACTCACGACCAGCAATTTGCGCGCTGATAACCGGCCTTGACTTCGACCAGCTCGCCCGAGACCAGAAGTCCGATGAGGAGACGCGAACCTTCAGGACTGCCATCACGGGCCTGTGGTTCCAGGACCTCCCAACTCCTCATGGTGAGGGCACCGTCCTGTGCAATGTCTCCATGGGCACCCCTCATCCAGTGGTTCCCCAGCAGTGGCGCAGGCAAGTCTTCCACCATATCCATGACCTTTCCCACCCTTGCATCAGGTCCATGGTCCGTATGGAGGCAGAACGTTTCGTCTGGCACGGGCTTCGGAAGCAGATTGCGGACTGGGCCAGAACCTGCACCCATTGCCAGCTTTCCAAGGTACACAGGCACACCAGAGCGCCCGTACAAGATTTCAAACATGTCCGGGAACGGTTCAGCCACATACATGTGGACATCTTGAGACCCTTACCCATTTCCCGAGGTAACCGTTACCTTTTCACAGTGGTAGACCGCACCATTCGTTGGCCCGATGCCTCCACGGACTCCTGCTCCCGAGCGCTTTTGAACGGTTGAGTTGCCCGGTTCGGTGTCCCAAACCACCTCACCGGTGATCGGGGTGCCCAGTTCACCTCTGCGCTCTGGACACAGCTCGTCAACAGGCTGGGGATCAAACTACATCACACCACGGCCTATCACCACAGGTCAATGGGCTAGTCGAGCGATTGCACTGCCACCTTAAGTCAGCACTTATGGCCCGCCTCTACAAAGACCATATGAAGGGCCGTACAAAGTTGTCCAGCGTTCAGGATCCACTTTCACACTGGACATCGGTGGTAAGAGGGAACTGTTTACGGTGGACAGGTTAAAGCCAGCCCACCGAGCCAGTAGTTGTGGCCCAACCCAAGAAGCGAGGTTGCCCGGAAAAAAAGGACATTGGCGCCGGTTCTGGGGGGCTGGGGCTATGTGGCGTTGTCCCATTAGGCAGTCGAAACGGCCCCGCTTGTCACGCTCTTTCAAGATATTGAGCTAATTTCCAAGCCATGGAGCTATTGTAGAGAATTAGTCATGAAGTGGCAAGTTGGCTGTAAGTTTAGCTAATGACAGTGTGTTTTACTTGAGATGGGGCGGTTATTCCATTTTTATGTGGAATGCTGCGTCCTGTCTCTTTCAGGAAGTTCATTAATATATTGGAAGTTCAGAGAAGGCTGGCAAGACTGGCCGAGTTGTCTTGTGGAAAGACTAGAGTTGGGTTGACTGGAGTTTAGGATTGAAATGTGGTCTAGAGAATTATCCAACAGGTTGGAGAGGAAACTGCTCCCAACCAAGGATATCCAGCTGGCTGGGCTGCACATGGTTTGATCAGGCGCTGGGAGCGGCCCTGCTCGCACCCTCCCCACCCCTGACGGCGGTGGAGAATGGAGGCAGACTCGTACCGAGCGTCGTCGCCGGCCGTGGTGAATGTACGCGTCATCAGCTTGCTGCGCACCTCCGTGTCGGAGAAGAAGTTCAACCGCAGCCTCGCCGTGTCCGAGTTCAAGTGTAAATTGGAACTGATTGTGGGCTCTCCTGCCTCGTGCATGGACCTGGAGTTATTCACCGCAGATGACAAATTCATTGGCTTGCTGGACCAAGATGATGCACTGCTAGGATCCTATCCTGTAGACGATGGCTGTCAGATACATGTGATAGACAAAAGTGGAGTGAAGATGGGAGAATTTGAGGATGTCTCTAAAGTTACTAAGTATGAAATGTCCAATGAAGCCTATGAAGAAAGAACACATTCGGCTCGTTTGTTTCTGAAACACAGCAAGCTAGGCTTGTTTAACGAGGAGCAGAGAGCAAAGAAAGAGTTGGAGATGGAGCAGAGACACCAAGAGGAGAAAACTCGGGCAGAAGGCTCAAGGTGTGAGGTCCTAATATCAGGACATGCAACCAAACGAGGCACTGTGATGTATGTTGGTCAAACGGAGTTTAAAGCAGGATACTGGATTGGATTGAAATATGATGAACCTTTGGGGAAACTCGATGGGAGCGTAAATGGAAAAAGATATTTTGAATATCAGTACAAATATGGAGCATTTGTCAAGCATCCATCACTTCTTCCATTTGCAGCATTTGAAGTATTCCGACTTCAGCAACTGACACTAAATACTTGAAAATCCAGATAGAATTTGCAAAGTACATCTCAGTTTAACAAAAAGGTGTTGTTGAAGGGACACTGTAAAATCTGAATTGTAAAATTACTGGTCCAAATGTAACCAATTCCTTGTCCTAACTCGAGATAGTTTTTGTGAAGCAAAGAGTTGCCTTTTTATACTTGCTGTAATGAACAGAATTGCAAAATACACAAGTTTCAGCTGAAGAAAATTATCTCTTGATTGACGAAGTCACTTCAGATCAAACAACCACACGTGTGTGGCAATGAGCACCGAACAACCACATTGCTAGGTTTTCTTTGATTTATTGTTAGGAGACTTGGAGATCTAGACTCTAAATGTTGAAATCTTGCCCACGCTATTAAAGTCGCAGACTACATTGTATCAGCTGTGTGAACGAATGCATATTTGATTATTTTTACTTTCCATGTTTACACCACTTGATAGACTTTAAAGTTTATTATGTTGCTTAACCTCCATTTGAAAGATGAGCAAGTGACTGAAATGTTCGCCGGGGTGTCCACGTAACATGTGTTTTGGGGTTTTTTTGCCTTGATTTTTACTGGTGCTGGATTTAAAACCAAACCCTAATGAACCATGTTCATTTATTTCACTCCACACTTTGCTCTCGAAGTTTGTTACTGATCAGTTGCTGTATTAATAGTACGTTTTAAATGTATTTGATAATTGGCTGCACTGTTTTTCTTGCGACAAGGTTTCTGTCCAGACCAGTTTCTTTTCCATTTGGGAAACTGGAGCAATAAAAAGCATCTTTGCCCTTGTGGCAGCTTCTCCTTGAAAGAAACAACCATGGATAATCCGGACATTTGCTCCTGTTGGGTCTTCTGACCAAAAGTCATTGCCCCACCTCAATCAGGATGAGCTCACACACATGGACCTGAACCAGCCCCTCCAGCCGGCGGCTGCATCAGGTCCAATGGGTGGAGCAGCGGGCTCTGCTCCCACCCGACTGCGAGATTGAAGCCGAGCTCCGTCCAGGTCGCAAACCGCGGGCAACGCTGGAGAGCCAGTGGTAAGGTGTGGGACGGGGCGGGGGGGACACACCCAGGGGCTCGGGGGAGTTGGAGGGGGGAGACATACCCAGGGGCTCGGGGGAGGGGGAGGGGGGAGACATTCCCAGGGGCTCGGGGGAAGACACACCCAGGGGCTCGGGGGAAGACACACACCCTGGGGCTGGGGGGGGGCACACACACACCCTGGGGCTGGGGGGGGGGGCACACACACACCCAGGGGCTGGGGGGACACACACACACACCCAGGGGCTGGGGGGGGGACACACACCCAGGGGCTGGGGGGGGCCACACACCCAGGGGCTGGGGGGGGGGGACACACACCCAGGGGCTGGGGGTGGGGGGGACACACACCCAGGGGCTGGGGGGGGGGACACACACCCAGGGGCTGGGGGGGGGACACACACCCAGGGGCTGGGGGGGGGGGACACACACCCAGGGGCTGGGGGGGGGACACACACCCAGGGGCTCGGGGTGGGGGGGGGGACACACACCCAGGGGCTCCAGGGGGTTGAGGAGCGGCCGCTGGGACATGAAAAAGGTCTCATTCACTTGGACTCGCAGCCACTGAACTGGCTCCTCGCGTCGTTGTGTTGCGATGTTTTGAAGTGTTAGAATGTGGAGCCGGAGAAAATGACCTGAAAATACGGGCGACCGTGAAGATAAAGAATGAGATTTGTTGGGGGGTGAGGGGTGACTGTTTTGAAGTCTCTTCCTCAAAAGGCGATAGAAACGGTGTCCTTGAAATATTTTCAAGGCAGTGGTGGACAAGGGAGCGAACGATAACGGATGGTAGACACATGTAATGTTGATATTGGGTCAGGTCAGCTGTGATCTTGGATCCTTCTACAGCACAAGGCGCAGGTGTAGCCTGAAGACCAAAATGTGTATGTTTACTGGTATAAAGTGAGTTGACAATTGATGTTGGTGTGGCTGGAGGGCGCCCATTACTGTCGTGAATGATGGCAAATGGTGTGCCTGTAACTTCTCAAAATGCATTTAAACTCTTACACTCACAATCCTAGGATTGTGGGCTGGAAAATTGGAACTTGATGGCTGATATCTCGTTAGACTGTGCACTCCGATGACCTCTGTTCTGTCCTTGGCTCAAACTCTTCTTCCTCAACCGAATTAAACAGGGCAAATTTATCCTTATTTATTTATCCTTCATTTGTTCAAAGGATAGTAATTTATTTCCTGAAAAGCAATTTTCTATTCTTTTGATCCTTTTTTCTCCCATTCTCTAAAGGAAAGGTTATCTATTGTAAAAGGGATTAACTGATTTTGCGTCAGTATTAGTTTTGGTAGTTGGTAATTTGTTTTATTCCTTTCTACATGAATCTTCTTCCAAATATTGAGCAGATGATGTAATACTGGAGAATTCCTACGTTGTACCAATTTTTCATCCCATTTATATAATATATGTTCGGGTATCTTCTCCCCTATTTTATCTAGTTCTAATCTAGTCCAATCTGGCTTTTCCCTTGTTTGATAAAAATCTGATAGGTATCTTAATTGTGCGGCTCTATAATAATTTTTAAAGTTTGGCAGTTGTAAGCCTCCTTGTTTATACCATTCTGTTAATTTATCTAGTGCTATCCTCGGTTTCCCCCCCTTTCCATAAAAATTTCCTTATTATTTTCTTTAACTCCTTGAAGAATTTCTCCGTCAAGTATATTGGCAATGCCTGAAATAGGTATTGTATACTTGGGGAAATGTTTGTTTTAATACAGTTTATCCTTCCTATTAGTGTTAATGGTAAATCTTTCCAATGCTCTAAGTCGTTCTGTAATTTTTTCATTAGTGGATAATAATTGAGTTTATATAGATGGCCAAGGTTTTTATTTATTTGTATACCTAGGTATTGCATTGCTTCCATTTGCCATCTGAATGGTGATTCTTTCTTAAATTTTGAGAAATCCGCATTATTCATTGGCATTGCTTCACTTTTATTTGCGTTAATCTTGTATCCCGACACTTCTCCATATTCCTTCAATTTCTTATGTAATTCTTTTATTGATAATTCTGGTTCTGTTAAGTATACTATAACATCACCTGCAAATAAACTGATTTTATATTCCTTGTCTTTTATTTTTATCCCTTTTATTTTATTTTCTGTTCTTATCAATTCTGCTAGTGGTTCTATAGCTAATGCAAACAATAAGGGTGATAGTGGGCATCCCTGCCTTGTTGATCTGCTTAACTTAAATTGCTTTGATATATATCCATTTACTGTCACTTTCGCCAATGGCCCCTTATATAATGCTTTAATCCAATTAATATACTTCTCTGGTAAACTGAATTTTTGCAATACTTTGAATAAATAATTCCATTCTACTCTGTCAAAGGCCTTCTCTGAGTCTAAAGCAACTGCTACTGTTGGAGCTTTATTCCCTTCTACTGCATGAATTAAGTTAATAAATTTACAAATATTGTCTGTTGTTCGTCTTTTTTTAATAAATCCAGTTTGGTCTAGATTTACTATTTTAGGTACATAGTCGGCTAATCTGTTTGCTAATAGTTTAGCTATTATCTTATAATCTGTGTTAAGTAAAGATATTGGTTTATATGACGCTGGTGCGAGTGGATCTTTCCCTGTCTTTGGTATTACTGTAATTATTGCTGTTATACATGAATCTGGTAAGCTTTGTGTTTTATCAATCTGGTTGATTACATCCAGGAGGGGCAGAATTAATAAGTCTTTAAATGTTTTATAGAATTCTATTGGGAATCCATCCTCTCCTGGTGTTTTATTATTCGGTAGTTTTTTTTTATTATCTCTTGTATTTCTACTATTTCAAATGGTTCTGTTAATTTATTTTGTTCCTCTATTTGTAATTTTGGTAGTTCAATTTTAGTTAAAAATTCATCTATTTTGTCTTCTTTCCCTTCGTTTTCAGTTTGGTATAATTGTTCGTAGAATTCTCTGAAGTTTTCATTAATCTCTGTTGGATTATATGTGATTTGTTTGTCTTTTTTCCTTGATGCCAATACCATTCTCTTAGTTTGTTCTGTCTTAAGCTGCCATGCTAGAATTTTGTGCGTTTTTTCCCCTAGTTCATAATATTTCTGTTTTGTCTTCATTATGTTCTTCTCCACCTTGTATGTTTGTAGTGTTTCATATTTTATTTTATCTGCCAATTCTCTTCTTTTAGTTGTATCTTCCTTCATTGGTAATTCTTTTTCTATATTTGCTATTTCCCTTTCCAACTGCTCTGTTTCCTGATTGTAGTCCTTCTTCATCTTGGTTACATAACTTATTATTTGCCCTCTGATGAACGCTTTCATTGCGTCCCATAGTATAAACTTATCTTTCACTGATTCCGTATTTATTTCAAAGTACATTTTAATTTGTCTTTCAATTAATTCTCTAAAATCCTGCCTTTTAAGTAGCATGGAGTTTAATCTCCATCTATACATTCTTGGAGGGATGTCCTCTAACTCTATTGTCAATATCAGGGGTGAGTGGTCCGATATTATTCTAGCTTTATATTCTGTTTTTCTTTCTCTGTCTTGCATACGAGCTGATAACAGGAATAGGTCTATTCTTGAGTATGTTTTGTGTCTACCCGAATAATATGAATATTCCTTTTCCTTTGGATGTTGTTTCTTCCATATATCCAAAAGTTGCATTACTTGCATCGATTTAATTATAAATTTGGTTACTTTGTTCTTTCTGTTAATTTTTTTCCCAGTTTTATCCATGTTTGAATCCAAATTAAGGTTGAAATCCCCTCCTATTAGTATGTTCCCTTTTGTGTCTGCTATCTTCAAAAAAATATCTTGCATAAATTTTTGATCTTCTTCGTTAGGTGAATATACATTGAGTAAATTCCAAAACTCCAAATATATCTGACATTTTATCATTACATATCTCCCTGCTGGATCTATTATTTCCTCTTCTATTTTAATTGGTACATTTTTACTGATTAATATAGCTACTCCTCTAGCTTTTGAATTATATGACGCTGCTGTTACATGTCCTACCCAATCTCTCTTTAATTTCTTGTGCTCCATTTCAGTTAAATGTGTTTCTTGCACGAATGCTATATCAATTTTTTCTTTTTTCAGTAAATTTAGCAGTTTCTTCCTTTTGATTTGGTTATGTATTCCGTTAATATTTAAAGTCATATAGTTCAACATAGCCATTTCATACTTTGTTTAACTTTCCTTTCCGTTTCCTCATCACCACCTTATCCATTTCTGCTTTCTTGTTTTGAACACTTTATAGGACAACATTTCTAAAACATCAAACATTTCCCTTATTCTCCTATCTAAAATTTCTTTAACCCCATTATCCCCTCCCTTCCTGAGTTGCCCTTTATCCCTTGTCGGGCAACCACATCTCCCCTCTCCATTTGGATTTGCGAATTCACTCGCAAGTGTCAACTGATTTCGCAGTGACCGTAACTCCTCCCCACCCAGCCCCCCCCAGAAAAGATTCTAATTTTCATAAACAACACTCTCTTAATTCCCTCCTTACTTCCTCTCTTCGCTTTCTTTCCCTTATTAATTTTTATCTATACTCTATATATTTTCCTTTAAATATGCATACACTCATGTACACACATATATATACACACACACACATATATATATATATATGTCCATATACGCACATACATATAGTTCGTGGTCATTTTTACTCTCGTTACATGTCTTCATCTCTCTGCCTGTTTTGTAGTTGTTCTGCAAATTTTCGTGCTTCCTCCAGATCTGAGAATAGTCTGTTTTGCTGCCCTGGAATAACTATTTTAAGTACCGCTGGGTACTTTAGCATAAATTTATATCCTTTTTTCCAAAGGATCGTTTTTGCTGTATTAAACTCCTTTCTCTTCTTCAGGAGTTCAAAACTTATGTCTGGATAGAAAAAAAATTTTTGACCTTTGTATTCCAGTGGCTTTTTGTCTTCTCTTATTTTCTTCATTGCTTTCTCCAATATATTTTCTCTTGTTGTATATCTTAAAAATTTTACTAAGATGGATCTTGGTTTTTGTTGTGGCTGTGGTTTCGGGGCTAATGTTCTATGTGCCCTTTCTATTTCCATTTCTTCCTGTAATTCTGGTCTTCCTAGGACCCTGGGGATCCAATCTTTTATAAATTCTCTCATATTCTTGCCTTCTTCATGTTCCTTAAGGCCCACTATCTTTATATTATTTCTTCTATTATAATTTTCTATTATATCTATCTTCTGAGCTAACAGCTCTTGTGTCTCTTTAACTTTTTTTATTTGATTCTTCTAATTTCTTTTTTAAGTCCTCTACTTCCATTTCTACGGCTGTTTCTCGTTCTTCCACCTTGTCCACTCTTTTTCCTATATCTGACATGACCATCTCTATTCATTTTTTCTTCTGCACTTTTAATTCTTCTTTTTATTTCACTAAATTCTTGTAATTGCCATTCTTTTACTGATTCCATATATTCTTTTAAAAAAAAATATCCATTGTCTTGGCTTTCCCTTCTTCCATTTCTGTGTTCTTCTTCTTCTTCTGGGTTGGTCATCTGTTGTTTCCTTGTTTTCTTTTTACTCTCTTCTTTCTTGTTCTCGTTGTTTTCTATGTTCTCTTCTTGTTGTTGTGCTGTGGCTGTCATTCTCAGCTGTGGAGATCGACTCCTCAGCTGGTCCCCCCTCCCGTCAGTGTTTTTTTTTCATGCGCGGTTGCGCACTTTTACTTGGCTCCGCGAGCCATTTTTGTACTCCCGAGCTCGGGACTTCCACTGACCTTGGGGAGCGGGCTTCTCTCTCCGCGGCGGGCCTCCTCGAACAGGTAAGGCCTTCACCTTCTTCTTCCAACGTTCTTCTTCTCTTCTTCCTGTTGCCTTCGACTTTTCTTTCTTCGCTGCCATTTTCTTCCCACCTTTACTTTCACTTTGTTTTAATTTTTATTCTTGTACCTTTGTGTTTTGTGTATTTTTTTAAAAACTTTTCCGGAGAGGGCTGGAGTTCCCTGACCGGCCACTACTCCATCACATGACTCCTCGCCATAGGCATATCTAGGGTATGGCAACCATGGCACTTGCCCTTGGTATCACATGAAAGGGGGGGGGGGGGGGGGGGGATGCCACTGTCCTCTCCTTGCCCACCCAATATTGAAGTCCAGAGCCGAACAAAGAATCTCCATCTGACAAAAGAACTTCCGAGGTATGGACCACAGAATGTAGATCTTTCATGACATTGTCATATTTTGCTTTCTGTGTCAGACAAGTTGAACTGATTTGTTAACAGGCAATTAAGAGACTCTGGAAGCTTATGGTCTGGTCTCATTGTAAAGCTAATTCTAGCCATGAATAGATCAACACACTAGATAAAACAAAGAGCTGTGTGGTCAGGATCAAGGGCAAACATCCAATTTTCAATATCACGAGAGGCTTGTTCACCAGTGCACAATTAAACAGAAAGAGATGTCCTATTCAAGTGGGCTTCAGGTTCCAGAATGGCCCAACAATGCAGAGACAGCAAACACTCAAACTTAAATAGTGATGAATGGCCCTGAAGTACATTGTTACCACTTGTGGGGCAATAAACATGATCTTGATTTCTTCTTTTTCAATATTTTTATTGGTTTTATCAAATAAATGTTACATGGTAGATGACAGAGTATTGAAACATCCGTTGCATTAAAAAAAACCCACGAAAGTAATGATCAAAATATCAATCCCCTCCATTCTGAGGCTACTGACTAACACAGACAGTCCATTACTAATGATAAGATATAAAGAAGGTAAGCATTGGGATATAAAACCAGAAACTAGTTAATCTTAGAAATTTTGAAAGAAAGGAACCCCATAAAGAAACCAAGTTGAGATTCATTTGATTTGGGGACAGAGAGGTGACATGTGGAATTGCGTTCTTGTATTCCATTTGAGAAAATTACTTTTAATCTACATAATAAATTTCATTTTTTCTTAAATATGGAGCCTATATTTACAGTCTGTTGGTTTGAAGGTGTGAGGGATTCTTGAAGGCCCATCCCGTGGGTAACCCTCAACTCCATTATTGTCTGTATTGAGAAGAATAATTCCTTTTGGCATTCTCTGTTTTTCTTTCTATATTTAGTTTAGGGGTGGTGGGTGGGAAGGGATGAGGGTTTTGAGAGAGAAATACCACATGTATATTTTTTTAAATATTCCTTTATTGACTATATATGTAGGGATGTGGTTTTAAAATTCTTAAATAAAATTTTAAAAAAGATTCATTTCAATAGTGGAGCATCTAATTTTTTCCAAAGTCAGGCATGCCATCATATCAGACAACCATTGAGTGGAAGGGACAGCATCTTTCCATCTCATTGATATGGCCCTACTCGCTATGAGGGAGGCGAGGGCAATGACCTGGGATTGTGAATCGGTCAGAATTAAACCCGTTGGCCCATTTATACCAAAGAGAGCCAAAAAGGATTTGGAGTCCAATTATTATTAAGAACTAAAGACAAGGTATGAAATACTCCTTCACAAAAATTGGAAAGAGAAGGACATGTCCAGAACATATGATACAGTGGAAACCTTTTTCAGTTGTACATTTATCACATTTAGAATAGAATTTAGCCAATTGGATTTTGGAATAGTTGGCCCGGTCGGTGTACAACCTGAAACTGTACTAATGAATGTCAACCACAAAGAGAGGATGAATGCACTCGACTCAGAATAGAATTCCATATAGTTTCAGAAAATATCTGTTGAAAATCCTGTTCCCATAGATTTTTAAATTCTGCCCAGGGAACTGTCCCTAAAATTTAGAAGTAATTCATAAAGAGCGGATACCACCCCTTTATAATTAATAGGTCATATGCATTAAATGGTAGGCTATTGAGATGTGCAGAGCAACAAAGGGATTTAGGAGTGATGGTAAATAGTACCCTCAAGGCTGATACTCAGGTAGATGGTGTGGTGAAGAAGGCATTTGGAATGTTGGCCTTCATAAATCGGAGTATTAAATTCAAGAGTAGGGAGGTTATGATGAAATTGTACAAGGCATTGGTGAGGCCAAATTTGGAGTACTGTGCACAGTTTTGGTCACCAAATTATAGGAAAGATATCAACAAAATAGAGAGAGTGCAGAGAAGATTCATGAGAATGTTGACAGGATTTCAAGGTTTGAGTTACAGGGAAAGGTTGTGCAGACTGGGGCTTTTTTCTCTGGAGCGTAGAAAATTGAGGGGGACTTGATAGAGGTGTTTAATATTTTAAAAGAGACAGACAGAGTAAATGTGGATAGGCTTTTTCAATTAAGAGTGGGGGAGATTCAAACTAGAGGGCATGGTTGAAGGGGGAAAATTATAAGGGGAACATGAGGGGAAATTTCTTTACGCCAAGGGTGGTAGGGATGTGGAATGAGCTTCCGACAGACGTGGTCGAGGCGGGATCATTGGTTACATTTAAGGAAAGACTGGATCGTTACATGGAGAGGAGAGGACTGGAGGGGTATGGACCGGGTGCTGGTCAGTGGGACTAGGAGGGTGGGGATTTGTTACGGCATGGACTAGTAGGGCCGAACTGGCCTGTTTTGTGCTGTAAGTGGTTATATGGTTATAAATCATCCCTATCTTATTAGGTTCTGGGTCTTCAGGGATCTTCAATATTAAAGAATTTAAAAAGCTCCCAACCTGTAAATAATGAAAGATATCTAGGTATTGTGAATTTGGTGGATAATTATTCAAGAGATAAGGTTTTGGTCATTTAAAAATCTAAAAATAAAAGGGACTGGATTCCTAAATTTGACCAATAATAATAAGTGATATCTTGAACCAAAGGTTTAAAAAAAAAAATGACCTAATATTGGACTAATTAATAAAAATCGATGGGACCCAAAATGTTTCTAAAATTGAAACCAGATTCTCAACGTATAACAAAATTATCAGTTAATTTGGAGGCCAAAAAAGGTAAAGGTGCTGCAAGTATCGAAAGAAGGGAATATTTTTTGGTGGATTTAACATGACCTCTATCTCAGCTGATGGCTCTTTGAATGGTGCAGCCAGATTTGCATGCAATCAATTTTCATGGAAGCTTCCTGATCTCTGTATTTGGTTGGAAGGATATGTAACTTTTCCTTTCTGCTTAAAGGTGTGAGTAAGTTGTCCAGTAGCAGTTGCAATGACTCGTCAACAGATTTGGTGAGCAATGAATGGCAAGCACATGTCACTGTGATGTGAATGCACACTGTTCTGTCCAACTCATGATTCTTTCATTCAGTTCTCAATGATCAAAGCTATCACCTCTCCTTCAGCCAGAGAACAAAACAGCCAGAATACACATGGGGTTGTCTGATCTCAGAACCCAAGCAGGCACTGGACAAAGTGGTGACTCTCTGCCTTACAGTAGACAAAGGTCAAAGAATTTTGTGCATGTTGCCTTCTAAATATAGTGTTTCGTGCCAATAATGCAACCTTTAACCTTTAATAAATGTCTCAACGTCAGAAACAGGAGATCACCTGTTAGGAATTTAGGGTATTTCTCTTTTTTTTCCCTCCAGCCCATAAATCTTATTGGGGCATTCCTTCCATCATGGCCATTAATTCCATTGTACCAAAGGATGATAATATACTATAGCCAGGAAAATAATCAGAAAATGGCAGATGTAATGTATGATGATCGGGGTGGATGTAAACTTAATCATCGTGGGTATTAGAGAACATAACAGAGATGCAGTGCCCTTCATAATGTTTGGGACAAAGGCACTTTTTTCCTTTATTTGCCCCTATGGTCAACATTTTGAAATTTGTAATCAAGCAATTCACATGTAATTGAAATGCACATTCCAGATTTCATTCAAGGTTATTTGTCTATGTTTTGGTTTGATCATGTGGAAATTACAGCACTTTTTTATATATATATATATATATATATATAAAAGTATATATATATATATTTGTACGTGTTTGTGTAAAATATCTCTCGCGTGATCTCTCTCTTCTCTCCCCACCCCCCCCCCCCCCCACACACTATTTCAGGGCACCATGATGCTTGGGACATTTAAATGATGCAGGTATAAGACAACTAGGCTTTGTTCAAATATTAATATCAATATTAATCATGGCTTCTTTGACTTTCTGGTTAGAGGGTGCCCAGTCAGAAGATGAAGTGTTGTTCCTCCAATTCACCGGTGGTCTCAGTCTGGCAGTGCATGAGACCATGGATAGACATGTTGGCAAGGGAATGGGATGGAGAATTGGAATAAGTGATCACTGGGAGATCCACACTATATTTTTTTGGATAGAGCCAAGGTACTCAACAAAGCGATCTTCCAGTCACTCAGATGTAGAGGAGACCACAGCGGGAACATTGGATGCAGTAGATGACCCCTGAATATTCACAAGTGAAATGTTGTTTCACTTGGAAGGACAGTTTGGGGCCGTGAATGGTGCTGAGGGAGGAGGTGTGGGCACAAGTGGAGCATCTCCTGTGGTCACAGGAGCAGGTCCCAAGGGGATGATCGGTGGGGAGGGAGGAGTGAACAAGGGAGTCACTGAGGGAGCGGTCCCTGCAGAAGGCGGAGAGGGGAACGTGTGACTAGTGGTGGGATTATGTGTTGGATGACGGATTCTTAAATGTGAGATTATTGAGGCCATCTCCTGTACAGCTTTTCCTACAGTGACCCAAGCATGTCTCCGCTGCTTTAGACACATAGGACATTCCTCTACATGAAAACTTTCTCTCCCTTTATCATCTCTATACTCTGTGGGAGTCTTGTTTCCACCTGAGAACTAATGTTTAAGTTGCCAGATAGCAGATGGCCTGAAACTAAATTGTGGGTGTAGTTCTGCTGGGATCCAGTAACATTGCAATTCAATGCATGCTGCAGTAGAAGTGATATTTACCCCCAAAACAGGCGACACCTTTCATTTCTATGCCAATGTTCTGTTCCATCTTTAACTCCTGACATCATTACTTCAAACAAGCCTCTTTTAAACTGCAGCACTTGGGTAGTCCTCCTGGGACCTGGATACGATTACTGGGGCAAAGATGCTGAAAGCACCTTTTAAATTTCAGGGGGAATCAACCCATTAAGTCACCAACCCAGCGACTTAAAGGGGATCCTGCCCTTGCAATGATGTGTCACGTACTCACCAGATGTTCAGATGCTGGCTGCCCTGTCACGCACGCAAGTGCTGATGTTACTGGAATAAGCGGTTTGGCCATTTTTAAAATCGCCTGTGGACGGGACATGGGGTTCCCCGACTCCCTCTGAGGTAGGTCAGGGACCCGGTTGGATTCCGATGGGGTTGACCGGGTCAGACCCTTTATAACTCCTGTGTAACTGAGGCGCTAACTGGGCAAATTGCCCAGTTAACCCCATTTCTCACGGCAGTTTGAAAGGGCCTACACTCAGCTGACACTGTTCTGCACTGCATGAAGTTTTAGTTTGTTGTCTCATGTGTTGTATTTGCCTTGTTCATTTCAGAATGGTAACTTCAAGTCTTGTTGAAATTACAACACAGTCCTTGGTTGCTTTATTTAATAGATACCATTAGATAGAAATGAAAAGTAAATACTGAGATGTACAAGACTGAAATATAATCATTTTAATTGTAATTGAGTTTAATTTCATCATACCACAGTCCCAACAAGGGCCTGTATATTGAATGGGGTGATTAGCCTCGTACTGCCCCTACATCTTGTGGTCGTATGAAAGGTGTGCAGGCCTTGATTTTCCAATCTTTCTTCCCTGATTCTGCACATTCTTAAATGGGGGACTAAAAAATTTATTCTATTACATTCGACATAGGATTGGCTAAAAGACAAAAATAAAGTTTTCTGTCAATGGCAAATGAGTGAGTGACAAGGGTGCATTTCTTTCTCCAGACTTGATGCTCTCCATCCATTATTAAAATGTATTGAAGCATTATGAAAGTCGTGCACTTGTATCACAGAATGGATCAGCACAGTACAGGAAGTGGTCATTTCTATTTCCATTCCTAATGTATGGAGGAGGTGTGGGGATGGCTTCTTAACAAGACTCTGACAAACAGCACACATTCCCATAACACTTTGCAACACAGCCCTATCACTGAACTGCTCTGAAGAATTCCATACAGATGGTTACTTTTATACAAATGTTATCCAATAGGAACTGCATATGATCAAAAACTTTTTTGCATATAAAATCACCTGCTAGAAAAAAAATGGAAGCTATGCAGAGCCAATAATAGGCCAACTCCGCATTTATTATAATATTTTCTGATTAATGCGGCTGATTTCTTGTGTACATCAGTAAAATCTCAACCAAGGCTGTGGTTAAAGTTTATTTTCAATTTCTTTCTCTAAGCAGTTTCTGTTCATATGGTGACTTCAAAGCCATATTTCTACTCCTTCTGATCCATCACAAGTTCAGCTAAATATTCTGCCTGTACATTCTTTCATAAAGTTTCTTAAAGCATTTTATCAAGCGTGCTGTAATTTCCACAAAAGAACAAAGAAATTTCACCAGGTTGATTCTGGGAATGAAACTGGGTGGTAGGGGTAGCTGTAGAGGAGAGGTTGAGTAGCTTAGGACTATAGATGGAAGCAGAGAGGCTCTTTCCACTGGCAGGTGAGATTAGAACCAGGAGACATTGCCTCAAGATTCAGAGGAGTAGATTTAAGTCTGAGATGAGGAGGAGTTTCTTCTAGTAGGTAGTGAATCTGTCAAATTGTCTGCCCAATGAAGCAGACAAGGCAGCTTTATTAAATCTATTTAAGACATAGATTTTTGAATAGAAGGAGAATTAAGGGTTCTGGGGAATGAGTGAGTAAATGTAGCTGTCCATGGCCATATCAGCCATGATCTTATGGAACAGCAAAGCAGATTTGATGGGCCAGATGGCCTTCTCCTGCTCCTAGATTTTAATGAGGTGGGTAAATCTAATCCATTTGTTTGGCTTGCATTCCATTTAATCCTTTGTTTACTCTTACAAGTATGTGGATAGGTAAGATTTAGGAAAGGATGAGATATGAGCAAAACACAGGCATATATATGGAACTAGATTAAGTAGACATTTTGGTGTGCATGGACAAGATGGGCCAAAGAGCCTGTACTGTAACATTCTATGTCTCTAGAGGATGACAGCAGCAAATAATCAACATTTCCTTCGAGATACGTGTGTTGAGAGTTTGAAAAATGGGAAAACTCTCAAGATCTACCTGTTGTGATAGAAAAGGCTGTACAACCATTGCATTTTGTTATGCTAATAAGATGTTTGTTGGAACACGCATGATGCAGGAAGAGAAGTCCAACATCAAACTGACCCATGCCAATATTTTTCTTCTAGCTGTAGCTTTGTCACCGTGTTTTAATTGCATCCTTAGAAAAGAACCTCAATATCGAAATGTAGTATTTGTAGTTTGAAATTGAGAGTCATTTAGTGCAGATTTGGGACAATTTTTATTCTGGAATAAAGTCCTTTATTTACTTTGTCTGGACTGAACTTAACTAAGCTCTTTCTTTTACGAGCAACTTGTTATTACTGAACAGAGGAGACTATAGAGACCTTTTCACAGATACATGTTTATTTATTTGCCAGTTTATATCTCTGTAACAACAATGGCCAAGGGAAAGCAAAGCTTCCTTGTTAGCATTTAACATTTGGCGATTTATAAATTGAATTTATACAGCTTCAGAGATTTTTTTTTGGTACAAACGATTAAATTTAAAATGTCATTGGTACCAATACAATTTGAAGACATATGCCTGATAGCATTAATTCTGTGTCCAGGTCTCTGGCAAACAACCGTGATAAAACTGGGATTGGCGTCTTGTTTAAATGAGGGGAAAAATCAATTACAGATAGAAACAAAAGTGCAACTGACAAAATTCATCTGAATTAGAAGTGTATGGTCTTTCTTGGGAACCAATGCCAGGTCTGTTGTTGCAAAAAGGGGCAATTTTCCCAAAGGACAGAGTTCAAGGGCTCACAATTAGGCTCAATGAATTACAGGTGGAACCCTGATCCCCCCCCAATGAGAAAGCTGGGTTGGAAGGGTACTGCAATGTGTCGAAACAGTTTAAATAGCACCATTTTGAATACAAACACTGGGGGGTTTAAAAATAGGTATTTTTTTCTATTACATGAAGAGTTGTCACTAGTTTTGGAAAGCTCTCGAGCAACTCAAAAACACCACTCCTCATGAAGGCTAAGCTGTGCCTACAATCTCTCTTCCATGTTCTTAAGAAAATTCTTTAGACAAAAGCTTCAAGTTCAGCATTGCTGGCTGCACTGTTCAGTGAATTATTCCTGTTGGAACCCTTATGTAGATTATAAATATTGAACAATAAAGAAGCAAGCATTGTCTTATCAAATTGATATTGCATACCTGTAAAACATTTAGTCACTAGATCTTACAGTAATATTAAATGTGATAGATATGCATCTGATAATAGAATTCAAAACCAGTTGTATTAAAGCATCGCACTTTTTAAGTATATAACAGAAAACCCAGCAACTATTTTGGGGAGTTGAACATAATCTGGTAGCAGCGTCAGTGGGAGAGGAAGAATGGTCAGCATTTCTGGCCAGAGCCGCCCACTGATTTTGCTGAACAGACTCCACTCCTGAAGCAGATTGTGTTTAGCTTCCGATTCCAGCATCTGCTCTCTCCTGCGTGCCTTGTATTTCAGGGTGTGTGAGAGGGGGAAGGAGCCCTTCCAGGTGACTTGAGCAGCAAAACCAAATCCATTTGCTTTGTAAACCCTTCGAAGATACAATTTTCACTTTGTGCATTTCATCTTCGGGTTCTGTTATGTCTTTACAAAATGTGGAAATAGGTAGTACCTATGTGTCGTGCTTGGTTTGCACGAAACTGGGTTTGTATCAGTGTTTCAATCAGGAGTTGGGAATGTAGCCAACCACTAGGCATAAAACTTTATTTTTGTGAAGTATTCTATGTTAACATGAAATAATGACTGAAAAACTTCATGATGTTAGTCAAATGAAATTGAAAAAGGCAACGCGCTGGTTATTAATGCACTGCAGTGATCTTTTAGTTTAGCCATCTTGCATAGCAGTATAAATGATGTATTTTATTAAGGATATAAAAGCAAAAGAAGCTCTACTGAACCAGATCTATCAGGTGCAGGGTAGTTGTTCCTATCAATTCTTAATAATTGCAACATGGCAAGAGGTGAGAAAGTGGGGCGATGCTTGCACTTTCTGAGGTAGCCATGAACTCTAAAATGAGCACCGTTTATGTTAAGTAAACGTGTAACTTCCTGTGATTCCTTCACCATTCTCTTCCTCCTTTGGCCCATGAACATGCCACATGGCACCTCTAACCCAAAGTGGCCATCGTGACAAATTTGGGGTCTGTAGCAGATTGACATGGTGGGACCATTTTGTATGATTAAGGCACAGATGTTTTTTTTAAATTAGTTTTTTTTAAAATTTTGTGAGAATTCAAAGAACAATATTGAAAAAGTCAACTAGATTTTAGTTTGGATGGCTATGACTTTCAAAATTAAATTTCATATTTACAGTGTGTGTATATATAATATATATACAACCCTTCCATACCTACATGAGCTTGCTCTCTACAGGTAAGAGGTCCATGGGCCTTGATTCAGCATCTAAATCCACTAACTACAAGGGAGACCTTTGCAATATAGTTAAGATGAGGTCAATCAAAATAGAAGTCACCTGAAGCAAGATGATAAAGAAGAATAAGCTTTTATGTCAAACCAGCTTGATTCTGAGTGAAACAAAGTCTGTAGATGCTGCAATTGTAGTAAATACACTAAAGCTCTGAAGAAACTCTACAGGTCCCACATCGATTCTAGAGGAAGCAAAAATGTCTCACCAAAGTTTTGGCCTTGAACCCTACCATGGTGAAGGCCTCTGGCTTGAAACTGGTTATATATTGTATTCATCTCTGGACACTGCAGGACCCACTCAGTTTCTCTAACACTTTTCTGTATATAACTATCGATCCTGAGTGCTATGTTTGATATCAAACTGTGGCCATTGTTTGGCAGCACACTTGCAATGTGAACTCGGGTGGTTGGGGGGGGAGGGAATGGAAGTACTTGGCAACTTCCAAAGGTGCTGGGAGAAAGCACACTCGTTGCGATCTCCAATTAACAGGCCAGTGAGCTGGGCCACGGTGGGAGGTGGGGTCACAGCAACTTCTCAAATGTATCACTGATGCTCAGAAAATAAAATCTATTTAGACAAACAACTTGAGATGAAAATTACACCAAGGTCTCCCAATAAAAGCAGTAATTTTACCAGCAGAATATGCAGGGAGCACAACCTGCTTCCTTTAACAATGAAATGACCGTTTCATCTCTACTCTGCTTGTGACTTGAAATGCAGTTTACAAAGCTGGATCTCGCAGGGCAGTTGTCCCACACTTCTCCAGCTTTGCCAGAAGATGAAATTGATAGAGAGCCACTGTTGGCCTTGTATTCTGCACATTCCTGCCCACAGGAAATGGAACGTGCTGGATGGAGGTGCTACTGAAAAGAAATCATTTCTGAACTTGCTGGACCAGGTCAGGCCCAGTGAGTATCACTGCTAGCTGACTCTGTGGCTTTGCTCATGTGGATACTGATTTGGTGAACACGGGTCAAGAATTTGCACAGCAGTAGGAATGAAGTTGCCCCCTAGTTTATACACTCCGCATTAGAAACCATCTCCTAATATACAAAGTCGTTAAAAGCTAGCCAATGGTTCGTCTGAAAGGCATGTGTGAGCCAGCTGACTGAGCAGGAGTTGCTGCAGCAGGTTACAAGAACTTCATGCAGACTTGGCAGCGGCTGACGCGTGTTCGTAGCTGGCCCGCCTTCAGCGACTCCGAGGGCGGCGACACCACGAACTGCTGGCCTGCTTCCACCGTCGTCAACCAGAAGCTATACTTGTTGGCGAAGTAGTGACACGTGCCACGGGCACCATTGCACTCGATGAAGGGTGTGGCACGAAAGTCCTCCAGGCAGGAACCCGGCGACACGAGAGACTGGCCCCCACCTTCTGGGCCAGCAGCTGTGTGCTGAGGAAAGAGTTCAGATGCATGGTGTTAAAAGCTTGTGGGATAACTGGTCTTGACATCATTACAGTCTGGTGAAGTT
Organism: Narcine bancroftii; assembly: GCF_036971445.1. Taxonomy (NCBI): domain Eukaryota; kingdom Metazoa; phylum Chordata; class Chondrichthyes; order Torpediniformes; family Narcinidae; genus Narcine; species Narcine bancroftii. The sequence continues at coordinate 5,865,262 of NC_091476.1, forward strand.
ATTGGATCCACAATCTGGAGGTCTCGATGATCAGGAAGATCATTCAAATCCAAAAATACCCAGAAATTTAAATTCAGTGAACTCTAGAACCCTTAAAATGGTGACTAAAAATGAGCAGATGGTCCTAAATCTCTTCAGATTCACTCGGCTCTTAGAAAAATCTGATTGCTGATTGCAGATGCTGGGGTCGAGTGCAATGCACAAAAGTGCTGGAGAAATTCAGCTGGTCACACCCATAGGAAGTAAATGTTAACCAGCATATCAGGCTTTCAATGTGGGCCCTTTGACAAAACAAAAATATTTGCCAAATATTTATACAGTACATTTCCCCTTATCCAAAGTTCCGTTAAACGAAATGATCCATGAACCAAACTTTTTTGCGGCACTGACATGACATCACAAGTTGAAAAACTTTATCATCCTACTTGCCCATTTGGGGCTCTGTTGATCTGTTTACCATAAAACCATATAATAATTACAGAACGGAAACAGGCCATCTTGGCCCCTCTAGTCCATACCGATCTAGGTGATCTCCTCTTGTCCTGCCTTCCTGCACTTTGCCTATAACCGTCCAATCTCCTCTCATCCATATACCTATCCAACTTTTCCTTAATTGACAAGATTGACTTTGCTGAGACCACCTCTTCCAGAAGGCAATTCCACTCAGCCACCACTTCTGAGTGAAGGAGTTCCCTCTCATGTTATTTCTCAACTTTTGCTCCCTAACTCTTAACGTGACCTCTTGTTTGAATCTCTCCTACCCTCAAGGGAAAGAGGATATTCACATCTACTCTATCTATCCCTCTAATAATATAAATACCTCTATCAAATCTCCCCTCAACTTTCTATGCTCCAATGAATAAAGACTTAATCTACTAAATCTTTCTTTGTAATCTAGATGCTGAAATCCAGGTAACATTTTAGTAAATCTTCTCTGCACCCTCTCTACCTTATTGATATCCTTCCTGTAATTTGGTGACTAGAACTGTACACAGTATTCTAAATTTGGCCTCACCAAGGCTTTGAACAGTCTCAACATCACTTCCCAACTCCTATATTCTATGCTTTGATTTATAAAGGCCAGCATACCAAAAGCTTTCTTCACCACTCTATCTACATGAGATTCCACCTTCAAAGAACGATAAACTGTTATTCCTAGATCTTTCTGTTCTTCTACATTCCTCAATGGCCTCTTGTTTACTGCATATGTCCGGTTTTGATTTTTTTTTCCAAAATGAAGCATTTCACAGTTTTCAGTATTAAACTCCAACTGCCATCTTTCAGCCCACTCTTCAATGTAGTCCAAATCCCACTGGAATCTCTGAAAGCCTTTTTCACAATCTACTACTCCACCTATTTTTGTATCATCCGCATATTTACTATCAAGTTTACCACTCCATCATCCAAATCGTTAATGTAAATTACAACAAGGGACCCAATAATGATCCCAGAGGCACACCACTTGTTACTGGCCTCCATCCTGACAGTTATCCACCAGTTTGATAACAATAGAGCTCTCGTGTACTGCACAAAGATATAGTTGCAAATGGCAAAAAGGTCGGCAGATAGCACTGTGGATGTCAGTGAAAAGAAGAGGAAGTGGTTATGTTTATCTATAGAACAGAAAGTCAAGAAAATGTGGAATGGACTTATTAAAGAAAGCCTGCATTCATAACAGAACAAGAAATCATGTCTGTTTATAAAAATCAAAGAGACTTCCAAGACAAAACCTATTATTAATGAGGTAGACGACACTGGAAGAAACATTTGAAATTTCTAGTGCTTGGTACTGCATTTACATCTTAGTTTGTCAGCAGAAATTGAGTTGCTTTTTGGTACATATTAAACATTATTTCATGCTCAAAAAAAAAAAAAAAAAAAAAAAAAAATCTGATTGATTTGTGATGATGGCCTTGCTGCGCTAGCTGGCTGTCTCTTCAGTGCTTTTTACCCTCTTAAACTGCTTATTTCAAGGGTGCTAGGTGCACCTGTTAATACATTAAAATCGACAACTGACCTAAAGTAGGTTTAAAATGATCAATTGACCTACTAATTACAAGGACTTAAGTAGTGTATTTTGGGGCTGGAAGGGCCAGTTACCATGCTGTTCGTCTAAATCAGTAGATTTCAAACTGCCCCCCAAACTCTTATTCCACCTTGAGCAATCCCGACACCATCAGTGCTCTGTGATTAGTAAGGGATTGCTTAAGGCGCTATGTAGGTGGAAAGAAAAAGTGTGAAAACCACTGTTTTAATCGTACCGCACTGACTCGTTATTTGCACGGTTTCATAACTCCATAGGAAATGGGCCAATAACAGTTTTTCCCAATCAAAATATTTCAGTAACAATTGGGTCTAGAGCAGTGAATGTCAACCTTCCCTTCCCACTCACATCCCACCTTAAGCAATCCCTTACCAATCACAGAGCACTTATGGCATAGGGATTACTTAAAGTGGAGTGTCAGTCTATGGAGGCAAGTTTGAAAACCATTGGTCTAAATTTACTACTATAACTTTACAGATATGATTTTGCCACATTTCTGAACATCACCTCCTTCATCCACTTTTTCCCTGATTTGCATCCTAACCTATTTCATTTTGACTGCCTTTCTTTCTTGCACTTTGATTCTGAGCCCTCAGTTTCAATAATAAAAGAAAAATTTAAGATCAGCGTAGATCTGGAAAGGACGAGGTGACTGTTTCCACACTGCAGAGTCTCTGGATGCCAGACTGGGAACATCTTGCCCAGCGAGGTACTGATACAGAGATCCAGATTAGGTTTGTAGTCCATGTGGAGTTTTAGCTGCTTTCATGAAGGGTTAAACACGACTCTGGACTATATCTCAACTGGTGCAGTGTTGGGGACAGAGACCTTTTTACAAGGTAAACTAGCCAGTTAAATCTTCCCATCGCGACCAGTATATATGAATGCAGAGACTTAATTGATACACTGAAGACTCCTGATGAGTAGAGAGAAAACTGACAAAAGAATCACAAAATAATTAAAGTGCCTGCAAAAGTCTTTACGGGAACACGTGTGAGCTATAAATGGCTTTCTTTTCACCCTTATTTCTGTTCTTCACAACAGATCTTGTCTGTCTGTACTTCATCCATTATGCTTGTGTTGGCCAGCCCACTGGGTCGAATCTCGTCAAAGTGCCAAAACCATGATTAGTTCAATGCTATTTCAGAGCAAGTGACCCGGGTTTGAATCTGGTGCTGTCTGTAAGGAATTTGTATGTTCACCAGTGTCTGCATGGGTTTCATCCGGGTGTTCCAGTTTTGTCCCAACTTTCAAAACCGGGGGGCTGTTCGTTAATTAGGGTATTTGGGCATCATGGATTCTTGGACTGGAAGGGCCTGTTACCCAGCTGCATGTAAAAATATAAAACAAAAGATCTGCTGAAACGTTCACTAACCATAAGGAAAGAGTAGCCTATCCAGAGACTCCGCCAACCGTCAGGGCACTGAGGGATTGTTATGTCTTGGCTGTGCACCGCGATAGCCTGAGATGGCACTTCACAGACAGAGCACCGGCTGATGTAGCGTTGGATCTGCCGGTTCGAGACAGGCATCATGGGGATGGGGGCAGTAGTGGAAAGCCAATAGGACTTGTCGTTCCTGTTTGCGTAGTGGCAAACCTCATCAATATTGCAGTATAGGAAGGGCATCGTGGTGAAGCGAGGCAAACATGAACCAGCCATTCCTGAAGAATAGTGAAAACAGGAGATTTTAGAAACATTCCAAATGTCTTTAGCAGAATCTGGATCTATACAACAAGAACATAAGTGTGAGAGTTTATTGTCTGATACACAAGTACACAGACACACTGAAACTCTCTTAATTGATGCAACCGCAGAGGTACATAACATAACAACTACGGAGGAATCTACAGAAGGGTCAAATGATCGCTTCTCGGCCTTTTGGCTAAGATCAAATGCAGAAGGTAGCAAATGCAGTTCAGAACATAATTTAAGAAACGCTTTTCTCTCCTCCATTGATTCCATCTACAGTACATCTGCTGACTCAGAAAGACAGCCAACATACTGAAAGACCCACCGCACCCTGGGCATGCTCTCTCGTCCCTCCCATCGGAGAGAAGGGGGAAAAGCACACACCAACTGGCTGAGAGACTGTTTCTTCCCTGCAGCCATCAGGCTCCTGAATAACCCCCATCACTGTGCTCCCAGGCTGCTGTTCCTTGGTTTTAATTGGTCTTCCTTTTCATTGTAATCTGACGCCAAGCAATTTGTGCTCTTTGCACGCCCGTTTAAGACCCCTTCTCACTGTGCTCGATAGTCTGTGACAAATAAACGTAAAAGCTTAGTTTAACCACGAGTACACAATGCTGCACTCACTGACCTTCAGGATAAAACGGATTCCTTCCCACTAATACATATGATCTTTCTGCTGATATATGAAGAACCCGATCAGTATAAGGGTATTAAAGGTTACGGAGAGAAGGTGGGGATGGGGTACTGAACTTTAAGATCAGCCATGATCTCGTTGAATGGCGGAGCAGGCTCGAAGGGTCGAATGACCTACTCCTGCTCCTATCTTCTATGTTACTCCAGTGAAGGTGCTGACCCGAGCTGAAGACAACATGGGGGATCGGCTGCCACTTGTTACCTTCCCCAAAAAGTCACTGTTACAGTCTCATCCGGGGTAAGGCTTGGCCAGAATTGTCGGCACTGCAGTCTTTGCAGTGATGCACACACTCTTGCGTGTGTCAGGAATGGAAGCACACGGATCGCCTAAGCCTAATTGCAACACCCAGATGGTATTGTAACTGTGAGTAAACAATTGACAGCCCTAATCCTGATATATGATGGGAAAATTCACTGACTTTGCTAAAATGTCAGCAAGAGAACGCCCAGTTTTTCCTTTGGAGAGGGATCAATAAAATGGCCCACTTTAAAATTAGTTAAAACTAAAACTTTTCAATAAAACCTTTATGACACTCCAATTGATGTTTACTTGTAATGTGCTTTAAGAGGGAATTTCTCCCAATTGACCAATAGATGGAGGGATTTCAAATACTTACAGGTACAGTCAAAGCACTTTGTATTTGTAGTGATTTTGATAGATATGAAGTGCAACTTTTGCACTTTCCCTTTAAAGTCGGACACACTGTGTCATGATGTTGATGTGACTCCACCTATTATTCTGAGCATAGTTGACTGTATTCTTACCCAAATCCTGGTTGTGTGCCTTCTCTTGTCCCTCCACGTAGAGCAAGCTGTAGCCATCCCACAATCTGTTCATCCCCAGTGGGCAGGGCGGCACAATGTCTGACTGGCTGTGCTTTACCAGCGTGTAGCCAACGCTCACACTGCGACCAGAGTTTCCTGGCCGACCTGCCAAACCCGGCTTCCCAGGAGAACCTCCAAAAGGAAGAAATAATGAGGAAACAAAGTTCTGGGAAATATCAAAGCATTGTAAACCCATAATTTTTTTTCAGTTTTGAATTTAAGTTTATGGGAACTTGGCATAAACGTGCAGATCTCAAATGTCATAATTCACTCTACGCAACGTCACCCTGAATTCCTGCTGAGCCTTGATGGTGGGACTCTGTTATAAGGAAAGGCTTCCAACTCCAAACTTGACACCTTGTTTTGTGTTGTGACTCTCTTGCATGGATTGAAAAAGATGGTTGACATAACTGCACAACTCCAGTCATCCTTCAGTGAACATTAACACCCTGATCACCTGATTATTATGATGTGTGACTGCTATATGTTTAAAATTGCAACAGCGACTCCACTTTAAAACTAGTTCATTGACAATAAAAAGGCTTTTGGATGTCCTGAGATTATTCTCCTAAACAATGATGAAATTTGTCAGAAAGAAGGGTAAGTGGTATTATACAGCGAGAGAACCCTGGGTTCACTAACACCAGTCCTTCAATCAACATTGCAGATGACCACGTGGTCTTGACGATTCCATATGCAAAGACATAAAGTACAAAAAAGGCAAGGAAAATATGCTAAGCCTTCACAAATCCATTGAATTTGTTAAATTTTTAGCAACCCCAAAATTGCACACAGGAATCTTTAATATTGTAAAATTTGCCAAGGCGTTTACAGGAATATTATCGATTTCAAGAGGAATAGAAGAGCTGGGATTTGCTGTTGAGTTTTTACAAGGCACTGTGGTGAGACCTCAATTGGAGTATTGCGAGCAGTTTGGGTTCCCCATTTAAGAAAGGATGTGCTGGTGTTGGAGAGAATTCAGAGAAGGTTTACAAGGATGTTTCCAGGAATGAAAGGCTTCTCATATGAGTCCAGCTCTTGGCCTGGACTCATTGGAATTTAGGAGAATGGGGGGAAATCTCATTGAAACATTCCAAATGTTGGAAGGTATGAACAGTGTAGATGTAGAAAGATTGTTTGCCATGGTGGAAGAATCTAGGATAGTAATTCTCAACTTTTATTTTCTACTCGCATACCATCTTGAGTCATACCTCACTAACCACAGAGTACCTATGGCATCCTATAGGCCAGATCATTAAGTGTATTTAGGGCAGAGTTGTATTTCAGTCATTGATTAGCCAGAGCATCAAAAGTTATGGGCATTTGGACCCATCATATCTGTGCCAATCATGAGGCCAATTTAAACTGCACATATGCCTACACATGACCTCTCTCTTCATTTTCGGCCTGTTGCAATTGTGATATGTTGGAGATCGAGAATTGTCAAAAGGTTACCATTGAAACACTGCAGATGTTGCAAAAGGTTTTGTAAGGATGCATCCGTTTACAATGACTGAGATGAATGAGGCTGTGGGAAAAATCTGAAAGAGAAGGGCTACATGATCTGGATAGTGTCAGCATATAGGAGGCTATCTTGGAAGATTTTCTTGGCACTGCAGAGGAGATTTATAGAGAAATAATAATGAGGAACTTCAGTTCCAGGGAGAAGCTGGTACTTTTCAACAAAAACACTTTTCAGTAGATTGCCGATCACTGTAGATCGACGGGGACAAGTTTTGGCACAACTTATGCAGTCTACGTTCCCCTTCTCAGCTTTGCTTGTCAGTTGGTCAAAGAAGGAAAACCAAATTGCCTTGAATCTGTAGTTATTCAAGATTCCTTCATTGTCATTAGTAGCCTAGAACATGTAATATTCCAGAATATTACCTTTGCCTGCTGCAAGGCGGAGTCACCCGGCGCCCCTCAAGGTAAGAGGGAAAACACTACCTACTGGTCAGCTTACACTTGCCTTCAGATGCACATCACTGACCAAAAATATTATTTTCTTCTCTCAAGGGATGTTGCCTGACTAGCTGAATGTCTCCAGATCCTCCTGTTTTTGTTTCAGATTTGTGTTGATGGAGTCTCCTAGATGTAGATCTCCAAAGAACACCCACGCCCATGACATCATCCACCTCTCCCCAACTGTACTGTATCACAAAATTTGTTTCACCACTCCTTCAACCACCCAATCATGAGCTGACCCCCATGCTTGAAGGAATTGAATATGAACTTTGCTGCCTCCCTTTCACCAATGATTCAACCACACACCGTGTTCTGATGCTCTCTCTACCTTTCTCAGATCTTTCTTCTTCATCATGACCCTGCCCCCAATGAATGTAAATGTTTTTTTTCCCCCTGCACTCTACCTTTGTGCCTTAAATGTGAAGTATCCCCTCTAATCATGCCTTGAGCATCAGTCACACCAGAGCTCTGCAGTGGTGAGCACTTGCACCAAAGATGTCGTATGCACTGACCACAAGCTTTAAAAAGTGGCTTTTCCATTGTTGAAGAATTTCTAGGCCACTCAATTATTAGGACCAACATGTTCTAGGATGCAGTGAAATGACACAGCGAATGCAAGAGCTCAGTGATGAAGGACCACAGTCTAGGATCCATCCACTGCCAGACGCTAAGGGGCTAGGTTTGGCAGAGAAGCCCCCTCAAACAGGGGGAGTAACTCTGGTGAGCAATAATGCTATAAATGGTTAATGCCACTGGGTACAATAATGTTCTAACAGATACGACATTGTGAAAGTGTGTGAGTGTGTGTGTGTCGAATAACAAAAAATTGCTTACACAAAGAAACCAGTGTTTGCTTTTATGAAGAAATTATAATGAGTTTCACTTTTATGAAAATTGCCTCCAATAGTAGTCAATGGGTCTTTGCTTTATGAATTTTTGGTTTACAAACGGTTTCTCAGGAACACTACTGTCTACAATCACAGTTAAGAGAAAGCTCTATGATAATGAGAAGAATGTCCAGTATTTATTATCTTGCCTCCTTAAAGCGATTCAATTCAACCATTGGCTGCAATAACTGAGTCAAATTAAGTTGAGGGGTGCTCTTTTAAGAACAGTTCTTTTGATGGTCTGTGCATTCTACTTACCCTGTAACCCGGGCAATCCTTGATATCCTTTTGGACCTGGATCTCCCAAGGGACCTGAAGGGCCAGGAAAACCATTTGGCCCCACCCTGCCCAGTTTCCCTGGGTGACCTTTGGGACCTGGGATATATAGGACGAAAGAGAAAACTTGTTATTTATATAACTCCAATGGTGCTCCCACTTCGAGCTTTCAAAGGGAGTCAGAACACCGTATCAGACAATTGTCTCAAGGTGACTTCAAAATTTTACTGATTTTCCTTTCAACCCAGTACAAGACCCTTAGATAACGATGGGGACTGGGCCCAGAAATGGTGGTTATGTATTTTTGCTTCCTATGCACGTTGTAGGATCTGCATTAATTACAATCACAGCGTCTGCAGACTTTCTAGTGCCAGCTCATCGCAAGCAGATTTATGTTTTAGTTTGTAATGTGCTAGTGGATAGTGATGTACAAGGATGGGTAATTTGGAACAAAAAAATGTTTTCATGCAAGTGAGGAAATATTGGCTTAGTAGCAGAACTGATGTTAAAACTGTAGCTATGTATTTTTTAAAAATCCATCTCCCTGTGGTTTCCCATTGGCAAAATGACCCAGCACAATAGCAACAGGGAAATTGGTTTTCGAAATGTCACACATGCTTTCGGAAATGCACGCTCCATAACAGATGGCAAATGCATGAAATTCTCATGCTATTTAAGAATGGAAAGTGGTTACTTTCTATTGTACTGCCCACCTACTTTGACAACTGAAAACAGTCTCTGTATGGAACCGTTGGAATTGTGTGGGATGAATGAAATCAGAACCGCATTCCCACAGCAATACTCATTCTAATTCGTATTTACCTTGGATTTCACAACTGTTAAACTCTTTGGGGTGAATTACTAATCAACACAACCTGTGTTGGGTCAAGTGGCCTCTTTGTCTGGAACCTTTTGGGAGTGTGGATTTTGAGGATAACTTGGCTTCTCTGTCTGGAATCTGGAGGGATTGTGGAGAGTCATGTGACCTCTGGCTGGAACCTAGTTGGAAGTCCCCATACCTGCCAATCAAGGGTTAGATCTGCCTATAGGTAAGACTGATGTACGATTGGTCCTCACGGGTCAAGTGGATGGATCTTGCATTGACAAAGCCGAGTGCGTGGAGTCTCTGCAGCTCTCTCTCTCTGTCGCTGCTGCATTGAGACCATCAATGAACCCCAGACTGTAGGCCACGGGCAGATCTGGAGGGCCAAATGCAATGGGCCCGTCCTGGATCCTGAGCCATGGGCAAATGTGGAGACCAGGTTCATTTGATGTATTTGTTAGTTGTAATTAAGATGCTGTTTGTTAGTGTGCACTGCCTGCTGGAGAAAGAGCTGATGGTATTGTGCTTTACCCTCGTATTCCCAATCGGGAGTTGAGAATGTTTAGTTGTAATCTATTCACGCCCGATGTGTAGTTATTTGTATATTTTTTGCTGTGTATGGCTCTAAATGTTGTCATAGCTGAAGGGTGGTCATGGAGATGAGCTCCCACTGCTACACAAATTCACTTCATGCCTTGCGGTTCATACAGCCTCTGAGAACCAAGTCCAACTTCTGACCTTCATGTGTTGCATAGTTCTTACTGTAAGCCATGCAAAGCTGTTCTCACTGACAGGAGAAGGGGCAAAAGCAGGCCACTGGTGCCTTGAAACTAATTGCTCTGGGTAGATGGGGCTTGTTAACCATGGATAGTAACTCATCTCGGAAAGGGAAAACTCAAATTTTCAAACCTCTGATGCCTTGTGGCTGTACCCGGTCACGGGAAAGGGTTTGATAGTAAATCCCAAGGTGGTGTGGGGGGTGGGGGGGGGTGGAAAATCCAGAGTTGGAGTCCTGAAGGTGGCTGAATGCTGTGGCCAGCACTGGCACGGCATCTCCAGCGATGCTGCTGGCACCAAACTGTATTGACTATTGTTGTTCCTTTGGACCTGTCTTTAGCATGGAGAGGGGGGTCTGACTGCATGAGCAACAGATGAATCTCCATATCAACACTGCCTTGGCTTGCACCCAGGAGAGGCCTCTCCAGCTTCACTTCTGTGACTACCAGAGGTGCAGTACCCATGGTCAACCATGACTGAGAGTGGCCACAAAATTGCTGTGTTTATGTTAGCTGTGAATTAAGGACACAAAAGAGTCTGGAAAAACAACCAACTGAAAAACCTCACAAAGATAAGCGTATACAGAGCCGTTGTCATACCCACACTCCTGTTCGGCTCCGAATCATGGGTCCTCTACCGGCACCACCTACGGCTCCTAGAACGCTTCCACCAGCGTTGTCTCCGCTCCATCCTCAACATCCATTGGAGCGCTTACATCCCTAACGTCGAAGTACTCGAGATGGCAGAGGTCGACAGCATCGAGTCCACGCTGCTGAAGATCCAGCTGCGCTGGATGGGTCACGTCTCCAGAATGGAGGACCATCGCCTTCCCAAGATCGTGTTATATGGCGAGCTCTCCACTGGCCACCGTGACAGAGGTGCACCAAAGAAAAGGTACAAGGACTGCCTAAAGAAATCTCTTGGTGCCTGCCACATTGACCACCGCCAGTGGGCTGATAACGCCTCAAACCGTGCATCTTGGCGCCTCACAGTTCAGCGGGCAGCAACCTCCTTTGAAGAAGACTGCAGAGCCCACCTCACTGACAAAAGGCAAAGGAGGAAAAACCCAACACCCAACCCCAACCAACCAATTTTCCCCTGCAACCGCTGCAATCGTGTCTGCCTGTCCCGCATCGGACTTGTCAGCCACAAACGAGCCTGCAGCTGACGTGGACTTTTTTACCCCCTCCATAAATCTTCGTCCGCGAAGCCAAGCCAAAGAATTAAGGACAGCTCTGGAGAGCCAACTCAATGGGTCTCCCCTGGATCCCAAGCAGTGGCGGAACTGGAGATCAGGTTCATGTGTATATACTCATTAGTTAAGTGGTATACCATGCATGAGGGTTCTGAAGAATTTAAACCCTTAATTCTTGGTATACCATGCCTATATGATGTGTACATTAGTCTGTGTGAGTGTGTGCCCTTTTGTGAATTCTCCTGTGTGTAATAAAGCCAACTGTTTGTTGCTAACACAGGTCCAGCCTTGATTTTTTTCAAGCCCATCAATCTTTTCTTGACACAATACCATCTGGCCAATAAGATTATAGAGAATCCCTAGAATTCTATAAAGAACAAGAAAGTAGCCAATCTAATATATGTGGGTGAGGTCCTCAAATTAATACTTTTAAAAAAATTATTCATCAAGGATGAGGAAAATGGTGAGTTCGGGGAAGGGCATATGGATTATCTGGAGCAAGTCTGTATTAAGAAGGACAAAGTATTGAATATATGATGCAAAAGGGTTGATAAATCTACAGGGTTTAGTAAGAATTGTTTATCCCAGGTTGCTATGGGATGCAAGAAAGAGATGTCTGGAGCCCTGATTGAGATTTTTTTTTGCATCTTTGTTAACCGCAGGTTAGGTGCCAGAATGCTGGAGGATAGCTACTGTTATTCTTTTATTTAAGAAGGGAAACCGAGATAAACCAGTCAACAAGTCTTGAGTGTTAGGAATTGTGCATATTTAGAACAGTACGAGCTGATCCGGGATAAGCAGTATGCCATTAGATGGGGAAATCCTCAATAATTTGATTTGAGTCTTTGGAGGAGGTATTTATGATTCACGAAGGCAGGGTGGTAGATATTGTCTATCCATGTTTTATGATGACATTTCACAAGGACCCACCTGGAACACTGGACCAAAAGGTTGCAACAAAGGGACCCTAGGTGAGCTGGCTAATTGGGTCCAAAACTGGCTTGGGGAAAGGAAACAGGAAGTGATGATGGAAGGATGATTTTCTGACTAATTCTGTTGCTACTTTATGGCAAGGAGATCAGTGCTGGCATCCTTGGTATTTGTGACACCAAATAAAGACACAGCAGGATATAGATCAAATAGAATGTTGGGCAAATGGCTGTCAGATGAAACTCAATCTCTATAGTTCACGGTGATGCATTCTGGTAGTCAAATAGGAGTAGGAGATGTAGAGTAAATGGTTGGGCACTAAGGAACGTTGATGAGCAGAGACCCTTGGGGTTCAAAGCCATAGTTCTCTGCATGTCACAACAGAGATTGATAGGGAGGTGAAGAAGGCATGATCTATATTTACCTATACAAGACCTACAGGATAGATATCCATCAGATTGAAAGAGTGCAGAAAGGAACTTAGTTGCAGGGAAAGGTTAAAATGATTAAGTCTTTATTCTCTGTAATGTAGAAGAATGTGGAGAGATCTGATAAAGGTATACAAAATGTTGATGGGTTTAGATGAAGTGAATTCAAGCAGGTTTTTTCCCCACTGAGGTTAGAACTAGAGGACATGGTTTGGTGGGAACATTAAGGGGAACTTTTTCGCGCAGAGTGGTGGGAGTGTAGAATGAGCTACTAGCTTAATTTGTGAATGCAGGCTCAATTATGACATTTAAGAAAATATTGGACAAGTACATGGATGGGAGGAGGTATTGGTGGATATAGTCCAGGTACAGATCACTGAGACTGGGCAGAATAATAGTGTGCTACAGACTAGAAGGGCTAAAGGGTCGGTTTTCATGCCATAGTGTGGGATATAGGTATATAAAAGTTTGAGTCTCATGTTGCAACTTTACAAAGACTGCTTAGTTTTCACTTGGAGTATTATGTACAGTTCTGATCACATGAGTAGAAAAGATTATTTTTGGCTGGGGAGCGTGCAGTGGACGTTAAGCAGGATATTGCCTGGATTGGTGGACTTCAGTTATGGGAGATGGCGAGAATTGATTAGGCGCAAAGGAGGCTGCAGAACAGAGGTGTTTAATATTGGAAAAGACTTAGAAAGGGTAGATGGTCAGAGTACTTTTATATGGTACGGATTATTACAAAAGAGGGCATAGGTTCACACTGAGATGAAGGAGATTTATAGGGAATGTGAAGGGTTTTTAGACAGAGAGGGGTTGAATATCTGGACCACAATACCAGAGGAAGTGCTGGAATCAAATGGAATCATAATGCTTCAGAGACATTCAGAAAGTCACTTAAATAAGCAAGGTACAGAAGGATACCAACCTAATGGACAAAACAGATGAGTGTATTGTCAAAAAGGTTAGCATGTACATAGGGACCTGTTTCTATGTTGTATAATTCTGATCTAAAAACAACTTTACCAAATACAAGATAAAGTTAGCATTGATTACTACTTACTAGACTCACATACCTGGAAATCCTTCATAACCAGGGCGACCTTGGTCTCCCAGAGGACCTGGTGGTCCATCATAACCTGGTAGGCCTACAGAACCGGGCTCCGTGGGAATGTTTCTAATTGGTGTTGGTTGCCCTTGGAAGCCCTTTGGTCCTGGATAGCCTATATGGAAAACAGTAATTGACTACATAAGGAATGAGAATAATAGATTAAAAAAAAACATTAAAGCAGAGCATTAACGTACCATATTGGAACAGGAAGAGCCAATTGGTTCTTCTATTCATTGAGATCCCAGCTGAACCACAGCAACATTGGTTTCCTGTGGAAGCTCAGTTCCCTCAGCACCCAAATGTCTGCTTATCAAGTGAACATTCACAATACCCCAGATCATCAAAGGATTCATAACCTCCTGAGTGATGAAGTTTCTCTTGACCTTAGTCCTCAATAGCGAACTTGGCATCCTCATTACAGGAGCGAGATCAATCAGCTCGTTGAGTGGTGTCGCAACAACAACCTTGCACTCAACGTCAGCATATCTAAGGAACTGACTGTGGACTTCAGGAAGGGGAAACCAGGAGAACACAAACCAGACCTCATTGAGGGGGTCAACAGTGGAGAAGATAAGGAACTTCAAATTCCTGGATGTTAACATCTCTGAAGACCTATCCTGGAGCCATCATGTTGATACAATCATAAAGATGGCCCACCATGGTGATATTTCTTTATCAATTTGAAACATAGAAACATAGAAGATAGGAGCAAGAGTAGGTCATTTGACCCTTTGAGCCTGCTCCGCCATTCAACGAGATCATGGCTGATCTTAAAGTTCATTACCCCGTCCCCGCCTTCTCTCCGTAACCTTTGAGATTTGGTATGTCACTAAAAAGTTGTAAATTTCTACAGGCATACCGTGAAGAGCATTCTGTCGGGTTGTATTACTGTGCCAATACACAGGACAACAAAATGCAACATCAGATTCTCCAAAATCCTCATTTATCCAAAAGAACTTTCAGAGCCGAACTGACCGGGGACGTTGGGCTCCCGGCACGAGTGGGGCCTCAATGGGGAGGTGTGGGTGATCAGCGATGGACAGCATTTTCTTTTTGGTGAGAAATAAACATTATTCCACTTGTTTGATGTGGTATAAACACTGTTACAAGTGATTTGCTGTTACTACTGGGCTGTTTTTAAAAAAATGACCGGTTCTCCAAAAAAACCATTTATCCAAAATGGGCCCGGTCCTGACCATTTTGGATAATTGAAGTTGTACTGTACTTACGGTTTGCACTTTTATCCTCTTGAGCTAATATTGAGCTGCAATCAATTAATATCAATTTGTAATTTATTCTGAAATGGAACAGAATGTTGGCTCACTGAAGTACTGAATTTCTGGTGCTTTTTGAAACTTTGCTGATACAGGGAGCCATTTCCAGCGAGAAAAGAACTGAGCGATTATATATTTACCTTTATGGCCGGGATCCCCCCTCCGTCCTTGGAAACCTGGATCACCAGAAGGACCATCTGTTCCTGGAAATCCAATTCTGCCTGATTCTGCCCTTTGACCTAAAACAAATGATTTTTATTACCTTGTATTTTAAAGTGGATTTATTGATACTACTTATCATATCCATATGCCAGGGTAAAGAACATCATTAGATTATGTGGCATTTTATGCAGGGCAGGGAAAGAGCATCAGAATTTGTGGTTCACATTGGAACCAACAACACTGGGAGGGCAGGAACTGAGCTCCTGCAGTGAAACCTTCAGAAGGAAGGGAAGGAAATTAAAAAGTAGAACTCTGAAATTGGTTATGCTGGATTATTTCCAATCATCTTCATTTGACCACGATAGAGAGTTTAGGTCCAGATTACAGTCTGGCTACCTCTGCTGCCATCTTTAAAGAGCAAATCTACCCCACATATCTGTTTCCTCTTCCATAATATTCTTTAGGGCCCTGCCATTAATGAGCAAGTCCTGCCCTGTTTCATGATTAGAAAGCATCATCAATAAGTATATCCATCAAAACATTTCTTGATCAATCTAGGATTGGTTTACAATTTAAAAAAAAATGAAAATACAGTTACAGTATGCAGCCACTCAAAATAAATTAATTCCTTCTCTCAATATTATATGATACCAAAAGATATTTTCAGTATGTCTCGAGCGGTAACTATCTGCATCCATTCTCTCATGCTCTGAAAGGGAGAAGGATTTATAAAAATCCTTGAGGTTGATGGTCATTGATGAACATGGAACACAGAATAGAGCGGGAAGAGGTCCTTCAGTATATGATGTCTCCACCATACATGATGCCAAATTAAATTATATATCTCTTTTGCCAACACATGGCCCACATCCCTCTATTTCCCTCCTGCTTCATGTGTTGATCATGTTATTATTGTGTCTGCTTCCACCACTCCTCCTGGGAGCCAGTTCCAGGTACCTGTGACTCAATGTTTTAAAAAAAAAATTGCCTTGCACATCTCCTTCCCCACCCCCACCATCACTTTAACTTGACTTTTTCCCCCCTCTGCCTCCAATACTCCAAAGGAAACAACCCAAGCTTTTCCAACCTCTCCTCAAAACTCATACCCTCTAACCTAGGCAACCTTCTGGTAAATCCTTTCCAAAGCCTCCACATGCTTCCTGAATTACCAGAATTACACACAATGAAGTAAGGTCACAAGTCGAGAGCCAAGTGAAATATGTAAACATTTAATCTTCAATGGATACTAAAGTGTCAAGTGGAACTAGGAATGTTAAATGGACAGAGGAATAAAGTTGCACTTCAATGCTTACCCTTTGGCCCTGGGGGACCTGGAAACCCTTGATTTCCTGGAGGTCCACTGCTTCCACGCATCCCCACTGGTCCCGGGCTTCCTGGAAACCCGGGGTCTCCGGGATCCCCTCGTTCATACCTGAAACCAGGAGACCCTGGAGGACCAGGAGGGCCCGGGCGACCTATAAAATATAAGAAAAAAAGCACAAATCTTAATTTGCATACATGATTTAGCATTCCCTATACATGACAGATAACTGCAGCGAGCAAGTTTTTTCAGATATAATTTTTAATTCTTCATGTAATTGTTATGTCAATGATGTGGCATAAATCATCCTAACAGTGTAGGAGCCCTTTGGCTCAAGGTTTT
Source organism: Narcine bancroftii (assembly GCF_036971445.1). Taxonomy (NCBI): domain Eukaryota; kingdom Metazoa; phylum Chordata; class Chondrichthyes; order Torpediniformes; family Narcinidae; genus Narcine; species Narcine bancroftii. The sequence continues at coordinate 5,882,005 of NC_091476.1, forward strand.
GTGCTGACCATTGGGTCCTCAAATATGGTCAAAGAAGTTTCCAAGGTCAAGGTATTTGAAGGCAGAAATGTAGGCAAAGCTTTAAAATGGTGTCATCTGGGACTTGGTGAGAGAGATCAATGCACTAATCCTGTAAATGCCCCAAACATGTCAGTTTAATCTGGGGGGAAATGAACTATGGAACATTAAGGAACAGAAATAGGCCCTTTGGCTCATCTAGTTTGTGCTGAACTATTATTCTGCCCTGCCCCAATGGCTTCCCCAGACCACAGGCAACCATACCTCTCACATCCATATACCTATCAGAATTTTTATTTTTAATGCCAAAATTGAATCTGCATTCAACAGTTCAGATGGCAACGTGTTCAACACTCTCACCACTCATTGAAGACGTTTCCCCAAATTTTCTCTTTTAACATTTCATCTTTCACCCTTAACCCATGTCCTCTAGTTCTTGCTAGTTTCAGATGATACTGGAGTGTGCGGTAGCAAGAAAGCCCTCTGTATTATCTACTGATGATTTTTTTAAAAAGTCTTTAATGTTTATCAAATTAAAAGTAATTTGAGTATTTTTCTTGTTCCTAATGCAGTAAAAGCTTCTCAGATTTTTTTTAGGAACTATCCACTGATTGGCCAATGTTTTCTGTTCTAGTCATCTGATCATTTGAAAGAGACACATGCTTAGACATTACATTTAAGAAGGCACGTGTGCTAGAAGAGGGAATGGAGAATGAGTCAAGAAACAAAGGCAAAGTTATGAAAGGCATAGATAAAATCGAGGTTATTAAGTTGTTTCCATTGGTGGGGAAGAATAGAACATAGTCTCAAGATGCAAGGTATTAGATTTAGGACAGAGAGGAGGAAGTACTGCAAAGGGTAGTGAATCTGTAGAATTTGCTGCTCATTAATGCAGTGGAGGAGACCTCAGTAAATATATTTAAGACAAGATTGGATAGATTTTTACAGATTTTTTTTTAAGGGATATGGGGAAAAGGCACTTAGGTGGAGATGGGCCAACCATCAAATTAGCCATGATCTCATTGAATGGCAGCGCAGGCCTGATGGCTGGATAGCCTACCCCTGCTCCTATTTCTTATACTCTTATGTTGTAGGGGAAAGGGACGGCATGGACGCAGCCTCTTGACCCTATGGATTTCTCTCAGGTGCTCTGGTTTATTTTTCTATTCCTTAGATGAGCTGGTAGGCTAATTGGCTCCTGTAATTTACCCATTATGGAGACAGATTGCACAAAATTCAGAAGACCATGAGACATAGGAGTAGATGTCCATGTCTTTCAACATTTGAAAAGAAAGGCATTTGTAGGGCTGGAAATGAGAGGAGGAGGAATGGAAATGGGAGGATTGATGTCTTGGGAGTAAGCATAGACCAAATGGTCTCCTCCTGGATCACTGTACGTCAGTAATACTGACCTCAAGGGGTCAGCAATGAATTGGAGGGTATGAATAGGCAACCCAATTATTGTGTGCTCCTGGCAGAGTAAACTAGGCACCAATGGAAATGATATTGGGTTTGTGCATGCTCACCAAAGGAAAATCCAGAGTGGGGTGTACAATGGAGTGGTCACGTTGGGGAGTAGTGATGGAAGAGTGAAATGTTGGTGTTAGGGAGCACGAGTTGCAAATGCTGAAGGCAGTGGTCGAGGCAGGTACAATTGAAAAGTTCAAAAATCTTTTGTCAAGCACATTGGATAGGAAAGGTTTTGAGGGATATGAGGCAAATGGGACAAGCTTAGGTTGACAACTTTGCTGGCATGGATCAGATATGGTGAAGGGTCTGTTTGCCTGCTGTAAAATCCTGACTGTGTAGCTACACAGGAAGAATTACAGATCAAAGCTACTGATTGTCTATCTTTAAAGAGCATCAAAGATGCAGAAAATAGCCCAACTTAACTTCAGGTTGATATTTCTCAGTCTTGCTTGCTTGCTCAAATTGGGCATCAATAAGCCTGCCTCTTCATCTTTTAATCTACTTTTTAAAACATAACTCAAAGCAAATTTTAATTTTTACTTTCAAATTCTAATGAGACTAAAAGGTGAGTCAAACACTAAGTCACAAAAAACACTAATTAATGCTGAGGCATTGTGATTGGAAGAGATTTTGTGACAAAATATAACCTTGCCTGCTTCACCATCGAATCCAGGTGGACCAGTATCACCTGGCCTCCCAGGAACGTCTGAAGGAACAGTAACACCCGGAGTTCCTGGCTTCCCTGGAAGCCCCAAAGGACCAGCGCGTCCTATAGAAACAGGAAATAACCACTGAGTCAATCAAGAGGTGTTTTTATGCCAGTGCCTCCTCTTTGAGGCCGGCTCCATCTGTGGACAAAAATCTGAACTTGCCATTTTACGAAGCAGCCCTAAAAGGCCGCTCCTGCACCACTTTTATGAAGAGCGGCACCTCGTTAGCATTCTCTGGAGCCGATGGAGGTGGGGCAACTAGTGCCGTTGTGCTGCCCTACAAAGTGACGTCATACACACGCATCGAGTGGGAAAGAGGCCTATGGCAGAATGACAACTGCAGAGCAGGTGATATTTTGTCTGAACTGTCAAGCAGCCAAACTTGCAGTTTTCATTCTCTGTATTTCTGTAAGCCAGCACCTTCCTCTCCTATTGTCCCTGAGTGGAATGAATTTCCTGTTTTGACCCAAGGATCTGAATGACCAATAACACAGGAATCCCACTGTCCTGTCAGGGAATCTCAGTTTACTTTCTGATACGTGTAATCCAACTCTTTTTAATGCTGTCATAATCTCCAAAAAGATGATAGCATGGTAGAATGGACACAAAATGGGGAATGTAGTTCAATCCTTCCAAATGCAAAACCATGCGTATCACCAGGAAGTGAAAACCAGGTTAAAAATCATACAAAATCTTGGGTGTCACCCTTGATGAAACCAAACATACCAAATACCTTCACAAGTGATTTCAATGGGCCAAACAGTGGTTTAATTTGTACAACTGGCCACCTGCAACCACCAGTCTCAACTGGCGAAAGAAGATGCGTATCTCGCAGATGTTTTTTTTTAAACCGTCGGTGTTACGCATGCACAAAATAGTGATGTTTAATGGTTGCTCTCAATTGAGTTATTTATAAATGTCTGTAAATGTTTAACGTTTGCTGTAGTTATGCCCAATCTAAATCTGGAACTGTAATCAAAATATCAAAGCCCTGAAAATTCAAGGTAACTAATTGCTGTGGAAATGGACGATAGGCAGTCTGGAAAAAAAATGCAGTTACACGTTTGTTATTCTGAATATTTTAACTGAGGATCAAAATCTGGAGAAAGCTGTTTATCTTTACATAGATGCATGAATATTTGTAATCCCCATTTCTATCCTCCAAAGTATTCTGTATGGAATTTAAACTGGAGGTGGGGGAGGGTGTGCTTAAAGGAGGAGAATTTTTTGAAGAGCTGTCTTAAATGTAATTGGGTCTGGTTGTGCGAGTGTGGTAGGATGAAGATTATTCCACGCTTTAATTGTACGGGGAAGAGTGAATTTCTGTCCACATCTGTCTTGGAAGATAGCTCTTCAAATTGGGTTGAGTGTAGGATTGGTTGTCTATATCGAGCTGGCAGATTTACACTCAAAAACTCGTTAGTTCCCGTCAGTGTATAAAATGAGGCGGGAGGGGGTGATGAAGACGTCAGTGACAGCCTGCTCACCGACTCGCCCTGTTACGTGGAAACCAATAACAAGAAAATTCCTAATTCGTGTTGTTATAACAACCCCTGGCCAAGGGAGCATCATTGAAACTATATGAATATTGTAGGTGGTCGAATGGTTTGAGCCAATAATTAACTAATGGATTTTTCAGGTCAGCACTGTCTCATTGGGCTTTCTGGCTCCGAAATGGTTTCTTGGGACCCAGAACAATTTCCCTCTGTTATGAATTTTAACAGATATTCACATTTTCAAAAGTGTGTTTAAATTGGTTGCAATTTTAGTGAAATTCTATGTGAGTAAAAAATAAACCCAGTCACTTTTTTACAGATGCCAAACATTTCGCTGAAAGAGATGGTGGGGCGCCCTCTTCAAGGGCAAAGAAACATCAAATGAACTGGTTTTTTTTGCCATGAATTCCTGTGATTTTTATGTTTTTTCCAATCTGATTATTGCAGATGATGGTGCTGGAATTCCCATTAATCTTGCCTCTTAAAACTTTTACCAGCAAGAATCAGGCACAGACCAGACCAACAGAGGGATCAGGCTGAAAGTTTCAGGCAGGACTTGAATCCTGAAACTTGCCAAGTCTGGTGACACTAGCATTAAGTTACTTGTTTACAGTGTACGGATGGCAGCAGCATTTAGTAACCATTCTTAATAGGCCTTGTAGAGCGCGTCGAAAGAACCAAAGACTTGTTGATCCAAACCAAGGCTTTTATTAACTAAAAGACTGGAGCGTATCACATGTAGGTTGACCAGTCCAGAATGACCTGGTCTGGCGAGGAGCAATCCTTTAAGACCTGCCAGTAGGCGTGGCTACGCTCTCAGCCAATCACAGTCATCCTACACGACCATCTGTACTATCACACCCTTGAATTATGGAGGCCCGTAGGCATCACCACGTTGATCAGTCTGAAATCACCTACAGGATCTTACCAGCTTTGCATTGTGTCAGCAAACAATGAGTTGCTGGAGGAACTCAGTGGATCAGGCAACATCCATGGGTAGAAATGGCCAATGTTCAGGGTCGGGATCCTTTCTTGAGAGTGCTTTCCGCTGAGTTCCTCCTTCAAATTATCATTTACTCAAGATTCTAGCATCTGCAGTTTTTGTGTTTCTCTCTTGCGTTAGGTCAATCCTTCTCTCCTATCCCAATAAGGCACACACAAGAAGGGCTGATATTGGCAAGAATGCTCACTGGCACAGTGCCAATGTTTTTATCCTGGGAGCTCTGACAGATTCAGCTACTTGATCATCTTCACTCTAGGAAAATAGGATCATTGGCTTTTGGATGTCCATCATGGTGCTCTGGTTGAAGCCCCTGACAGACATGTCTCTGGCCAGGGATGAACCAGGCCACTAATCGAATCTTATCAGCTTCCTCTGGGTTGGATTTGATAAAAATGCCCATGTTTATCCACTTGTTACCCTGCTATTTCTACAATAAATATATGATTATGCATGCTAAAGATTGGGAAATTGCCAAGACATGACCAGATAGATTATTAGCAGGTCAATTGGCGTATTGGGTTGGGTCAGATTGGGTGTGCAAAATATTATAAGCAAAAGCCATGAACATTTAAAAAAAATCCATATGCTAAAAACTGAAATTAAATGGAAAATATTGGAAAAACAACACCTGTGAAAAGAGGAACCTAGTTAAAATATCAATAATGTTGCACATGCTCAGGCGTGCATTGAGTTCCTATTGAATGGATTGGTTTAAAATGTATTCTTGAGAAGTTCACCAGTTGAAAAAAAATGCTGGACGTACGCAGTGGGTCAAGCAGCATCTGTGGAGTCAAAAGGTGCATCAACATTTTGGTTTGAGACTCTGATCCTTCAGCTGCAAGGTCTCTGCAACACAAGATCCCACAAGGCACCTAAATAATTGCAATCAATTTTCAAAATTACCTGGATCTCCTCGAACTCCTTTTGGTCCAGGATATCCTGATAATCCAGTTCCTGTGCCTGGCGAGCCCCTCTCACCCTTGAAACCTGGTAGACCAGGAGATCCTGGTAATGCTGCAAATGTAGTACCTGAAGAGTGGAATATTGGGAAGTAATTGCTCATTGGAGTTGATGACAGAGATTTCCTCAGTGTTGTTGCTGATCCAGTGCCATAGATTTACCAAGAGTAGGTCAGAAACCAAGAGGAAAAGACCAGGCAATAATTCAGGCTGATAGCTATCAGAATTTCCATCCTAACCTTTTCCATTTTGGCTTCATCTTTCCAAAGTAGAAGCAACAAAGCACCTTGATTACACAAGGACCAAGGGCTAAGAAATTATTCAACTAAAACAATTGAATTTAAATGTAGACTGTTACTCTACATGTCAATTTTATTTTTATTTGTTCATGGGATAATGGACATTAACAGCATAGCCAGAATTGATGTAAAAACACAGAAATGCTGGAGGAACTCGGCAGGTTTCACAGCCTCCATAGGAGGAAAAGAAATATTACTGACAATTTTTGGACTAAACCCTTTTTCAAGGAGCCGAATTAAATGGCTGGAGAGAAGGACAGAGAGAGGAGCACAGACCCACAAATAAAAGGTGATAATTGGACAATGGGGTCAGGAGAGGAAAGGAGAGCATTGATCAGGGAAAGGGATGCTTCTGTAAATGTAGTGCTAGAGGGAAGGAGAAACAGGGATAAATTTGGGGGGTGGGGGGAAGCTAATGGAAACTGGAGAAATTGAGTTTAATCTCATCTGGTTGGAGAATGGCCAGAATTGATCATCCATTGCCTTTGAACTGTGGAAGTATTTAAGGTTCAACCTTATTGATTGACCTGAAGTCACAGGCAGGCCAAACTTGGTTCGGACAACCAGTCTCCCATCAGCAATTTCACTCAAAGGCTCTATAACTGATTCTGACTTTAAATTCCAGGTTAATTAAGTTCTCCTGTTATACGTGATCTGAATTCATGTCTGTGGATCAATGATGGAGAAGACTCCGGATAATTAGCCTGAGAACTGAATCACTGATTCCATATGATTCCATACCTGCTCTCTGGTGAAAGCTGGTCAAGAGGGCCGTTAACATTACTCATGGAAATTATCTTTTGAAAATGGGAGAGAGAAATGGCCACATCTATTTTTATTCCTTTACTTGTGGGAGCAGAAGGAAATCTACTTCAAAAAATGGTCAGGGCTTCTCCCTGTCCTCTGCATCCTTCCCATTTCTGAAATATTCTCAAATTTTGGTGCTCAAGACTTCTTTAGAGAGCTGGTACCTGTAAACCTGGGCCTTGGTGACTCCTCCTGTCCCTTGAACATACTCTCTGGCCCCTTTTAGTGGGTGGTTGATTAGAAGGGATACACAAGCAAAATATCGAAGTGGATCCTTCTACCGTTCTGCTTGCGATTGTCCCCCAGCTTGGCCTGAGGCAATGGTGAAAGGCAGTTTGGATCAATATTGCAATCGGCCCCTACGATAGCTTCAGATCCCCAATTACATTGTTGAAATGTATCCCTAATGATAGTTCAAGTTGTTAAAATTTTCCACCCGTGGAAGATTAGTGGGACCAGGGTGAGCAATTTTATCGTCCATTTAACTTCTGCCAAATAAACAAAATTAAAAACTATCTCAAGGTATGTGATTTGGAATGCTATTATCCAACATGCAAAACCTAACTCTGGATTTCCCAAAGATCGGAACTCGGCAAGTCCTTCATAGGAACACCTGATCCTGGTAAAGGGTTCATATAATAGTCGAGCATCTTAATCCCAAATAGACTATCACAGAGCTCCTATTGACAAATACCTGGTGTTCCTGGTGGACCTTTTGGTCCAGGCAATCCATTCAAACCATCTAGCCCTGGAGAACCTGGGAATCCTGGTAATATAAAAATAACCATTACTCTTGATTGCAAGCACCGAGTTGAACAACGTAAGCTAATGTTAACATTCAGAATCGCAATTTGCAGAAAGAATAATTGTCACCTTGATGGCAGCGAAAGAGAGTTTGGATATCCCAGTAAAGGCTCAGAAATATTCAAGATTAGCAGAATTATGTCAAGATTGTATGACTTAATGTAAGATATAGATTAGTTCAATATAATTTTTACATCAGTTATACCTTAGAATGAAATCAAATAATTCAGCTCAATGTTTTAGATGTGGGTTAGAGGTGAGGACCTTCCTACATTCAACATGGTCAGTTTTGGATAGATTTAGGACACTTTTTAAAAACCGGTTACTGATGTGGTGTTTCTGTAAAATCCAGATCTAATTTTATTGGGGAATATACAAGGGACGAGGCATATATTAAAATGATCAATATAACAAATGGAATTCATTAAAATTGCATTAGCAGTGGCATGAAAAGATATAGCAATTACTTGGAAATCTGATTCTTCTTTAGTTATGGAAAGGTGGAATGTGGAAATCCAGAGCTGTATTCCTTTAAAGAAAATTACATATAATTTGAGAAATAAATATGGTATATTTATGCAAATATTGGGCATTAACATGTAATAGCTTTTTTTTCTTTCTCTTCTTCCACCTGAGTCCTGCAGAATTCCTCTCAAAACTGATTGTTAGTGAGATCGGTAAATGTTTTATGTGCGACTTCTTGTGCATCTCAAGAGTAATTTTTGAAGATTATTCTTTTTTTTCCTCTTTGTAGGGTATGTTATAATGTACTTTTAACAATTTTCTATGGGGTTGGGAAAAGGGGATGCAATGTAGTGTGATTTTCGAATTTTATTTTGTTGTTGTATTTATTAATCTTCAACTACTTGTATGGAAAATCTTAAACATTTTAAAAGAAGAAAAGTTCAACATCTTTAAAACTGGAATCTAAGAAATTATTTCTTATTGTTCAGAGAAGAGCAATGAGGGGACCCAGGGGGGTGAACTGGAAAGGTTGTAATTATTATATATTGACAGTGTCACATTTTAATGGGCTGGGCAGGGAACTGTTGATGGTTAATTTAGGAGGAATGCAAAAATTAATTGAATGAAACATGAAGTGCATTGTTCAATATGCTTGGAGGAGGACAAATGGACCAAACTGTTCTTTCATATCATAACACCAAAGAAATAGAAGCAGGACTAAACCATTTGCCACCTCATGCCTGCACCACAGTTCAGTAAGAGTATGGCTAATCTTTTCTTCTCTGTGTCACCTTCTTGTACTAATCCCCATAACCATTGATTCTCTAAATACCCATCGATCTCTTTCTCGAATATAGTGACTGAATTTCTATACCCTTTAAATAGACAATTTCAAAGATTCATTTTCCTTTGGATGAAGTAATTTCTTATCATCTCATTCTGAAATTAGATAGTGACTCCTCAACCAGGAAAAAAAAATCATTCCCGCAGCTATCCTATTAAACTGTTATCAAAAGGTTGTATGTTTCAATAGCCCTTTTTCCACTGGAACCTTATCCCAGGAATTAACAGAAAAAGAAAACTGCCAGCACGCCAGTGTCACACCAGGGATTAACCACCTCGACCCCTACTCATATCCCCAGCATTTGCTGATAAAACCAGTGGAAAAGGGACCGCAGAAAATCACCGGTTTCCAGTTGAAGGTCGAACACTCCGATCCCCGGGGATGAGTGTGTTCAGTGGAAAAGCAATTAATGTCTCTGTTAAAGGTGCCCCAGTGGAAATGGCACAAAAGGCTTCTTATCCCGGGACACTGCACGGCCAATTAACTGGGATGCCAGTGGAAAAGGGGCTAATGAGACATGATTATGTCTCATGAAATGCCTTCCGACATTTACCCAGTTCTTCTGTTCAGACCCTAACTCTCGAAAGTCATAGCAAGTACCTTTCTGCCCTGGTGAACTATATTGGGATGGTCGTCCTGCAGGACCTGGACGTCCTCGAGATCCTTGGTAGCCTGGAGACCCTGGAGGTCCAGGACGCCCTGGAGAACCTAAGTAGAGAACAAAAGAAAATCGCTTGATGTGATAATTGTGATGTTTCTTAAACTAAGCGTGACTACGCCTTGAAATGAAACTGGTAAAAGGTGAGTCTTAGGGAACTGCCTATGTACACCCTTAGAGAAGGCACTTCCCAGTGTTAGAACAAAAGAACTAAGAGTAAGAGGAGGACATCTGGCCCATTGAGCCTGTTCTGCCATTTAATAAAATCATGGCCATGGACCCAGCTCAACCTACCTGCTTTTCCCCATAACCCTCAATTCCCTTCCTATGCAGACATCTTTCTAACTCTGCCTTAAATATATTTAATGAGGCAGGTCACTACTCTCTGGAGAAAAGTGTTCCTCCACATCACTGTCTTAAATCCATTCTCCCCTGAATCTTAAGGCTATGTCCCCAAGTTCTAGTCTCATCTACCATTAGAAATAACTTTCTTGCCTCAATCTTATCTCTCCCTTTCATTGTGTTGAATAACTTGTACTGGTGATTTACAGCTCCTTCCAGACCTCACCCATACTAAACAGAGGAGGTCCATCTGCTCAGGCTTGGGGGGAGGGGTGGAATACACACCGCAGATGCTGGAAATCAGTATCTGAAATAAAGACAGAAAGCACAATCAAAGTGATTTTTTTCAAGGTTCCTTTATGGTCATATAATAAAACAGAGATGTGATATGACACAAACTTTCCTGTAGTCTATCGAAAGCAGACAAAGGCTCACTATCAGCAGAAATTTCCCACTACCCCTTGTAGCCAGAGAAAGAGAAGCAAAAAGAGAGACTTCCCAAAGTCACTGAGTGGCTTCTCCTCCAGCAGCCTCGGCACCAGAGAGTGAATATTGAGTTGATATTCAGAGAATCAAGTTGAGCTCCAGATGCACACCTCTGATAAGGTAGGGAACCCTCCAGTTCCCTTTTGCATTCCGGTTCTGATACCCAGTTCCCCTTCAGTCTCTCTCTAGCAGTCTACAGCCTGGTATGAGTCCTTTGACCGCGGTCTCCCACGGCCTGTGTGGGTTCTTTGCCTCAAGCCACTAACAGCCCACTGCCTGTATGTTCTTCAGCCTCAAAACCCCTTGCTGGTCTGCTGCTGTGGTCACTGTCTCGCAAGGTCATCTCCTCTGCTTCTCCCTCTCAAACAGATTCCCTGAGGCAGTCCTATGCTTGCCTGGAGTCTGCAACCCCTCATGGCCACTGCTGATCATAGGCGCTGCCATCTGGAGCAGACCCCAAGGTCATGGGATTTAAAAAACCCAGCAGCTCTTTCACTGGGCCATATAAAGCCTGTATAAAGCCGACGACAGTCTGACTGGACAGTTGGACCCAGCAGGACAACTCTGAGACATGGCTCCATGCTTTCCGCAGGTCTGCACCAGTGTCAGAGCTGCCATTACACCTCTGACAGCTCCACCATTTAAAAAACAATCTTCTCTATCAACATTGTCTTATTTTCCACATTTCTGGCTAATGCTATCTGATGTTGTGAATGCAGGCTTGATAGTGTGTTTTAAAAATAAATTGGACAGGCTTGAAGGGTTACGGAATGGAAGCAGGCCAGTGGGACTAGGGAGATGATGGTCGGCACAGACCAGAGGGGCCAAATGACCTGTTTTGTGTGCTGTAGCATTCTAATGTGGAGAGTGAGTGAAAGAACAAGGTAACATTTCAGGCAAATAACATTTCAAAATTAATTGTTTTGAAAATAGTTTCTATATCTCTTTCCAAAAGCACGGCTTGACCTGCTGAATATTTGCTGCATTTTCCAGCTTTCACCTCCTCTTCAGTGATGGCATCAAATAAGGAAGGTGAAGTCAGGACAACATGTATAGAAAGTTCTTCAGAGAATGTCGTTCCACACTGATTGAAGAACCTCTTGTATCTTACACCAAAGTTAACTCTCACCTCCGAGATATTCTCTTTGTCTTATTCTTTCACCCCAACATTAACAGCAGCTTGAAATTATCTGATGTTCTCTTCCTTCTGGTTCTGATGGAGAAACCATATCCTTTTTTACCTTTCCACAGATGTTGCCAAGAGTCTCTGAATTTAATTTGGGACCGTCTATGACCCTGCCCATGTGTAGTGACATGGAGATTCTAATTTGAAGGGATAATATGCACGAGTTTATTTCTATGATGTATCTCCTATTCCAAAGCTGGGCTTACATAAGGCAAGGGTAAGGTGGAAGACAGACTTGGGCACAACAATCCACAACAAACCCGTCGGGAGAGCAGTTATTAATGCCAGGTACATGTTGGGGCAATATAATTTCTTGCATCAGCTGTACCTCACACCACTATTAAATTCATAAATCCAAACAAGAAATATTGAAAATGTGTATTAGGTATGGATATTAGAATCTTTATCCATTCAACCTGACTGTGTACCAAGGTGAGATCCTTCTGGGAGGACCTTCTGAAAAAATTTACAAAGGTGGATTTTCCACCAGTTCCAGAATTGTACCTTCTGGACGCGTTTTTTAAACTATCCAAGTATCAAATTCAGTTGGTGAAGGTCGTCTTGTTGATAGCCAGGAAGTGTATAGCGGTCACATGGAAGTCCGACTCCCACATAAACATTACACGATGGAGTACGGGGATGCAGAGTTGTATTCCCCTGGTGAAAATCATGTATAATTTTGAGGAGGAAATATGACATATTTGTTGGGATATGACAACCTTAACGGCAACATTTAGATACACAGATACAGTTACATCCCTTCTATACAGAAGAAAGGTAAAAAAATCTGTACTGAAATGACAGATCAATGAAGTGGGTTGGGGCACAGTGACAAGCTCTTGTTTTGCTATCTTTTTCATTTTACTTTACGTTACTCTGGGTTTATATTTGGTTCCTTTAAGGATCGGTGACTCTAGATTTTTGGTTCTTTAATTTACATCTTTTCCTTCTGATATTAGGATATGGGTGGGGGGGGGGCGTAGAAGGGCTCTGAATGTAATATATCGTTGTTGAGAAGGATTGAGTTGTTGAATTTTGGATTTGTGAGAATCTTAGAAAATCAAAAATAAAATATTTTTTAAAAAGTCTCTAAGATTTCTCTCTTTTTAATCCAGTACTTGTAGCTTTATGATAGGCAACAGCATGTGCTCTGTATGTGCACTACTGCTTGGTGCTTTTGATCATCCCATATGTGCTCCCAATTAGATGCCTCGGATTAATGGAGCTACTTGCCGTAGATTTCATGAAAAGAACTATATTTTAAAACAACTTCCCTGCTCATAGAACAATCTGCACGCTGATGTTCTTTCCTGAAGATCATAATCCTTCTCGTTCTTGGTCAAGGGCAACGAGAGTAAGTATATTTCACAGCAGGTAGAAATGGAATGAGATTCAATTGAGCCATTTAAAAACATGATACTGATTCAGAGCTAAGGGGCGAATGACCTCGTTCTATTGTGCTTTAACATTTATACCAGGCTTTGTAGATTCTCACCTGGGTAACCCTGTCCACCTCGTTCTCCTGGAAGTCCTTTGATTCCATTGATTGCAGGTCTACCAGGCAAACCAGGATCACCAGGCAAGCCATCTTGCCCTCTTCTACCTGATAATAGGTAAAGACTTAGTGAACAGTACAGATAGAGTTCAAAATACAAAGACCTTCCAAATGACTGAATGGAATAAAGTGATACCATTAAAATAAGTTATTGTCTATTAGTTGCATCTAATGGACTTGTATTGACAAGCAAAGAGGTCCAAGATGAATTTTTCCAATGTCTCCCATGCTAATCCTGTCTTAATTATTGTTCTAATTTTGATCTGATCACCTGATCTTTCTTTCATCCCAGCAGGTTATTTGGATAGAATGTATCTTCAGATACATGGCATGCAGGCCATATAGCCGCAACCACTGGAATGATCAAGAAGCATCACAACCTTTGGTGTGACTCATGGACTAACTGCCAGCTCTGCAGAACATGTGTTGCTCCTCTTTAATTCAACTGCAGGGAAGATAATGGAAAGATATTCATCTATTAGATGACTCCAATGGAACCAAATGTGGGACATGAATACAATCCTTAGGTGATCAGTGTCAGCCACAAAGGACAAACTGTTCCTCTACTTCATCAAGTAAATATGTGATCTATCGCCTCCCCCTTGTCTTCTCCCCCCACCCCCTTCTCATCAACCCCGTCCATCGCATTCTTCATATCCCTCCAGCACATCTTTGAAACAAGGATAACTGGATAATGGGTTTCTCTGCAGGAGATGCTCACAAGTCCGTTCAAGGCAGTTGCTGCTCCACTTACATACGTATGTACATTCCTGTCCACAAATAGTATATGTGAGCAAAATCTCGTGCACCCACGCACATGCCCATGGGAAAACTGATTCTGCAGAAACCAAGAGTCAAAAGACTTTGCCTGAATTTTCCCTATTTTATTCAGAAAGTGATAGGATTCTCTGATGCCAAGATTCCCTTAGACAATCTTGAGCAGCAATCAAGCATATGGGCTTCCTATCCTGTGTCAGGTAGCAAGTCCCTCATTAAGAGTCTAGCACTATCAAGCAGCTCTAGTCTGGGCCTCTGAAAAGGCTGGTATCATGAAACACAAGCCACACTTCCTGCCAAACAATTGAAGCATCTATGCCAGTGGTATAAAAGAAGTGGCTCCAATGTTTGAGAAGGGAAAGCTTTTAATATGAATTTGAAGTCCCAGTGTGCTCTTAAGACCAAAAAAGGAAATGCTGATCCTTCCCCTACATTTCTAGCTTATACCCAAGCCATGATTGTTTCTGATTTTTTTCCCCTCAGTGACCATCCCTGTGGAAATCAGCCGACTGGGAGATTCACCTACAAAATAGATTTGAGGGCTTAGCCCCAGCACAACCAGGCAAGTGAGGCACACACCCTCTAGATCTTTGTTAAAATTCATGATCCAACCTCAAAAGGACAGTCTTGTTCTTGGCAATCTGTATTTCCAAATTGGCAAATATTCTGGGGAAAAAAACAATACAATAAAACCTCCCATATCTGGCACCTTTGGGGATTAACAGAGACCAGATGAGATTGCGTACTGTGAACTAATGTCAAGGTGTGCCAATTTTAAACCTGAATTTTTTGCGCCGGTTGCTTGAATTCCAGATAACAGGTTTTACTGTACATATTTTATGAAACGTGGAAAGAGAAGAACCCTGTGAAAGAAAACTCTACTTGTCTCACCTGAGAATCCTGGGTCTCCTCGAGCTCCCTTTGGTCCTTCAAAACCTGTCACTACAACAACATCACCGGGCTCACCTGTGAGGTGAAGAGATAACATCATGGCAGTAACACATTCATTATGTGAACCTCATATTTTTAACAAGCATTTCACTCATCTTGCAAACCTCTACATGACCAACTTCATTTTTCAAGGAAAATGCCATGTTTTCTAACCTCTATCATTCCTAGTAAATTTTCTTGATGCCATTTCCAGTGTGTAGACACCCTAATGTTTCACTGCACAATAACCCAGTTATTAATTTGTAATGTTTTAGGATAATAATTTTGCTTTTACTATGTCTCTGTTCATTAAAAATTGGCAATTTCTGTCAACATCAATGGTACATAGGTTTGACACCATTCTACTGAGCTTGTGATCTCACTCAGTGGAGATTCAAATATTTATACACAAAAGTGCTGGAGAAACTCAACAGGTCTCGCAGCATCAATAAGAGGCAAAGATAATGGAACCAGCGTTTTGGGCCTGAGCCCTTCATCAAGGTGTGAGCACACCTGAATGAGAAGATGGTGGGAGGATGGAAGAAGGGGCTGGGAGGGGCACAGGCCAACAGCCAAGAGGCCATGGATGGGGGGATGAGGGGTAGCTTTGTGAATGCAGAGCTGGAAATACAATCTCAGTGCTTGCAGACTTTCTTCCTTTAATTCATAGATTAGAATTCCGAGCTTTCAAATTAAAAGGAAGTTGACACCGTTGTACTTCTCTCAAATTCCCAGGGTTTATGTTAAATTTAATAATTTTTTTTTAAATCTGCAGATCTTTGCAACAATTTTGGTAGGCTTTCAAATGACCAAATCAGGGTGCCCTTGGCATTGCCAGAGGAATAAGGGGAGATTACTGGCAACCCTACCTTTGGGACCTGGGAGACCAGTTTCACCAGGAAATCCAGGAGGACCAGGCAATCCATCATTTCCCTGTGAAGATCAAAATCCACATGATGTAAACATGATTCCACATTCAGGAAGGCTCCCTGCAATCACAATCTCTAAATTTGGACATACAGCATGGTAATGGGCCCTTCCGCCCAAACATACCAATTAACCGGCAAACCCCATATTTATTTGGAGTGTTGGAGGAAACTGGAATACCCAGAGGAAAACCACGCTAGAGGACACAGAGAGAACATACAAACTCCTTATAGTCAGCACCGGATTCAAACCCATGTCGCTGGTCGTGGAATAACGTTGCACTAACCATGTTGCCCAATTTGGATGAGGGGATATTGTAACATTTCTAGGTTTGTTTTTGATCTGAAAATTATCATCTGATAGTAGATATCTGATGTATGATCATTAATGAACTTGAACTCGATACAAAGCTGGTGAGCGGTCCAGACTGTGAAAAGGACACCCAGTAGCTTCAGTGGGAAATGGGCAGTTTAATTGAAAGAGGTAAAGACGTGGCAGATAAACATAATATGAAATAGGTCAAGATGTCCATCTCAGAGGGAAGAAAAATAGTATTTTTCAAATTATGAAAGCTTAAAATGTTTAGTGTTCTGAGGTGCCTGGGTATCCTTAAAGAGAAATCATGGCAAGATAACATTTAAGCACAGAAAGCATTTTGGAAGAGAAATTGTACGTTGGTTTTCATTGCAATGAGACCTACATACAATAGAGAAAATGTCTTGTTCCTGGGACCTTGCACTAAAACAATCCCAGCCAATACTGGGAAAGTTCTTAAATATGCCCTGCTTATAGAACTATTGTAGTTACAGCCTTTTGCAATCTGCCTACATATCTGTTCTTTTTCCACTGACTATTGAGATGCCCATAGTTTAACTCATCAACAAGTTTGCCCCTTTCATATTTCTAAATATGATGGCACAGTTAGTGCGAAGATATTACTGTGCAGGTGACCTGGGTTTCAATTGGCCCTGTCTGTAAGTAGTTTGTACCATATCCCTGTGACATGCATGTATTTTCCTCCCATCCTCCAAAAAAATGTATGGGATTGTAGGTTAATTAGGTGGCATGGGATTTAATGGCCGGAATCAGCTTCTACTGTATTGTAAATTTAAAAATTTTTAAATATACCCATACAGTGTCATTGGCCCATCCTCCAGGGCATCATCCAAGAGTACTGCCATTATGCTCTCCTTGATCAGTCACAAACCACGATGCCCACACACCAGAAACATCTGTTCCTTGGGACATTGAGGTACCAATCTTGTGCTTCTGTGAATGTACCAATATTATAATCCCATGCATTGATCTGCACTTGGCTCAGTCTTACCTGTGAGGCACCTTACATTAAATACATTTAAGCCTGCTGACCATCTTGTCTCTGTCTGAAGGAGGTGAAACATTAGGGGCATTTTCTTAGACAAACACATGGATGAAAGAAAAATAGTGGGTTACGAAGTAGGAAGGGTTTAGAATTTTTTGGAACAAATATATAGGTTGGGACAACATTGAGGGCTGAAGGGCCTATATTGTTCTATATACAGGGACCTGACAAGACAATGTCTGGAATATTGTGTGGAGGAAGATGTACCTGCATCAGATTGATTTCTATTGAAACTTTGCTGGGGAATATCAAGGAGAATTTCTTCATCTCCTCCAGTTCCATTAAGCAACTTGGTCTATACTCATTTGGCCTTTATAAATATCTGTTTAACAGAGAAGTAATTAATCAAAGTAATAATCAGTGATCAAGACTCTTACCTTTTCTCCATTCATTCCAGGGAACCCAAAAATACCAGGGGAGCCTTTTGGCCCTGGTCGCCCCAGTGCTGCAGGAGCACCTGGAATCCCAAAATCCCCAGGTCTCCCTTTCTCACGTCCTGGGAGACCTCTCAAACCTGGCAAGCCACTCGAGCCAGGTGGTCCTGGAAACCCCTTATCGCCTATGGAAAAACAAAGACGGGAATGTGAAAATTAACCCATGAAGCTGGCCTAACCTCTTCAGCCCATTGGTGAATGAGATGGCAACTGGCTGTAAAAGTGGGCTTATGAAAAAGATTACCTTGATATTCCAAAGATGGTAGTGCGGCTGTTGGAGTGGACTTGGGAACCATGCAGACTCACCTTCCAACATTGTTCTGTGAGGTCCTGCTGCCTGATCATTTTGGCCAACAGCCCATACAAGTTTAAATTGCCTGTCGAATGTTCTGGCTGCATTTCTGTTTATATCTGAGAACCAACAGAGGTCTGTGGCCTAGATGGAGGCTCCCAAGCTTGGCAGCTCAGACCTCAAGCTATAAGGGTTGTGGGGTCTGAGAGGGGCAGTGGGCTGACTAAGGGCACCAGAATGGGAGACCTCCTTTCCCGCACCACCAAGGGGAAAGAATAAGCTTGAGTGAGTATCCTACAGGGTAGGAGACCACAGCAGCAGACTAGTGAGGGGCTTAAGGACTTCCATCAGGTCGGAGGCTGCTGTAATCCAGCTCTTGGAAACCAGGCATCGGGACAAGGATTCATGAGGGTGCCGATGGCGAGCAGGGATCCTGAAGGGTCTTGGGCATTAACAGCTTCTTTATCATATCAGAGGTTCAGAACCAGAGACCAAGTTGGGTGACTTGAACGCCTGGAGCTCAATGCTCGGAATGGTCAAAGTGGCCGTGGAGATTACAGGGGCGCAGGAGGTTGCAGCATTGGAGGAGGTTGGATTCATCTACACTCGATGTCTGTGAAAGGACTCCCTTTCTTCTCTCTCTCTCCTTGGTAGGGGTGCTGGACTGGTGACACCTCATTGTGTGCCTTTACGGGCAAACAAAAGTAAACAAATTTTGTGTAATTATGTACATGATCATAAAAAAACCTTTAACCTTGTTCTGGCTTTGATCCCAATGGTTTCAACTCATTTCAAAAGATCATTTCTGTTCAGAATTCCACAATCTTTTGCACCGTTTGCATGAAATGTTTTTGATTTTAATTACATACAGCCAGTAATTGGTATCTTTAGTTATGTATATACAAACTCAAAAAACTATAATTTATTAACAGCCCAGTTAAAATGTTCAGATTTCTGCCAAACAAAAACAAAACAATAATGATCACCTTCGCTTACATTGTAGGGGATTATGACTGGAGTTCTGACAGCTAAAATTTGCTTGAAATAATATTATAGAGTCTAAATAACAGCCTGGGATTTTGATTCCATCAACATGTTATCATTGACTTTAAAGTATTTCATTTTACAAATTCATTGTCTCATTTTGAAATAATATATAGTTATCCATTTCAATTGTAATAACAGAACTTAAAATTGGTGTGCAATTTAGATAATTTACTCCCAGTATTTCTTATAAATAATCGCTTGCTTTGCGTTGATCTACTCAGAGAGCTGAGTACCAATCTGGGCCCAAGCATGACTCTCATTCCCCATCACCTATTTTTATGGACTAGCTCATTAATACCTGCTTCATTCCACCCACACCCCCCCCCCCCACTCCCTCAGCCCATCACCAATATTGTGGTTCATCCAAAATAAAAATGGTCAAAACCCGCGGCCTTGGACTCAGGTGAACAAACCTTGGATATTTCTGGATGGTACATCTGTATCACCAAGGATAAGCCAATATTATAAATGCATATCAGTATCTTAGGGAAGACCGTGGATCCCAGCATTGGTGCCAGCCCTGGATGGAGTTTCACTCAAGAAAGTTTGGATAGAAAGTCACAGCCACAATTGTATTGAGTGGTGGAGCAGGCTCGATGGGCCAGTTGGTCCACTCCTGCTTCTATTTCACTCTCAGATGTCACCTAATCTTAATTCTTCCGGCATTTTCATTACAGCAATCCACTCCCCTCCATCCTCATTCTACTCGAGGAACAAAACTGCTACTCAGGTTTTTGACCTAACAACCAGAAGCAAATCCTTCTCAGCCCACCTGAGACCCTCATCAGCTCACCTCTTGTTGTTTTCCATGCATGGATCAAGCCATCATGACGTGACACAAGGCAAGCAGTAGAAAGTTCGCACATGCCAGTAAGCCTGCTGTTGCTCATTGGTTATTTTGACTGACCAATTAGTGTTTGGATATCAAAAAAGAACCACAAATGCTAGAAATCTGAAATAATTGTCAATGCTGGGAGAAAAAAAACTCAACTGATTGGGCAGCATCTAAAGAAAGGTTTCAGGTCTGCAGAGTTTGCTCCAGGAGAACATACAACTCTTGCCCTCACCCCCACACCATTATCATTTTGAAGACTGGAAAGAAGCAGGATTTGGTCAGGTCACACTGTGACATTAATTTAAAATATTCCAGCAAGTCAACCATGGTAGAAAAGATTTTCATGCAACCAGGCCTTAAAATACAGTTCTACATTCTACTTGATGGCTAATTTTGTGAAGTTTATTCCTGATGAGTGAGACAAGCCTATGGGTTTTAGTGTTCAGGATTCTGCAGGACATTTTCCCCTCACCCAATTCCAGCCTCGCCAGTCAAAGGACCCCAATTACTATTTATTGATGAAATATCATTTTTAACTTTTCGACCAGAACCAAAGAAAGGGAAGTGCTCCCCACATCTCACGACGCAGTTGTTACACTTGTTTCACCCCATATCCAACTTGACACCTTCCATCCTAATCTTCCCTGAGGATCTCTGGCTCAAGCAGGCACAGCAAGATTCAACTCAGTCCCTGAGTCACGTGGATGAGACCTAGGCTGTCATGTTGGGGTTTCTAAGGCCTCTCTGTTCACTTTGGTGTTCCCTGCTCCCACTATCCTTACATTAATGGTAGGTCCAGACGATACCAATAATGAACAAAATTTGTCAAAGGCACTTAGAAGCATATTTATACATGGCTTTGTCCCTAAAATAGTAAATCATAATTGCGCCTGATTTCAAATGAAGAGACATTACCTCGAGGGCCAGGAAATCCTGGAACACCAGGGGGCCCAGCATCGCCTCTTGGTCCCACTGAAAATTCTCCAGTTGATATTCCAGGCCGTCCTCTGGTACCTCTATCACCTAAGGAAGAAAAAAAATGGCCTGTGAACATTCTTTATAATAATTAAAGGCATTCATTGAATTGATTCATACTTTGTCCGTTGCATTCAAAATATCCTTTTCCAGATGTATGATTCATAGAAATCTTAGCTCTGAATCAAATATCCTTAGTTGAAATCCTATGTTAGAAACTATTGCATCTTGGTGCAGTTGTGAATGTAGTCTTCTGTTCAAAGTTTCAGTCTGTTTGATGAGATGTGAAGCAATGCCCCTTCAAGTGGAGACAAATGAAGGTACCCCTCACATGTCAGTATTTGTCAATGCCCATATTTACCCCCTCAATTAGCACTGATAAAATATTCTCTCTGTTCAAGTGAGTATCATCTGATTGCACGTATACAAGTTGACGAAATAGCGTCTCTCCAGACCACTGTGCACATACTAAAACACACAATACACAGTACATAATGATCACATGAATATCTATAAATATTAGGAATGATTTACATGGTTACAGGATGCTGTTCATCAGTCTAAAACCTGAAGCTACTCTGCAGCCTGGCCATCCTGACTTGGATGCTCCTGTACTGATTGATGGTAGTAGGTTAAATATACTGTACAAGGGATAGCATGAGTCTTCTATAATTCCATGAGCCCTGTTTAGACAATGCTCGCAGTAAATGTTTGGCATTTATTGGCCGATGCAAATTTTTTTACAAAACGTGGTGATTACTTTGTGCGTTGAATGTGATGTGAAAAATGCTGGAAGAAGCCTTTCCTCTTCCAAACCACTTCAAACAATCTCAGAATGGAGACTACATGAGGGGATCTACAGATTTACTAGGTTCACAGTGTCTCTATGTAAGGACAATCCAGCTGGCTCCTCTCTATAAAACCATGCAAGGTCTTTTCTTTCAGATAATTCTTTCTCATGAGCACATATGAATCTGTCATCACCACGACCTGAACATTCTCGACCTAGAGCAATCTTTACTGGATTTCCTCTCAACCGCTTCCATTCCAGTTTTATCATATGTGTCTGCATAAACAAGGAAGGGGGGAAGAATAATGGACAGATGAAGCCGCGGGCTGGAATTGGGAGTCAGTAAAGCTAGAAGCAGACAAAGGAAAAAAGGGAGGGGGGGGGGGGAAATCGCTGAAGGTGGAGACAGCTGCTGAAAGAAGGATTTTGGGTGGAACTCCAAACTCCACCCCATTTGGTCCATCAGTCCATTGTTCCACCAATCTCCCACTGACTCCACCCCTTCTCATCTTTAATGAAGCCTGTCTGCACTATCGACACTTGGTCCCGAAGCAGTTTCTACCCAAAATGTCGACTGCTCTTTTCCCTTCATGGATGCTACCTGACCTACTGAGGTCCTCCACCATTTGGGGTATTTTTTGCCCTATAGAGATTTGATCTTGTAGTCTCTGCCTCTGCTTTCAAGGGTGCTCTGTCGCTCTCTTTCTCAGCTTGCCTTGCCAGATCCAACAAACTCTGCACAGATATACTGCAGCCTTTCATTCTTCCACAAAATGCAACTGGGCATTTCTCAGCATTAAATCTCATCAACCCATTACTATCCTTCTCACATCAAGGCTTTCGTCAGCATATTTGGTTCTTTGGGGCAAATTAATTTATGATGTTCATGAAGCCAGTATCAGCAAAAAAAATGAAATGATTCAATCCAATGAAATTGCTTCAATGGGAATGAACCCTCACCCCTCCCAACCCCACATTAGGGGTGGGTGGTCAATTTGTAAGACAGTGTTGAGTTTGGATTTGAGAGCCACCTTTTTCTCCTCTTCTGCCCGGGGAGCCTGGGAATCCCGGTCTTCCTGGGGTGCCGGATTCTCCTTTCCTTCCATCAAATCCTGAGGGGCCTGGAAGGCCAGACATTCCTGGGAATCCAATCACACCGGGAGAGCCTTTTTCACCTGTGCCAAATCAAGATATGAAATAGTAAAGAACATAAACTTCGTGCTGTGCTATACTTAAAAATTCATAAAGCTACATCAGTACACGTTAACATCTCAGCAATGATTATCAGTTCCTGAACTCACAAGGGAGAGCCAAATACAGGGATTGCACACAAATATCTCTGGAACGAGCAACCTGTAAATTTCAGATCTACAGCACGGTAACAGGCCCTTCTGGCCCACAAACCTGTGTTGCCCAATTGCATCCAATGGACCCACAACTCCCGTTCGTTTTGAAGGGTGGGAGGAAACCGGAGCACCCGATGGAAACCCACACAGACACTGAGAGAACATACAAACAGCTTACAGACACTAACTGTGCTGTCACACTTGTCACTAATATTAGTTTTTTAAAAGATAATTAGGACAAGGAACCTGACAAAATTACCTTAGTAAATAGATTCATCCAAAAGTATCCTGAGTTCTGATTTTTAAAATGCTCAAACAGCTGACACAAAAAAGTGGCCTATAGAATCTATGTTCCTCCTATAGACCACATACACATCAAGAAGACAATAAAACAGACAACGCAGGCTAGGATGTTAAATCCAAATTATGTATCTCTGCTCAAATTTCTTCAAAACTATAAAAGTCATGTATGTCAGATATACTTAATTTTCCACCCAGTTGTGTACCTATAAAAGCTCATTCAGATCAAAAGTGACTTATTTAAGTGGAGGATAAGATCTAAGGTAGGTTTTCATTATTGTGGATTGACAGTTCCAAGGACCAATGGAGCAGCAAGCCAAACATCAATAAACTGCAGTCTCAAAAAAGCAGCTCTGTCATTCAGAGAAGATGTTTATCATCAGTCATTTTATTGTCACTGACTCAGGAACACAGCTGCGTCGAAAAATTGTCATTCACTCTGGTTTGCACTTGCTAACCAGAAGGTTGATCAAGAAAACACAAGCTCATTGTCTGTGGAACTTGTGTCTTCATCTTGCTGAAAAGACATTATCAATCTCAGCTGCCAGAAGAGGTGATGGACTGAGAAACAAGGAAGACTTGAACAGTCAATGCAATAACAAATATAGAGCTAATGTGGGAAAATGTGATAAGTGTAAGCGAAAAGGTGAGCATGGACGTGACAGGAAGGAGAGCTTATTTCTCTGCTGTACATCAGTGGTTCTCAACCTTTTTCTTTCCTCTCACA
This sequence comes from Narcine bancroftii, assembly GCF_036971445.1. Lineage (NCBI taxonomy): Eukaryota > Metazoa > Chordata > Chondrichthyes > Torpediniformes > Narcinidae > Narcine > Narcine bancroftii. The sequence goes on from NC_091476.1 coordinate 5,905,868, forward strand.
TACCACTTTAAGTAATCCCTATGCCATCGGTGCTCCGTGATTAATAAGGGGTGGCTTATGGTGGTATGTGGGTGGAAAGAAAAAGTTTGAAAACCATTGTTTTAATCGTACCTCATTGACTCATTATGTGCACGGTTTCAGAACTCCAAAGGAAATGGGGCAATGACAATTTTTCTCAAGCAATTTCAGTAACAATTGGATTAGACCAGTGGTTCTCAACCTTCCCTTCCCACGCACATCCCCACCTTACGCCATCCTTACTAATCCCAGAGCACCAATGGCATAGGGATTACTTCAGGTGGTATATGAGTGGAAAGAAAAAAGTTGAGAACCAATGCTGTACATTTCACAAGGTGATTAGTTTGAAATAGTCTATAATCTGTGCACATACAGTACAGTGTGAGTGCTATGAACATCTTCGCCAGTGAGAACATCTTCTCTCAAAATTATTTTAACATATCTGATCAACAATTCATCAGCTATTTTGCCAACACTAATATTAATAAAGGACAAGGCCATTTAGCCATCAAAACTAGGTCAGCAGCCACCAAAATTACAATGGTCCTATACCACAGCTCTGGTTTGACAAGCTTTAATAATGGATAATTAATTATCCTCTATAATTAACTATTAATTAACAAAAGCCAATAGCATACTGTCTTAAAAGATCCAACTGAATCAACATAGAATAACATTTGGGGAAGAGTTTAAAGATCATTATTCCTATTAACATGAAAAATTGCTTTACTTTTGTCCATCATGTCTGGCCCTTTTTTTTGTCCACTGGCCACCGAGACAGAGGTGCACCAAAGAAGAGGTACAAGGACTGCCTAAAGAAATCTCTTGGTGCCTGCCACATTGACCACCGGCAGTGGGCTGATCTCGCCTCCAACCGTGCATCTTGGCGCCTCTCAGTTTGGCGGGCAGCAACCTCCTTAGAAGAAGACCGCAGAGCCCACCTCACTGACAAAAGACAAAGGAGGAAAAACCCAACACCCAACCCCAACCCACCAATTTTCCCTTGCAACCGCTGCAACCGTGCCTGCCTGTCCTGCATCGGACTTGTCAGCCAGCAACGAGCCTGCAGCTGACGTGGACATTACCCCTCCATACATCTTCGTCCGCGAAGCCAAGCCAAAGAAAAAAGATCATTCTCAGCAAAGATATATTTTCCTTCAACACTGATACAGTAAAACCTCTGATAAATGGCACCTACGGGGATTGGTAGATGCCAGATAAGTGACTTTTCCGGATGCTTGAGATTGTGATTGTGTGTTGTGTGATTGGCGAACTAATGATGAGGTGCTCCAATTTTAAACTTGTATTTTTATCTATTCTTGCCTTCTTTTTGTCAGTGATTTGAATTTCAGATAACAGAGATTTTAATGTATTTTAAACCAGGCATTCTCAAGCTTTTTTTTTGGCTACAGCCCCCTGAGGACTGTGCTCAAAGTTTATGGGCCCCCTTCCCTGTGAAGCAATCAAGTTTAGTTGGTTTCTTCCTACTTCTCTCCTACCAACTTCATAAAAACACAAAACATATTGTATAATTTCAGTCCATGGCCCTTCTGAAATGTGCTGTCGCACTCGTTGAGAATGGCTGATTAAACACTTTGAGCGGATGAAATCTGGCAAAGAGGCTCATCAACCAGTTGACCAGTTTGGGGATTCTGCTGAAAATAACAAGTTTTCTTCTGTGTTGCAAGAGTCAAACTAGCTGGTTCCTACCATCTGAATTCCAGAACCAGCCAATTCCCACGGTGAAGTGATCAAAAAGGAAAGCAAACTATTGTTCGGCACTCTCTCCATAAACATTGGAAAGGTGGGTGCCTGTTGTGCCTGCCAACATTCTGACTGTGAATTGGCGGCAGAGATCAAGATCGGCAATGTTAGTTACCATGCAGAAGTTGCAGTTACTTTGAAATGATAGTTTCTACTAATAGAGTTCTCTAGCATAGCGTAAGGAAATTGTGAGTTGGCTAACAGGTACATACTTTCCCTGTTAATGTGCAGTTGCTTTGAACTACTGCGAATGTGAGTGAAGTGTGAACTTTGACCAGAGTTTGACTGAAGAGGGAGGAGCTCCATCAGGCAGGAAAGCCTCGGGCAGGCAGAGATCCAATTGAATTACAAGGCAACTACAGTGCTTTACGTTAACAGTAGAAGCGTGGCACCTTAATGAACTTGGAGTTGGGATTGGGCGGCAGGAGAAGGGTTATAATTCATGCTTTGATGGTTGGTGATGGGAATATTTTTGCTACATTTTGTCCCTTTGCCCAGATTTCTTCTTCCTTCAGAATTTAAAATTTCACCATTGATTTCCCAATGCTCTCTGCCTTGGTGTCAAAATGCACAAAGAAGCACTTTTGTAAACAATGATACGGAAGGAAAACAGTGTACCTTTTTGGCCAGGCCGAGTAAATGGACTTTCACGGCCAGGCTCTCCTGGACGACCCGGGAGACCTCGGGATCCAGGGTATCCTGGGTTTCCTGACATTCCAGGGAATCCCTTCATACCAGATGGACCTGCAGGTCCACGATCTCCTCTGAAACCCTTGGGTCCTGGAAAACCTACAAGAAAAATCAGAATGTGGAGGGAAAGGATGAAACACATCATATTTGGATACTGTAAAACAACTACAGAGTTACTGACTTTCTTACTTTTTACGATCCAACTGAAGGGACTAAATCCACCCTCTGCAATGATTTTTTTGAGGTAGATTTTTAAGAGCCAACACTACCCACAAGAGCTCTCCTGCTAATTAGAATTTTCAGTAAGATGGTAACTTCTGTGCACTTCCTTATGAGTTAATCTGCACTTGGGCTATAGGACTATAGCCAGCCTTCAATATTTTACACGATGGTCATTTGCCATTTGAAAAGAGTGAGTGTTATCAACAGAGTCTAGTCCTGGCCTCCCCAAAGCCCACAAGTACACGCTTTGATCTTTGGACAGCTTCCCCTCTCTTCCACCTCCTTGCCTTCCACCTCAAACCTTTCCTAAGGCCAAGGAACAGCTTAACTTAGTACCTCTGAAGACGCTACTTCCCTCAGCAGATACGGGCTCAAACCTGATATCTCTTCCATCGTGGGAAATTCATGTTCAATCAAAATCCACATTGGAATATTAAGTATATCTGGGGCTTGGATTCTTCTGGATTTCTTTTGATTACAGATGTGATATTGCACCTAATTCCATTGCGAATCTCTTTATCAAAAGTGTACTGTTCACAGGAATATTAAAACAGTTGAGCAACATCTCAGCATTTGTATCATTGACTTTGAACTTCAACTGTTTCTCTCTCTGTTCGAGTCACAGAATTGTCAAAATGTTTTCACTGTCTGACTTGCTGGGTATTTTTGGTGCTTTTTGTTTTCAAGCCACTGATAAGCGAGTTTATCAAAACTGCACAGGTTTCATACAGAAACAACACAAAGAAAGCTAAAGGTAACTTGGAGTGACAAGACTACATTCTATTCTCTACTCCAATGTTTCATAATTTAAAAATCATGGGATTTGAAGTAAAACTAAATGGTTTAAAGTGTGTAGTATGGTCAGAGATGTGAAAATCTTATCAGTCAAGTTATTGTACTGCTGCTTCCACAGAAAGCTCCAGGAATGTTCATCTGTTAAGATAACATGTGTAAGTAGGTGGTACATTTAGGGAAGATTACAGACTTGTTCCTGATCAACAGAAAATGCATTCTGAGCACCAGACAAGCAGAATGCAAGACTATTATGGGAAGAGAGGACTAAGCTCGTCATGCTGCAACACTCACTGCGTAGATTCACTGGGCTGATGACCAACACTGGTGATATAGATAGCACGATACAAACATCCACAGGATGTTAAAGGAGTAGAGGGAAAAAGACCAGCAACCAAAAGAGTCCAATGAAGGATCTCAGACCATAACTTCTACCTGTTCTTTCCACAAATGATGTCCAACCTTCTGAACTTTCCTGGTATTTTCATTTTCTGCAGTTTCTTGTTTTTGATTTTTCAACTGGATAAAGTCATCTCCCATGTAACTTATTTTTATAAAGGTAATGCCATGCCAGCTGTTTTAAAGTTCTTCCAACTTAATAAAGAAGGGTGCCAGTTGGCTAACCCGGAGTGTTGTTTTAGTTCAATGCAGAAACACCTTTAACTACATGAAGGGTCAGTGACTGTGCACTTGCATTAAGGCCACTGAGGCTGCAGAGCTCTGTACCCTTGGATAGTATTAAGTCTCAAGTCTCTGAGCTCAACTACACCTTGAAATTGGAAACACTAAGGGTGCCCTCAGCTGCACTCCATAAGGAAACTGAGGAACATACATTTAACTTAATGACTGTAAATCCCCAGGTTGTGCTCATCTGCTTAATGGAGGGGGGGGGGAGAGCAAAATCACATTCAAGTAAGGAACCTTCTGTAAATAGTTCTGATATGATGGAAAAAAAATTCAGAAGTCATAGGTAGCTACCTATTGGAAAGAATGAGTGCGAATATCACCAGACCAGACATTACTACCACTACCACAAATATTGAAGCCAATTATGTTAAGAAGCCAGGACATTTTGAAAACCAGCATCACATCGATAGTTTGGTAGCAACTTATCCATGTTAATTTAAATTAAATGTTCACTGTGGTGGCTATTGAACCACAAGCTTTCGCCAGAAGCACGATTACAGTGGAGCCTGCTCATTTTCTTTGAAAAATATTGATTTATTCTGACTTTTCAGTTTAAAGAGAGAAAGTAAAGAACAAAAGGATGTGTTGAATCCCACCCCGTTACCATCACTGTGAAAGATTGGATGTCAGTTCCTTCTCTTTAGCTATGCACACTTATAGCGACGTCTATCTCCCAATAGTTTCGGACTGTCCCCCGAAACTGAAGCTGTGCCCATCCCACATTATTGTTCCCTTTCTTATTTGTTGCTGTGCTTTAAATGAATTGAAAGAGGCAGAGAATTAATGTATAATTAAAAGGGGATAATAAGCAGGCTCCACTCTACAGGCAGAATGCATACAGCAACAACCTAAACTTTACAAAGCAGAAGGGTTAGGCCATTTTTGCTTTAAGCTACAGACAACTCCCTCTCACCTGCACAGCCTACATGCAGAGACCGCACCCAATTCGATTGAGACCAGATATGGAAAGTTGGTAGGTGATGAATGGAACAAAAGCATGGAGGAATACAACATATGTGAATAGATGAACAGAAAGAGTCAAATAATAATGGAAGAATTTCCCTTTAAAATATACTGAGATGACAAACTAATCCCCTCCCCGCAAAAGGTTATACATTCACAAACCTGATATCTATTAGAAGGGGGCAAGTTCAAGTCACAGAATTGTCAAAATGTTTTCACAGTTAGATGATACCAACAATAACCTTTCCCGCAAAACCAATTCTCCAGGATTCCACCTTCCATCACTGATATCATGCACTCCAAATTTTATCTTCATCTACAGGGTGAGAGTATCACTGGCAAGACCAGTCTTCATTGTCCACTCCCAATTCCCCTTGAGAAACCTCGTTTCCTCTTGTTCACAGAACACAGAAAGAACATAGATAGAGCAATTGTGACGAAAACTTGGAAACTGGAGAGAATTAGGATGCTAGATGAATGCCAGAATATTTTATCCCTCTCAATCACTGATAGCTGTCAGTTAAATAGCTCAAATCACTCTCCTTCTCCAGGTGAAGAATGATAACTGCTTTTCAACTGGCCGAATCATTTGGTATTCTAACCCATCCTGTAAATAGAAGGAAGGTTCAAAAGATCTCTCTGCATAATTCTTTCAGTAAGGCAGTTAATGTATCCAAGGAAAAAACTGAATTTGGAGGAATGGCCCTTAATAGCCTCAATTTTAACCTAGAGAGAGAGGTAAAGGTAAAGGTTCCATTATTGTCACGTCGTACTACATTTAGAATGTAACATACATGAAATTCTTTAACTTTTGTCTACCGTAAAGAAGACAAAGAAACGCCACTTTGTCAAGCGCCCCTCACAGAAATGAGGTCCCAGTGAAGATCAAACTCGAGACCCCGGTAAGAGAGAGAAGTAAATGTATTGCTGACTGGAATGTCACTTTACTCCCAGTTGTGAGACTTTGGCTCGTTTAAGTTCTTGGCCACAGACTAGTCTTGGCTTCTTTCCAAACATGGAGGCAACACAAGGTTAGCTCAGAATTAACTGGTCATCTGTGCTTTGTGCAGTGGGCTGGGATGGTGGCTAACCTCCTGATGTGATTGATGGTTGAAGGGGGAGGGGGGGTGGGGGAGAAGAAATGAAACAGCACCTTCACTTCCCCCCAAAATAGTGGGTATCTTTCACGCCTCCTTATGGATCAGATGTTTCCTGTTTATTTGTGTTCATGGCCACGTTCTATAATTCCCTTTGACACTGAAAGAGCCCATTTGTTCCAATGAAATGGTGTCAGCGTAAACATCAGTAAGATCCCAACTCCTCCTCATTATTACCAATTTTCCTCCCATTCCCATCAATTTTAGCATTACACCAGGGCAATTAACCTGCCAACTGCACGCCTTTAGGATGTGGGAGGAAACCCATAGGGCCAGGAATGAACCAGGGCTACCGCAGCTTGAAGTAGCTGCTCTATAAGATGAGCCACTGGGCTACTGAGATCAACTCCAGATGCTAAATGTGAGTGACAGATAGGTCAATGTTTCAAACACATCATCAAATCCTTCTCCCCTACTCCCCTCCAGCTCCCCAGCATTTTAGTCATTAGCTCTGATGGTAAGGAATAATATTAAATCACAAGACAGAAGGAACATAAGGTCAGAAGTGGTAGAATCCTTATGGGTTGAGTTAAGAAATGGCAAGGGTAAAAGGACCCTAATATACAGGCCCCCAAACAGCAGCCGGGAAGTGGACTACGAGTTACAGCTGGAAATAGTAAAAGCACGTCAGAAGGAAAATGTCAAAATAATTATGGGGGATTTTCACATGAAAGGGGATTGGGAAAGTCAGGAAGGTTCTGAATCTCAGAAGAGAGAGTTTGTAGAATGACTATGGGATGGCTTTTTAGAACAGCTCATCGATAAACCCACTGTTCTGGATTGGGTGCTGTGTAATAAACCAGAGGTGATTAAGGATCTAAAGGTAATGGAATCCTTAGGAAGTAGTGATCATAATATGTTAGACTTCAGTTTCAAATTTGAAAAGCAGAAGCTGATATCAGGTGTGTCAATATTTCAGTGGAACAAAGGGAATTACAGTGGAATGAGAGAGGAACTGGACCAAGTTGACTAGAGAAATCAGCTCGATGGGGAGACAGCACAGCAGAATTGGATGATATTTCTACAAGAAATAAGGAAAGTGCAGGATAGATATATTACAAGAAAAAAGAAAATTATGAATGGAAAAATGGCACAAATGTGGCTATCAAGAGAGGTTAAGGCTAAAATAAAAGCAAAAGGGAGGGCAGACAAGGAAGCAAAAATTAGTGGGAAAACAGAGGACTGGGAAACTTAAAAACTTACAGGAAGAAACTAAAAAAGTCATTAGGAAAGAAAAGATGAATTATGAAATGAAATTGGCAAATAACATACAAAAGGATACTATGAGTATTTTTAAATAGATGAAGAGTGAAAGAGAGACATGGATAGATATAGGACCGATTTAAAATGAGACTGGAGAAATTATAATGGGTAATAAAGAGATGCAGAGGAACTAAATGAGGATTTTGCATCAGTCTTCACAGAGGAAGACAATAGCTGATAGTCAGAGATCTCAGGGAATAGAACTAAGTACAGTCAGGATTATAAGAGAGATGGTGCTTAGCAAGCTCAATGGACTAAAAATAGACAAATCTCCTGGACTGGATGAGGTACACCCAAGGGTTCTGAAGGACGTGGCTTTAGAGATTGTGGAGGCAAAGGAAATGATTTTCCAGAAGTCAATATACTCTGGCATGGTTCTGGAGGACTGGAAGGTCACAAATGTATTCTGATGTAGGAGGGAGGCAGAAAAAAGGAAATTAAGGCCTATTAGTCTGATGTAGGTAGTTGGAAAGGTATTGGAGTCGATCCTCAAGGATGAGGTTATGAAATACCTCGAGCTGCATAACAGAAATGATATTAGATTGGGTGGAGCATTGAATGAGAGGGAGAAGGCAAAGGGTGGAAATAAAGAGATCCTGTTCTGGTTGGTTTCCAGTTACTAGTGGTGTTTCGCAGGGGTTGGAGTTGAGGCCGCTTCTTTTTACTATGTATATTAATGATTTAGATTATGGATTAAATAGTTTTGTGGCTAAGTTTGCAGATGACATCAAGATGGGTGGTGGAGTAGGACATGTTGAAGAAACTGAAAGGTTGCAGAGAGACAGACAGTTTAGGAAAGTGGGCAAAAAAATGGAGGATGAGATACAATGTTGAGAAATGTACAGTTGGACATTTTGGAAGAGGAAATAAACAGGCAGATTATTATTTAGATGGGAAGAAAATTCAAAATTCAGAAGTGCAAAGGGACTTGGGGGTCCTGGTGCTGGTAACCTCCAGGTTGATTGGCAGTAAAGAAAACAAATGGTATGTTGGCATTCATTTCAAGAGGAATAGTGTATAAGAGTAAAGAGGTGTTGATGAGGCTCTATGAGGTATTGGAGAGACCTCGTTTGGAGAACTGTGTGCAGTTTTGGGCCCTTTATCTTAGAAGGGAATGTAATGATGTTGGAGAGAGTACAGAGAAGATTTACGAGGATGATTCCTGGAATGCAAGGGCTAACATATGAGGAGTGTTTATCAGCTCTTGGACTGTATTCATTGGAGTATAGAAGAATGAGAGGGGATCTCATAGAAACATTTTTAATGCTGAAAGGAGTAGATGTGAATAAGATGTTTCCCTTGGTGGAATTAGAAGGTACCCACAAAACAGGGATGAGGAGAAATTTCTTTAGCCAGTGGTCATGGTTTTGTGGAATTTGTTGCCACATCCAGCTGTGCAGGCCGGATCATTGGGGGAGTTTAAGGAGGAGATTGATAGGCATCTAATTAGTCAGGGTATCAAGGGATATGGGGAAAATGCCAGAAATTTGAACCAGCTCATGGTGGAGCAGACTTCAATGGACCGAATGGCCTACTTTTGTTCCTTTATCTTGTGACTCTCCTGTTCTGCCATGTTGTTGTATTTAAACAGAGAATGGGTTGATTTTCCATCACAGAACCAATGGCTTTTTTCTCCATTGGCAACAATTCCAAAGTTCTTGTTTACTGAACTTGCTCATCCCCAAGGATTCCTGCTTTTATGACATCAGCCCCTTGATGATTAAGGAAGGAAAAGGGATATTGGACTGGGAGGTTTGGAATCATCCCTTCAGAACTAAAGTTTATTAGGAATGAAGGCAGTGCAACTATCGGTTTTGAAGCTGTCATTGCAGAAGGTGTTTCTGTATTTCTGTCATTGACCTTGATTGATTTTCAGTTTATCTTCCTCCAAAAGGTTGGCAGGTGATAACTCTCGCCAGCTCGAAATTCATGCAACAACCTTGTGGAGCAGTTCTACTTGCAATCCCCAAAATACGAGAGCTTAGAGTCCATTACTCCTCCCCTCCCACCACATGACCCATCACTCACTTTTCATCTGGGTGAGTTTTATGGCCAGTTTTTAGTTGGATAGCTGTATGGAATATCAAGCCACCTCCAACCTTTTCCAGTTGGCAGCTACTGCAAGATGACAGCAAGGTCAAATGCCAGGATGGAGTAAACTGTTTCCTTTCTCCAACTAAGGAGCACTCTCTGGTGTGGAGATGGAGAGCAAACAGTGGAATGTAAGGGCAATTGAACAAAAAAACCCCAGACCTTTGTGTGCGTAATAGGTGCATTGAGATAGACATCTGATTTTTTTTCTTGAGTGCTCATCAATGGAGTTCAATTTAATATTGCAACAAACTGTTTTCTTACATTTCTACCTAGCTTGGAGGCAGAAAACACCTGTAAATGGCCTCAGAACGATGCTCTTCATTACAAGGTGCATCCACCCTTCCTGCGTTTATAGTTACTGTTCAGTGCACAATACCCAACATGCTTTAATTATGCATGTTTCGGCCTCATGCATCATATTTGCTATTTATTCAATCAACTGGAGCCATGGCTCTTTATGGAAATTGGAGGTACAACACCTTATATTCCACACTCTCCACAGATGGCATTAACATCGACTTCTCCAATTTCCATTAAATCCTTCCCAAGTCTCTCTGATTCCTTTCCTTCAGCTCGCCACCACTTCCTTTCCCTCTAACCCCTATTACTTTTCACCTTTTACCCTCCCACTGATTGCCCTGTGCTTCTCCCCATGCCCTTTTCTCCCTCTTCTCCTCCTTCCCCTCCTCCCACCATTTTATTCATGGACCTGGCTGCCTTTTTGCTCATACCTTGACAAAGGGCCCAGGCCCAAAATATTGGATACCCTTTGCTTCCTCTGGATGCTGTGTGACCCGCTGAGTTTCTCCAGCACATTTGTGTATTGCACTCGACCCCAGTGCTGCAGACATTATTATTTAACTAGACTGTTTGTCTCTTTATGGAAGGTGAGGGTGATCAACTACATTTGAGGCTCACCTGGTTGTCCGGGCTCACCGGGCCTTCCCACTTCTCCCATGAAGCCTGGTGTGACGTCCTCTCCGCTCCGACCCGGAGGTCCTGGCAAGCCTTGGAGACCAGGGTAACCTGGATTCCCTCTTTCACCTTTAGGGCTTTGACGTCCTGGTTTGCCATCAAAACCTGGGAGAGTTTACAATTTTTAACCAAGAACAATTGAATAAGTAGATTACGACTCAATGTCATGTTTTTTAAAAACAAAGTCTAGTTATATAAAAGGCCATGTCAAAATCGCAAGTCCAAAAATGCAACCATGCATGATGTACACAGCTCTTGGGGTTGATGGTAACTTCTTTGCCATCAGCTTCTCTCCTACCTCAGTGGCAGGAAACTCCAGAGGTCACCAGTGCAAAAAGACAAGGCTTCCTTACTGCCAAGCGAGATCATGAGGCCCTCCTCTGGCATCTCTTTCCTTCTCCCCCAAAATCCCATGACTTACCATTGCCACCAACTGCCCATATCCCCAATGAAACCACCTGGGGAAATTTTACAGGGAGCGGTCTGCACCAACACCAGCACCAACCTGTGCAGCCCACCCACAGGCCCCAAATGCCAGGTGTGGACACATTGATGGAGTCTATGGCCCCAAAGACACCAAGGCTGGGTGTGTGATGGGTGCGTAGTTCAAGTTCAAGCTTATTGCCAAATGTATTACGTTACAGTAGGAAAGTTTGTTTTGTAAGGAGTCCAACTAATAAACGCATATACAGCACAGCAATTAAAAACACAGGAGAGGGCAGAGTTATAAGGGAGATTAGTTAGAATAGTAGAAAGGCTACATTATTCTAAGAGTGTGAGATTCATTCAGGAGTGTCAATGTCCTTGAATCTTTTTATTGACATCAGATTGCACACGTACAACCCAATGAAAGAGTGTTCTCTGGACCTCAGTGAAAAACGTGCAGAAACATTGCCAGACAAATGATACATCTGCAGGGCAAGTATTCATATAAACAAATATTGTTTTGTGAATATAAGAGTCTCAAATGGTCAGTCTGAGCAGTTCCTTTGGTCATTCAGAATTCTTGCTGCCCGTGGGAAAAGCTGTTCCTCAGCCTGGCGGTGCTAGCTCTGATCCTCCTGTATCTCTTTCCCAATGGGAGCAGCTGAAAGATGTTGTGTGCAAGGTGGAAGGGGTCCTCAATGATATTACGCGTCCTCTTCAGATAACGATCCCTGTTGATCATATCAATGGGGGAAAGGGATGGGTGGGTGGGTGGTGCATGATCTTGCACATGTGAATCTTCCTCCTGATGGAAGGAGGATGAAGAGAGTGTGGCCTCAGTGGGATGAAGTAAGTACTCTGGAGATTGGGCACTTTAGCTTACATTGATCCACAGGTCTGCGAACAATGATCACTGATTGCCAACTGTTAAATTGCTTCAACTATTAACTGGTGGGAATCTCATCGGGATTAAGATAAGGAAGACCAACACCCTTTCTCATTAAACCTTGGCCTTCAGGCTTCTGTTCAGCTCTCAAAAGGCATTGCCAAATTGGTGGCTGACACTAATTTCCAGCTCAATGTACGCTAACGTAACAAACATTTATAAGCATTGCAAATCAAAATTTGAAAGAAGTTGAAGCAGCAAAGTGAACACCATCCAGTACTTTACCTTTGGGACCTGGAAAGCCAGAATCTCCTGGAGCTCCTTTCAATCCTGGTTTTCCAGGCTGACCAGGTACACCTGGGGCACCCACCTCCGCACCATAAACTTCTCCTGGGAGTCCCTTCTGACCTGGAGAACCAGGAATACCCATTTTTCCAGGAGGTCCTTCATTTCCATCCAGCCCAGGGAGACCTGGTAGCCCATCATCACCTCGTGCTCCTGGAAAGCCTGGAAGATTTCAAGTTTTTCTTTAGTAAAATCTTATAACAAATTAGACCTGCAGCTTTGAAGTGCAATTAAGGAGTGCAGAACTTTTAACCAGCACTCAAAATCAAAGCTTACTCTCCCTGACCAGATGAAAGTAATTGAGCTGCAACTCTAGTTCTCTAACGTAGTCCCTTAGGATCTGCAGCTCGACACATCAGGTGCAGATCTGGCTGTCCAGGAGGCTGGGAGGCTCCAGGGCCCCCCACTTCTGACACCCAGCACAGAACATTGGCCTTACATACATACTTCCAGACCCCCAAATTATCATCTGTAGACCTACGCTCCTCGATACTGCCTAAGCCCGTTGAGCCCTAACACTCTTTTACCCTCTCATTCCGCTGCCCGCTCTGAACGCACTAACAACCTGCAGTAGGCAGCGGAGTCACTGCACCACCAACCCAGTGTAGGCCTCGGGGTTGCCTTCACCACCAACCCACAGAAGGCCGTGGAGTCGCTGCACCACTTACCCGCATTGACTCAGGAGACACAATATAAATTTGGGCGCTCGCTTAAAAGTGCAGAGAACAAAACAAAGGACTCTACATCACCTTTGTTGACCTCACCAAAGCCTTCGACACTGTGAGCAGGAAAGGGCTTTGGCAAATACTAGAGCGTCTCGGATGCCCCCCAAAGTTCCTCAACATGGTTATCCAACTGCACGAAAACCAACAAGGTCGGGTCTTATACAGCAATGAGCTCTCTGAACCCTTCTCCATTAACAATGGCGTGAAGCAAGGCTGCGTTCTCGCACCAACCCTCTTTTCAATCTTCTTCAGCATGATGCTGAAACAAGCCATGAAAGACCTCAACAATGAAGATGCTGTTTACATCCGGTACTGCACGGATGGCAATCTGAGGCACCTGCAAGCTCACACCAAGACACAAGAGCAACTTGTCCGTGAACTACTCTTTGCAGACAATGCTGCTTTAGTTGCCCATTCAGAGCCAGCTCTTCAGCGCTTGACGTCCTGATTTGCGGAAACTGCCAAAATGTTTGGCCTGGAAGTCAGCCTGAAGAAAACTGAGGTCCTCCATCAGCCAGCTCCCCACCATGACTACCAGCCCCCCCACATCTCCATCGGGCACACAAAACTCAAAACAGTCAACCAGTTTACCTATCTCGGCTGCACCATTTCATCGGATGCAAGGATCGACAACGAGATAGACAACAGACTCGCCAAGACAAATAGCGCCTTTGGAAGACTACACAAGAGTCTGGAAAAACAACCAACTGAAAAACCTCACAAAGATTAGCATATACAGAGCCATTGTCATACCCACACTCCTGTTCGGCTCCGAATCATGGGTCCTCTACTGGCATCACCTACGGCTCCTAGAATGCTTCCACCAGCGTTGTCTCCGCTCCATCCTCAACATTCATTGGAGCGACTTCATCCCTAACATCGAAGTACTTGAGATGGCAGAGGCTGACAGCATCGAATCCACGCTGCTGAAGATCCAACTGCGCTGGGTAGGTCACGATTCCAGAATGGAGGACCATCGCCTTCCCAAGATCGTGTTATATGGCAAGCTCTCCACTGGCCACCGTGACAGAGGTGCACCAAAGAAGAAATCTCTTGGTGCCTGCCACATTGACCACCGCCAATGGGATGATCTCGCCTCAAACCGTGCATCTTGGCGCCTCACAGTTCGGCAGGCAGCAACCTCCTTTGAAGAAGACCGCAGAGCCCACCTCACTGACAAAAGACAAAGGAGGAAAAACCCAACACCCAACCCCAACCCACCAATTTTCCCCTTCAACCGCTGCAACCATGTCTGCCTGTCCCGCATCGGACTTGTCAGCCACAAACGAGCCTGCAGCTGACGTGGACATTACCCCTCCATAAATCTTCGTCCGCGAAGCCAAGCCAAAGAAGAAGAGAAGAAAGAAGACATTTGGATAGAACAACTAGCTTCAGTTAAAGCACAGTAACTAAGAAAACAAGAGGCAGAGAACAATGATAGGAGATACTATGAAAGATACAAGCCACCCAGAGTCTTAATTAACTAAATTACCATGTTTATATAAATCTCGTGCCAGTTTCAAATTAAATTAACAGTAGTTGACAAGAGACTGCAGATGTTAGAATCTAGAGCAAATAAACAAACTACTGGAACAACTTAGACAGCATCTGTGAAGGGAAAAGGACAGAGAAGATTTTTGGTTGTATGTTTACGAAAGGACACTTCTTGGACTACTGTCAGATCTTCTAATTTGGACGGCGTCCCTACTGAAGTACATTCAGCTCCAAACACTTTATGTTTTTTTCCGGAAAGTAACTAGAATATAAAGCTTCCATCTGGAACACTTGGAGCACTGTAAATCTGTCATTTGCCTCATTAGGCAGCAAGTTTTTTTTAAACCATTCAGTAGCAATCAATCTGAAAGTATTTGATGCTTACAACCTACAGTTCCAGCATGGGCCTTCAGAGGTTCTGGTCAGAAAATGGTATCCACATTATCAGGTGTACTTGACATCCAGTCAACAGCTAACTTCCTGTGGAATTTCAAGCTCTAAAAGGAGGTCACTGTTGGAACTGTTTCAGTGAAATCAGAAATGGCGTTCCTAATTGATGAGAAGGAAATTAAGTGTCATTCTCTGGGAATAACCTTCCTCTTTCACTTCACTGGTCTTTTGTGTGTCGTGTCACCTGGACCACGAAAGACACAGCAGGTTCAGAGAGAGGACCATCACCCATTCTCCTGCTGAGCAAGAAATTTGTTAAAGGTTCTAAGTGTCTTAAACCTAGGTTAGAATATTTCAGGTTGATAACCCAACTTATAGTCAGAGGTGTGCATGTGTGTGTGTGTGAGAGAGAGAGAGAAACTGAAGAGTGAGTGACCTCAGCAGATGAAAATTCAGAGGGCAGGAAGTGGTAATTTCCCACCAGTTTGGTGCTGTAATAGAGTAACAAACAAAAATGATTTGAAAAATTGATGATATGAGTAAAATAGGTTGATATCTGTCAAGAAATAAAAAGTAATATTCAACTGATTTAAAGATGAATCAAATCCAGTATGGCCATTTAGCAGATAGATCTATGTGCTAAATTTTGTTTCTTATTGTTGATGAGGCTGACCCCATTTTCACTTCATGTCCCTCTCCACAGATGCTACCTACCATTTCACATCAATTTTGTATATTCTCATGACAGAGAAGGAGGCCGTTTGGCCCATCAAGTCTATGCCAACTCTAGGAACAATCCCAGTTTCACTCCAATGTGCTATTTTTCCTGTCCTTTCTGCTATTATTTCAGATTTCCACCATTACAGGATTTTTCTTATGCACTTCTGACCAACTGGAAGCAAAGTTTCTTCTGCCACCATAGAAATGGTCAGTACTGGTGATTTTATTTTCTATTTTCAATGACAAAAGCATTGGAAGGGATGGCGGAAGGAGGAAGGAGGTTGTGGGAGGAAGGTTTTGCAAATACTCCCCTCTATTTTTGAAAATCTATGTTGGTTACCATAGTATTGGGAAACGTGGGAAGTAAATTGTAGAACCTAGAGCAGCTTTACAAGATCACATGACTTCACTCAAAAGTTTCTATTCACTTGTTTCTACTCTTACTGCAGCTGATAAAGACCATTTGGTTGGGAGTCTTTCTTCCAGTCACTCCTGTCATATTTTAAAGCTGCCATGATTTTTCTGCTCATCTAGAAAGAGTGAACGCAGTCAAAATGAGAACTCACTTTTACCAAGGTGTTCCTTAGATTGCAATGATGTCACCCAAACTTCCATCTCAATTACATTAATCTATCTATCCATATCCTTTTCTCAACTGAAATTGCCTACACAATGCCAAGAAATTAGGAGCAAGTTCCTACTCACTACAGATGCTCAACTTGGAAAGGTTGCAAATGTGAAACACATACCAGGAGAGCCTGATTCACCCAAGAGGCCCGGAGATCCAGGGAATCCTTTTGGTCCATCTAATCCCGGCCGTCCTGGACTGCCTGGAAAGCCTGGTCTTCCTTTTATATCTGAAGGTATTCAACATCAAAGAACCAGAAAAGATGAAATATTTTTGTTCACCCATCCTCAATCTGTTATCAATGGCCTTCAAAGCCAAGTTGTACAAGAGAAGTAACTGATTTCAGGACTATTTTGAATGACACAAATGCTCAGCTCCACAGTGGAGTGAGATAGTTTTCTAAAGTGTCTCCCATTCACATTGTTTGCTTTGCACCAGATGATATTCATATATCCCATTGAATCCACATAATGTTGTTGGCTTTTGTCCTGTTGACACCAACAGATGGGCTCTCAGCCTGGGGAAATCCTTTTACTTATTGTTCATCAGGCTGTTCCCAAAGGTAGCGGAGCAGCATTTTGCATGATTAGAGCCATTTACTCAACCATCTCCTAGAAATAAAGGGTTGATTCCTGTTCTGCACAGAAACTGTTGAAACAAATTTCTGAAGGAGCTGAACTAAATTACTTCATAATTGGTTTAATTATTATGACTTTCAAATATGTTAATAGATGAATGTTAAACTTTTAAAGGTGCAAAAATGTTGGAATAAAATTCAGGCATTTTATTGATTGTTTATTTCTTGAAATGAATATAAGATTTACAACTGTAATGTCATGACTTACATTTTAAAATTATCCAATAAAATACAGTAAAGGCGAGTATAGCACTCCAAAATAAAGCCCAGGCAAAAATGTTCTCCCCTTATTATTACTGTATGCTCAGTAATAAATCTTTATTTAGTAACATGGATGTCAATGACCAATCTTGTTCCTAATTAAATGTATAATTCCCTAAAGCAGTATCTCCTCATGAAACTCACTCCATACAAAAAGACTTCAGTTTATTCAGTATGGCAGATAGACACATATTGAGACAGCTCCACAAGCAGATAATTTTACTTTCCAAAATCTACCTTTGTCTCACTATTGAAACATTGTTGGTGCCTTCAATAAGAGGAACTGGACAACTGTAAATACTCAAGATTTGTTGAACAGACATCCTACCTGAGCGTCCTGGAGTCCCGGGCAATCCTCTCAAACCTCTGCCGCCTGCGATCACACAAGGAAGTGTGATTCCTGTCAAATCACATTGAACATGAATATTACAAGCAGTGGTAGCTTCAAAGCGCAGACATGCACAAGTATAAATACATAAATAGACACAGACACATAGATAGATTACAAAAAACAAATGCACATACACACATCCATATATGTGCACCAACACATATATACACACACATGCATGGATATACGTGCACAAATTTACACAGGCATGCATATAAAAGGAAGAACATTAGAAATGTGAGCAGGAGAGGTCATTGGTTATTTGAGCTGGATGGACCATTCATTTAGATCACGACTGATCTACATTGTTATCTGCATTATCTCCATCCCCTTCGATTTTTTTTAACCATTCAGAAATTCACGCAACTTATTACATTCAATAACCGAGTATCCATGGACATCCAAGTTAGTGACTTCCCAAGACCCAGAACTTTCTCTTGGTCTTGGTGATAAACGGCCAGCTCATATTCCGCTACATGTCACAGTTCTGATACCGTACATAGAATTCACTTACAGATCTGCAATCATCCCAAAACATAGTGTCAGTGAATGCCCATACCCAGCATGTGCCAGTCTACAGTACCCTCTATCCTTGTATATCCACCCCACACTTCCATATGTGGCTGCTGTGAGACAACGACTATTCTCTTACTACCTGGCTCTGTCCTGATAGTAAATATTACTTAGAATAATAGGTGTGGCAGCCCCACAACTTCATTCAGCAGACCACTGATTTACTTTCATGACCCCAATCACTTGGGAGCCACCTTGCGGCTCACATACGAGCAACCCTCCAAATTCATAATGCTTTTCCATATGCTGCAGTGCCTGCTCAATCCCTTGCCAAAACCAGTGAATCAGGGAGGGAAAGCAGCAGAAGCAAAAAGGAGTAGAGAACGGGGAGAAAAAAAAAAGAGATGGATGATGAAGGGGAAAGCCAACGTAAGAAGACACTTTCAGTCCTGGCTGTCTGATTCAGACTGAAATGTTAGTGCCACAGTCCTAATACAATCTCAAGTTAACTTCCCTCCAATAGCAGAGACTGTGAAAGAACAGGGAAGCAATGAGAATCTGGACATAACTCACCTTTTGATATGCAATAATGCAAATTGTTATTGTGTACCATGCAATTCCAATCAAACCTGAAGGATAACTGGGCACTGACTGCAAATTGCATGATTTCTCTCATCTTTTTATTTAAATTTTTAATTAAAAATAATTAGATAAACAGCAGGGTAACAGGCCTTTCCAACCCACAAGACTGTACTGCCCAAATGCCCCAATTAACCTATAAACCCCAGGTGGGAGGAAACTGTAGTCCCTGGAGGAAGCCCATGCAGATTCAGGATAAACAAACAAACTCCCTATGGAGAGCGCCCCAGATTCGAACCTGGGTTGCTGGCACTGTGACATTGCTGCTCTAACCATAAAGCTAACCGTGCCACCCTAATGTTCCTCCTGACACCTTGATACTTTGGGACAGCAATGAAAAAGGACCCAGACCTCCTCACATAATCCACTTACCAGTCCCAAGTTCTTCTCCATGAGCCCATCAATCAAACTCCTATCAAGCCAGCTCACAGCCCCCAATCCAATCACACCTCCAATAAATCAACCAATACCCTCAGATCTTGACCACTGACATGTTGTCCCAAAGCCCCTTCAAACACCCTGCCTATTGAGCCCACTTCAAACCTCTCAATCCCAAGCATCACTTCCATCAACCCATCACACAAAGATTTTCTTAATTTCCCTCAAGCCCAACACAATAGCAAATTATACAAAGGAAAGATCTCTTATCATAAAATGCCTCTTTAGAGAATTTTGCAACAGCACAATTTTTATTGGCTAACTGCAAACCTAACATGCTGTCATAATAGTACTTGGTAACTAAAGTGGTCATTAGTATCCAAAATCCAAAGCCAATAAACAAAGTTAATTTTTCTTGTGCCGGATTAAATGATAGGATTTTATTTCAGATCATATGAGCGGAAATAGACTATTCAGCCCATTGAGTCTGCCCTGCCATTCATTCATGAGCTGATCCATTTTCCCACAAACCTACTCCCCAGCCTTTGATGTCCTGGCTAAACAATCTTATTCCTATCGATGTTTCCCTTAAATACACCCAATGACCTGGCCTCCACAACTGCCTGTGGCAACAAATCACACAGATTCACCACTTTCTGGTGAAAGAACTTTCTCCACATCTCTGTTCTAAGTGGATGCCCTTCAATCCTGAAATTGTGCCCTCTTACCGTAGACACTCCCACTGTGGGCAAAAACCTTTTTAACATTTTACCAGGTTAATCATGTGGATTCTTTACTATCAATAAAGTTGTATATTCTGCTCACCTCTATTACTTCCATAATAACTTTCTACATTCATATTAATAATAAACATATTTCTGAATCAGTTTTGATGGAATAATATTCTTTGGGTATTAATGCTGATGTACCATATATATGCATGTTGAATTGTTGAAAAATTTAGGGAGTCCACTATTACGTGTACTACTTTTGACTGCGTTAAGTACATGTGTCATTCAAGTCATTGGGATCGGATAGTAAGGCTGTGTTTGGGTGGTGGGAGCTTAGATGGGCAGAGGGGCGGCTGGGACCGGATGGTAAGTGTACGTTCGGACATCAGGAACTCGGATGCATGGGCAGGCAATGCGTGGTTAAGCCCACGTTTGGGGTGTTGTGAGCTGGAATGGGTGGATGGGGCCAAGGTGAGAGTCCACAGTAGAGGCGCTGGGAGATCCGGTGGATGGATGGCCTGGGCCGAATTGAGAGTCCACGGTCAGGGCGTCAGGAGCTTGGATGGGCGGGCAGCTGGAACCTAGGCGTGAGTCCGCAGTCGAGGCATCGGGAGCTCCAGTGGCTTGGGCCAAAAATAGGGGGGTTGACTTACATGGTATCGACTTTACACACGTAAATACAATAGTATTTTCACTGGTATGGTGGAATGATCATCTGACAAGTTTACTTTTGCAACTTTCAATGTAAGTGTGGATACAGGGATTTATAGTGGAATGAGCTGATAAGGATATGGGCAGATGTAGGTCTTGATAAGTGCACATGATCCAAGTTTTCCTTGATGCAAAATGAGGTTTTAAATCGGAGCAGAAGTAGTCTATGCAGTCTCAGAATTCGAGTTTGTCCATTCCCTTTTCATTCTAATTTCTTTTTACCTTGATGCAAAATTCTTAAATATAGTCAATAACACAAGACAATGAAAAATTTGTTTCCTGAAAAATTTGGGCATTCTTTATGGATTTGGGCTGTTGATCATGGAAATCACCTTAAGATTTTCCTATCACAGGCCATTTTCTTTTAAAGAATAACCTAATTTTTATGATTTCCTGTCCTATTTTAAGTCCACTTCACGCAGAGAAAACCATGAAGTGCAACGTGTCGTTGAAAATTAAATTTCTGCATTCGCACTTGGACATCTTCCCAGCTGATGTTGGTGCAGTCAGTGACAAACATGGTGTAAGGTTTCACCAGGACATTGCAACCATGGAAAAGCGGTATCGGGGCAACTGGAATCCAACAATGCTGGCCGACTATTGCTGGCATCAGATGCTGAGTACAAATGAACATCAGCAGCAAAACATTTTTAGGTCATTTGAACGAACACAACGTATCAGCATTATTATGTGATTGAACCTGCTAAATTCAATACAAGTTAATGTAATGTTTCTCCAATTTCCTACGTGATACAATAAATTTGAAAATATCCTTGTGTTCAGATTGAAGTTGTTTTCATAATCCCCAATTATTTTTACAGGAAGAAAACCATGTTATTAAACCACCACAATCTTCCTGAGGAAAGAAAACTTTACTTCAACTAGTCCAGTGATTCCCAACCTTTTTCTTTCCAATCACATACCAATTTATGTAATCCCTATGCCATTGGTGCTCTGTGGTTAGTAAGGGATTGCTTAAGGTGGGATGTGAGTGGGAAGGGAAGATTGAGAATCACTGCTCTAGACCCAATTGTTACTGAAATATTTTGCTTGGGAAAAATTGTCATTGGCCTATTTCCTTTGGAGTTCTAAAACAGTGGTTTTCAAACTTTTTCTTTCCACCCACATACTACCTTAAGCAATCCCTTACTAATCACAGGGCACCGATGGCATAGGGAATACTGAAAGTGGGATGTGAGTAGAAAGGAAAAGGTTGAGAACCACTGATCTAGTCTTAAATGGTAAACTCCTTCCTTATCTTGAGCTAAGCCATCTAATGGTGAGTTCCTCAGGCATAAGCCCCATCTTCATTGCTTGCATTCTTCCAATCCCTTCTAAGAATCGTATTTCAGTCCGAACCTTTTGTTCTTCCACATCACAGTGTTGGCCACAGCCCCATCTTGTTCAATTGCTTTTCATACAACTACATCTTCCCATCAATTTTCAATCTATCCAAAACAAATCACTTCTTAATGGAAACCAAGCCGCACACTGTACTCCTGGTGTATGCTCACCATGCTTCTGTCGAAATTCCAACAGAGTAGTATTGGGCCACCACTGGTCACTCTCAGGACACTATATTCCTCAAGACAAGGCTGTGAACTCACCAAGGGAAGTCCTACACATACCGTTGATCCTCTGGACCCAGCAATCCACAGACCCAGTGTTGCTGATGGACGCCACAGTCTCCATTCACTGTGTCTATGTCTCTAATGCCCTGCTTTTGACCATTATCTTGGTACTTTTTCCCTGGTCTTTTACATTTTGAAATTGCCAACAGTTCAAGTGTGCAAGAACATGGTTCAGATTAATTAATGCACAGTGTCCTGAATAAGGTTCCTGAACCGCATCAATTGAAATTCTTGCCTTCACGCTTTTTGCCAGATATTCAAATTTATGCATGTCTCAGGGAACACTTCAAACATTGGAGTTGAATTTTGGTCTTACTTTCTCAAACTCCCATTGTACAATCCACTTTTTGTTTGCCTTTGCTTATGACACTGGTTTCTATGTGAACCATAACAATGGATTCCTTCTCTACCATGTTAAGTTCACCTCTGACCTGAACCCTGGCACTGGACCTGTTAGTTGCAGCTGCAGACAATAGCATCTATTCCCCTGATTCTACTGACCCCTACCACACCTCTTTGATTTTACTAGCCTCATACAACATGACGTCATGATCAAACCCTCACAGATCCAGTGACATGTTCAATCCCAACATCTAATGTTGTATGTGGCAAATTTGAGTGTTTGCCCTTCGAGCATGTGACTTCCTTCTGGGCATTTTGGTTTCCTTCAACATCCCAAAGGTTAATTGGCTACTGTATCTCCCTCTTCTGCCCAAGGGTGGGAAGATGGAGAGAATGCAATTGGACTAGTGTAGGATTAATGATGACCAGTGTGGAAATTATGCCCCACAGATATATGCGGTATGACTGTGTAACAGACGACCCCTTCTCCCTTCAGCAAAATGAATCAAAAGGAGACCTAATAGGCAAGGGTGAGAGAGAATGAGTTTGAAGGGTGCAAGGAAATAAGAGGAGGATTGGATTCGTGTACAGAGACTAAATGTGGACTTGATGGGCCTTCTTATGTATCCAGTGAGTACAGACCATTTGTTATTCTTTTGTCCACCATTTGTTTGCCAGGAAAATAATTAGCTTTAGATTATGATATTCCTCTTATGGCTCCTCTTTTCCCTGGTGATACAATAAGTTTTCAAGAAGTGTGCTGAGATTAACTGATTGTAGCCATTTAAATCAGGAATGGGAGAATGCAAAGGAGAAATGGACAAAGTCTCTAAGTCCTAACTGGTATGTAGTAGGCCTAATGTAAAATACTCAAAGATTAGATTTTATTTAAACTTTAATTTAGAGATACAGCACGGTTACAGGCCTTTCCGGCCCTCGAGATCAGGCTGCACAAATACACCAAATAATCTAAAAGCTATGTATGTTTTTGAAGGGAGCGAGGAAACTAGAACTCCTGAAGGAAATCCATGCCAACACGGGGAGAACACACAAACTCCTTACAGATGGCGGTGGATTCGAACCTGGGTCACTTGCGCCATAATAGCTTTGTGCTGATCATTTTGTCCTGCCGCAGTCCAAAATGACCCACCTGTGTGGTCCAAACGTCAGGTTTGCCTTGTATTGACTGCAAAAACTGTACAGGACTTCCCTCCCAACCCACAGTCCTGAAGGTTTTTTGCTAACATTCCTGACTGGGAAATAAAACATAAATCCCAAGCCCGACAAGAGCCAGTAAAGTTTTCAAGTTGCCTGCCCATTAATGAGGAGACAACCAATAACAACAGCAACTTCCACTGTGCAAACGACTTTGACTGAGCAAACTGTCCCCAGGTGTTTCACAGGAGTGTTACCAAAAAGATATGCAGTCAGTGGTCAAAGATTTGGGTCTTCAGAATGACTTTAAAGGAGGAAAGAGGTTAGTTGAGGTGCAACTATATTCAGAGACGAGCATAAGGCCAAATTAGCGGAATTACATTATTTTATTAGGTCATAGGGCTGAATAAGATTGCAGAGAGTTGAGTCTCGTGGAGGATTTAATAGCGATGTAGTTATGAAGCACACAATAGCTAGAAGCTTAGATCTTCCTGCTCTATGTTTGCAAAGAAAGAATGGCTACCAGCTCAAAGTACCGGGTACAACTTCAGGGTAAAAAAAGGAGAAAGCTGAAAGGAGAAGGAATAATAATTTTTCAAATGTGAACAGTTAATCATTGCTTGCAATGTTACACAATTGAGGAAAATGCCCATTTCATGACAGGTTGAAAGAGTGTAGATAATAACGCGTCACTCCATTAGTCCAGATGAAACATAGCATTTTAAACACTCTTCACAACAATGTGTACTATAGCATGCAGAAGAGAAGACAGGAAACAACTCTGGGTGCAGTTATCCAAGTTACCACTGCAGAATACAGTTGTAACATGCAATAATAGCCCTGAGGCCTTTTGGCAATGTTGGTGAGGATGCCGTGTTTCCTGCCATCATTGCCAAGATAACCTTTTTGTAAGCATTCTGGCCTCTCACCTCCCTCTGTCTCAAGGGCGCCTTCACCAGCAGATTCCCCGCAGCGTGAGTCACCTGTGGCGTCCAGGCAAAGGACGTGAAATAAATCAGGAGGGACAGGAACAACAGTGGAAAAGTGCTTGCTCTTTCTTTAAATGGCACCATCTGATTGGAACAAATCGGTAACCTCGTCTCTAAAATCCTTTTCCACACACCAAATATCATATTCTTTAAATTCAGTGTAATCTGCTTTATACCAAATATGCAAATCCATAATATGTTCCCCTTTAGACATATTGCCTGCCACCTGGAAGGTAAAACATAATGTCCAGACTCTGACGCATGAAGAGGTAAACAAGAAGTCTGCAGATGTTGGAAAACTGAAGCCACACACAAAGAAAGTGTGGGAGGAACTCAGCATCCATGGAATTCATTCCTGATGGAGTTTCAGGCTGAATCATTGTCTGCCTATTGCTTTCCATGAATGCTGCCTGACCTTGGAGTTCGTCCAGCACTTTGGTTATGTACCTACTCCTGAAACATTAAGTTTGCTTGGGGCTTCTTTATCCACCCTAAGCATGAGTTATATTTGGATGCTATAACTGATGAGGGAAAAATGCATCAGCCAAGTTCCTTTTCCCAAAGGTGATTCATATCGGAACTGAAGATTATTGGACATATATGACAATCACTACTTTGAAAGAGGAGATAGAGCAATTCGTGGGAACCCGAGGGAAAGTAGTCCAATGTTGGGGATAAGAAAGGTCATACAATTCTGACTCAAAAGATGTAGCAGAGAGGCTTGGGAGTGAATATAGTAAAAGGTCCAAAAAGGAATTGGCCTTTGGATTCCACAAAGCAATAAATGAAATTAATGCAGTGAACGTAACAGGTGAAACATAGAATTGTTAACACCCTTTCCATGACCATAGAATTTTAGAATGACAGAGAAGGATGAATACAATCATCCTGCCCCGTTCATTTGACCCCAGTGCTGCCGCTTTGGAAATTCAAGATTCCTTTATTGTCAAGTGATAAAACTGGCGTAACTTTACATAAAATTTGCTTTATAGATTCGTTACCAGCAGAAATTGTTGGGCACCTCTTACAGTCAGGGAAAGAGAAACAAAAGAGAGCCCCCCCATCCTCCAGAGTCACTGAGTGTCTGTGGATTCCCCTGCAGTCCTCCTGTGGCCTCTGTATCCACACACACTCCAGTCCAAACCCAAGCTCAAGATTTGAACCTCCGGCACGATCAGGAAGCCTTCAGTGCCCTCAGCACCCTCTCGCATCCCGGCTATTATACCTGGTACCCCTTGAGCCAGTCTCCTGCAGTCCGCAGCCTACTGGGCGTCCTTTGACCGCCGTCGCCAGCTGCCTGCAGCCTGTATGGGTTCCTTGCCTCGAGACTCCAACAGCCTGCTGTCTGTAGATTCTTCAGTCACAGAGCTCCTCACTGGTCCCTGTCCCATGGATTATCTCCTCTGCTTCTCTATCTCAGACGTGGATTAGTCTTCCCATTTTCTGGTGCTCTGCGCCAGTCTCTGCTTCACCTTAAGGATGCTGCCGAACATTAGCACCTCCATCTTGGGTCCAGATGCAGGATTTTAAAATAAACCACCATCAGCTCCTTTAAGTGGCCTGTATGAAGCCGTCAGTAGCTGGATTGGCCAGGCAGTTGAACTCTGTGGAGGAGCGCTGCGTCTCCTCTCCTCGTCCTCCGCCGGAAGAGTGTTATCTCTGTCACATTCCACACAATAAGCTCCTTTAGCCTCTCGAGGCTTAAAATCCTTCAGCAGCAAAAAGAAACATTTCCACCAACACTTCAAGAACTCATCTGATGGTTGCTGGGGCATATCCTTTTTTTTTGACTATAGTCTGAACCCCAGAATATATCGAAAAAAAAACCCCATTGTATAAGAAAAATAAAACTATTATATATAAACTCAATATCGTAACAGTCAAAGAGAGAAAAAAAGTAGTAAAAACAATTATAACATATGTCTAATAGAAAAAGATTTTGGAAAAAAGTAAATATTATACTATTCTACAAATTCTACCTCCTACCCTTCTAAGGTTACCTGCTAAGATGGTGGACCCGCGGGAAGCGAAGGAGCAGAGATGCAGCTCTCTTGTGGGGCCCAGCCGCCCAGTCGACTCCCATTGGCTCCGCACGGGCTCCGAATGTCCCGTGGACGGAGCCAATGGTGGTTTTATTTGAAATCCCGTGTCCATGGATCTGCGCCCAAGATGGCGGCGCCTATTAATCAGCAGTAGCCACAAGGGGCTGCAGACTCTGGGGAAGAGGAGGACTGGAGCGGGGCACCAGACAACGGGAAGATCACAGCCTGTCTGAGAAGGAAAACCAGAGGAGTCGACCTGTGGGGACGGTGACCGCAGCAGCAGACCAGTGAGAGGGTTCTGGGGCTGAGGGACCAGTGCATGAGGTGGGCTGCTGGCAACTTGAGGCAAGGAACCTGCGGAGGCGGCTGTCGGGAGGTTCGCGCTGGACCGTGGACTGCTGGACACTGGCTCGAATTGGCTGGAGGGGTACCAAGTATCAGAACCGGGATGCGAGGAGTGCCGAGAGTGCTGGAGGGTCCCTGACTGTGTTGAAGGTTCAGATCTGGAGCTCGGGTTGCCATTGCTTTGGACTGGACTCTGTGTGGCTGCAGAAGCACTGGAGGTGAATCTACAGATACTTGGTGACTCGGGGGTAGGGGGGGGGGGGAAATCTTTTGCTTCTTTCTCTCTGACTGACTAAGAGGTGCTTAAACAATTCCTGCCAGTGGCGAATCTGTCTGCCTTGCAGGAGACAAAGAGAAATTTCGTGTAAAATTACACTGTTTTATTCCTATGACAATAAAATGAATCCTGAATCACATTTTACTAACATTAAAAAAATACACAAATTCACAAAACAAGATATAAGTGATCTTATAAATTATGAAAATAATTAATAAAAAAACCCCATAAACCTAGAAAATTTAAAGGCTTTACAATAGAAGAGCATCTGATTTTTTTTCAAAGTTAGGCACGCCATCATATCGGATACAAGTATGAGTAGGAGGGACAGTATCTTTCCATCTCATCAATATTGAACGTCCAGAAATAAGGGAGGCAAAAGAGTTGACATGGGATTGAGATCTAATTAAATTAAATTCACTTGTCTTAGTTGATCCAAAAAAGGCAATTATGCGATTAGATATCAAAGATATCTTTCCCAGAAATGGAAAGAGAGGAACAAGACCAAAATATTTGTATCAATGTACCTTCTTCAGTCTTAAATCTGTCACATTTCAAGGAAAAGTTAAGAGTAAAATTTAGCTAACTGAACTTTAGAGAAGTAAGCTCGATGTACTACCTTAAATTGTAAAAACGAATGTCGGGTACAGAACCAAGATGAATTTACCAATTTTAAGATAGAATCCCATGTAGTATCCAAAAATGAAAGACTTTAATAATAAATTATAGATAGCTGATAACAACTTTTAAAAAATATTTAATTAAAATTTTATCCATACATGTAATAAAAAAATACAATAATCAAATATTAATATCAATTCAATTATACACAATGGTATAAACCCCCAAACCCCCTCCCCCCAGAGTAAATCCCCAAATAAAAATAAGGAAATAGATAAAAAGAAGAAAGAAGCAAAGAAAGAAGAGATAAAAAAAGAAAGATAAAGAGAAAAGACCTGATTGCCAAGAAGACTCCGCCCATCACAGGGTTTTAACCATTTACATTTTAATTCTTCCAAGGTGGTTCTCAGTTTAAGGAAAATATCTATAAAGTTAAACCTACAGTTTGTAAATAGAGGTACCAAATTTTCAAAAAATGCATCATATTTATTTCTTAAATTGTAAGTAATCTTCTCAAGGGGAACACAACATTTCTGTGTTCAATCGCTCCATACCCAAATGAGAGTCTGATTTCCATGTTACTGCTAAAGCAATCTTTACAAATGCATTTTGATATATAGTTAATTTCAATTTCAGTCTTATCCCTACAATATTACCTAATAAAAACATTGCATTTTATATCCAAATAGGAACAGAATTAATATTTGGTGAGAGGGAAACCCCTTTGTTGAAACATTTGATTAATACCTGGTATAAGATAAACAATGAAATTGGAACGAGGGGGGTCATGTTATCTAAAATGACTCTGACTGAAAATAGACTTATTCCATTTACAATAGATAATTAATTTTTAAATATTTGGTCTCATAAAGGAATTAGATATATAGAAGATTGCTATAAAAGAGGAAAGTTCATCTCATATGAGCAATTTAAACATAAATAATACACTTTTTGGTTATTACCAGCTAAGAGCATATTTAAGAGATAAATTGGGTCCAATAATGTCACTACTGAATGTAGTTTTGTGGAGATGCTGATAGGTAATAGAAATATAAAGAAATTTACTTCAGCCGTGTACACTTTATTGCAAAATGGAACTCCTAAGCAGGGGAATCCATAGGTCCGGACAGAGATGGGAGGCAGATTTAAATATTAATATTGATGAACAAAATTGGTCGGAGCTATGTCGAGACAGTATAACAAATACAATAAAAGAAACTGCAATATAAATGCAAGGTATTTCATTCTGTTGGGAACAATAAGGAAGCCCGAGATTCCTTGGAAAGTCATTGGCTTCAGTGAGGAAGAGGGACAGGATACAGGTACCAAAAGTAACTAATAATGAAAGCGTCTACATCCACAGGGAGAGAATTGAGAAGCAAAGAAGGTACTTTCAACATGTGGAAACCTCCTTAGATCAGTTCACAGAACAGTTCTGGACCTGATACATAGACGCACTGGAGAAGATACAACAATAATATCAAGATTGAAAGATTACATCTGTCGGAATGTATTGAACAGATTAGGTTAATTAAGATGGATATTACGATGTTTAAGTCACTCTTAAATCCAATCCAGATTTTAGGAGAATCTGTTTCACCCTAAAAAGTGAAAAAACATTACCACAAAAAGCAGTTGAGGTGCATTGTACAGATTTCAAGATTCAATTTTTTATCATAGTAATAAAACAGTCTTGTTTTGCATGAAATTTCTTCTTGCCTGCTGCAAGGCAGACAGATTCGCCACAGGCAGGAATTGCCTAAGCACCTTTTACAGTCGGAGGCAGAGAAGCAAAAGAGAGTCACTGAGTGTCCGTAGATTCACCTCCAGCACCTTCACAGCCCCCACAGCCACACAAACTGTTGGCGACCCGAGCTCCAGATCCAAACCTCCGACAAGGTCAGCAACCCTTTGGCGCGCTTGGCTCCCCCTCTCATCCCGCTTCCAATACCTGGTACTCCTCCGGTCAGTTCAAGCCAGTCTCCATCAGCACACAGCTTCTGTGGGTCCCTCGCCTTGAGTAGCCACATGTGCTGGTCTCTCAGCCACAGAGCCCCCTCACGGGTCTGCCGCCGTGGTCAGTCCCTGCTGGTTGTCTCCTCTGCTTCTCCTCCTCAGACGGGGGCACGATCTTCCCATCCTCTGGTGCCCTGCTCCAGCTCTCCGCTTCACCGGAGTCTGCAGCCGCTCGTGGCTGTTGCCGATTAATAAGCGCCACCATCCTGGGCACAGAACCTGAGGTCACAGGATCTGAAATAAAACCATCATAGGCTCCCCTCAACGGGCCGTTCAAAGTCTGTGCAGAGCCGACAGCAGGTAACTGGGTAGCTGGACCCCATGGGAGTGCTGCATCTTCACTCCCTCGTTCCCCGTGGGTCTGCACCAGGGGCAGTGGTGCCATAACAGCTGCACCCACAGCACCGCCATTTTGTATAATTTATTTCGAAATTGTCATTATTTTTTGCCAAGAATTACTGTAACTTCGTGATAACTTGCATTGTGGAATTTTCAGAATTTGAATTGAATACCGTGCTCTCTCCCCACTCACCCACCCAAGCCACGCTCTCTCCCCGCTCGACTCCCTCTGTCAAAAACTCTTTCATTGGGGGTCGCTGAAATTCTGCTGGAGGGCAATCCCTGTGCAGTCTCCTACCACTTCACCTGGACTCCCGGGGAGAAGCGGGGTCCTCGGGCTCCTGGGCAGGATTGGCGATGGCAGTGGGGAGGTATCGGGGATCGGCAAACATTTATGAGAAAGAGAATAAACAATGAGTGAAAAGGGAAGATGTTGTTTGGATTTAAGTGAAGACAAATGATAGGGCTCATTGAGAGTATAAACACAAGTTTAGTTAGGCTATTCCTATACTGTAAATCACATATTTTTGTGTATATTTGCCAGGGAATTTATGCTCTGACCATAACTTTTGTTGGTAATTTTGCCAGATTTCTCTACAACTCTAGCTGGAATTCTCTAGTATCCATTGGGATACTAGAGACTTGGCTTGGTTCTTCTGCTTGGTCAAGCAAAGGGAAGCACCTCTAGACTATTTCCCATGGTCATTGATGTGATTAATCTTCAGTGTAATCTGAACAGGAGTCTTGCTACTGAGAGAGCTGCCATGTTTCTTGGGACAAGACGTCTGGCTTATGGACTTCCAGATGGATTGCAAACAATTTAAACAGGAACATATTCAGTATCTATACTTTGGAATAATTGTACATTTCAATCAGGATGTCAAAACTCATTAATCTAAACCCACTGCACAAGTACCACTTCATTTCAGATGCAAATTACAAACAATATTTTTCATCTTCCCCACAATTTGAAGCTAATGGATTGATATTTTTTTGTTGCTCACCATTCAACTTATTATTCTATGATATAGCATGTGTTAATTTGCCTAGAATTACATGAAGAAACTGCAGACTGTAAATATTATTTGGTCATTCCATCACTGATGATCCATTAGTTTATACCATTGCCCTATGCCATCTACAAAAACTGAATTTCCTGAAGAACAGAAACAAGTGGAACATGGCTTGTTGGTGTCCATACCTCGCAATCCCGGATATCCAGGTTGTCCTGGCCTTCCATCAAATCCTGGATCACCTGGGGGTCCTTGGAAACCTGGAGGTCCTGGGAGTCCATTACCTGGCTCACCTCTTTCTCCTGGGGGTCCCTTTGGACCTGGGTTGCCTGGGAGTCCTTTAACACCTGGAATACCAAATCCACGGTCTCCCTGTGTAACATAAATTCAAAAATCAGACATGCAGTGAAATCATATTAGCAACAACACTATTCCAGGACCATTTAAGATCTATCTGCACAAACTGTGAGTGTGAATATTTACCTAAACTTTTACATTTATTATCTTTTTCTGAAATGCAGTAAGTTAATTTATTCTTCATATTTGTTGGTGATATTTGATATATCTGTGAAGTTGCAACAAGAATTTCAATGCATCTGCATACTCAACTTAGGTATATGAAAGCAAAGTCTCACCTCATCTCAAAATGGAAAAAAAATACTTAGCCTTGTAGAACCCAGAGGACAAATCTGACAGCTGTTAAATCCAGGTTCTGGATCACTGGAATCATCTCCCCAGACCCTCAAATATAAATTTTCTGTCTATAAATTCTACCCAGTTTCAATGTAGGTAGGAGTTCCTGAGGATAAGAGCTCATGTACAGTTTATCAAGTTGTTCGGCTACACGGACCAGGAAACTTCCAAATTATGCTGCGCTGGCTGTTACATTGATGACTGGGATACTATGAATGGGGTCCAATTCCACTTGGGATAGGATTATCTCCATTACTTTAGCAGCAACTGCAGTGATGCACATTTGAGGGTGGTCGAGAACATATTTGGCATTGTTTGTCTTCTTCAGAATAGAATAACCAACAATCCATCATTGTTCAGTAAAATTTGGCCATTTTGGAAGAAAGAAGGTCAAACTTGACATCAGTAACCATAGATATTACTTAGGTTCTAGAATTTGTCTGTGATGAAGTCAATGAAAAGGACGGTTTGACTTGCAGCTGGCATTCTATCTTAAGCTGCCCAGATGAATTTCTACTCCTTTGTATGTATTGGCTGAAGGGATCAAAACTATGGTAAAGATGGTCAAAATATTCAAATTTAGTGCAAAACATATCAGAGATGTACTATGGCTGAAACTTTATAAAGGTTACCAGCTGATCCAAAGGGATGAAAATTATGACAAATAATATTATTCACCTCTTCAACCAAGCAGAAAGCTATTTTTCAATAGGCTTAATGAATTCTTGAGTTAGTTGCAGTATTCGCATTTGTCTGATCTCCAAGGGTTTAGTTCTAATATCAAGAGTTCATTGATGATTTCAAGCTGCTATTAGTCCAGAAGGAAATGGCAGAAAGATACAGGGCATTTGACAGCATCTGTGGGGAATGAAAGAGTTCGACTTTCAGGTCGATGTTCTTTCATCAGAACTGATAAAAGATCACTGATGTGAAACGTTAACTCTATTTTCTCCCTCCACAGATGCTTCCTTATTTCCAGTGCATTTCAACTATTTTCTGGTTTTCTTTCAGATTTGCAGCATCTCCAGCTTAATGTTTTGAATGGAACGCCTGTATTGCTAAAAATCCAAAATAGGTTTTGAGAAAATTTTGAAAGTCGATTGATAGTGAATTAGCAGTGTCAGCTACTTCAATAAAATGACCATGTCTCTTTGTTCTTCCCTTCTTCTCAATGTCATTTTAAAAATCACTTTCTTTACAAATGAGAGTACATCCCATGATTTAATTCAACAAACAAGCAGGCTTGGCATGCTCCCTATGTCCTGTCAAGCCCATTCTTAAAAAGACTACTTGGAAGCAGTCAATAAAATTGATGTTGTCCCATTGCTCTCCTTCAGTACCAGTTAAGAAGCACTGCATCCTCTCTTAACAAGGCAGCCCCAGCTTATGGTCAATAACAGCAAAATTGCAAATATGGCCAAGTGCCTGGTTCAGCCATTTCAATGGAAGCCCTAGGCAACTTCCCCACCCCGGGGCCTCAGCACATTTCAGTAAAAGCCTTGTCTTCTTTTCACCTCATATAACATAAATATCTTTTATGGGGTTTTTTAATGTAGTTGGGAGGAGAGAAGTATAGAAGAAACCAAAACTTGATTGCTTCACAATGAAGGGTGCCCATAAACTTTGAGCAGAATACTCAGGGGCTCATAGATGAATAAAGGTTGAGAGTAGCTGGCCAAGTTTCGTGATGTTCCAAAATTCTGCTGCACCAAATATCAGAGGATTACTAAACCATGGGCAGGACAACTTTGATCTTGGTAAGACCAATTTCTTTATCTTCATAATGGTACATTTCTGTTACCAGAAGGCTTTCCTTTAAATTTGTTGCATATTAAGCTTCATTCCTTTTGGATAACTGCAAATAAGTCTGACAGACAGACTGCCAATATTTCTCCTTTAACCTGAGTAAATTGATAGGAATGGATATTTAATTACTGATTATGTATCATTCTGTATCATGCCCAATGCTACCAACATCAAAGCATAAAACCCTGCAGTGCATTGAATTCTAATGGTACTTACGGGTAAACCAGGAGGTCCTGCTAAACCTGGTAAGCCATCCCTTCCCGGTTTTCCTGGAATTCCAGATGGTCCTCTTAGCCCTGGAGCACCACGATCTCCTTTTGGCCCTTCAAAATGGAAAGCATTTCTAACCCATTAAATTGTATTGCAATATGCCAAATATAATGTTCACCCAAAATTCCTCTGCTCCCTGTTCTAGTCAGGGCATTATACATGCTCACATCAAATCAGTTAACAGCTCGACTAAAATAATGGACTCAAGTGTTTTGGAGCAACGTGAGAAGCTTCTGAAAGAGGAATGAAGTACGAAGGAATGGAAATATCTGAAACATGGAGAAAACCATATAAAAACTCAATGGTCATGCAAAATGAAACAATGGACCACTTTCTACCAGAACTGTCTGCACTTCATTAAGATGTTGAACTGTGGTTCCATCTCCAAAAGCAGCCATCACCAAATTTGAAACATGTCAGGCCCATATTTTGAAAGTATAAGAAAGGAATATTGCCAGAAAACATGAATAATTCTTTTTTAATTGTTCTCAAAATGAAAGATATATGTACGAGGAAAGACCCATCATTTTTTTGTTCCCTTCATTCATTTCCAGCAAGTTCCTATTTTTACAGGGACATCATTATACCAGGAAGGGTGCCCTGTGGTTATTATGCACCACAACCAGGATGGTACTGCCAGACACACTTTTCAGAAAATTTTTCCCAATTTCCTCCGGAACATTTTTTAAAAATAATGAATCCTGGGAAAACCTGCACTGTAGAATGTGGAAGACAGCCAGCCTTACATGGCAGGCATAGCAATCCAATTAGTGCAGCAAAGAGAGGAAGGAATCCTCCCCTTCCTCTGGGTGTGGCCTCAATGAGACCAAGCATCTCCAGGCTTGTGAACGGGAACATCAGCCCCAGGGTTGATGAATTCTCACTTAGAAATGAGTCAAATCCCAAACAAATTGAAAAGGAGAGCCTCCTTTTGGAGTGGCATTGTGCTTTGAGATAGTCAAACTTTATTCATTCGTACCTTTTGCTGTTGTAAATGACGAATCTCCCTTTTGTCCTTTCGGACCTGCTCCTCCTGGGACACCTGGAATTCCCTAAATGAAATAGGAATAAAGCAGCAGTCAATTGATGTTACTGGAGAGTAAGTCGAACGTTTGTTCCGCCCTGCTCATGAGTTTCTGCATGGAAATGTTGAAATACTGTGCCTGCTTTGACCCATGTATCAAAAAGGAAACGTTAGCCCTTTCTTCAACCATTCTCTCAATACATTTGCTTTATATTAGGGGTTCATATCAAAAGCTGTTCATCCACCACCATCAGAGCTTTCTCCATTCACCACCACTGGGACTACAGTTTAAAACAAGTTCTATGTTCATATTCAAGTTTATTATCATCCAATTGTACAAGTACAACTCGACGAAACAACATCTTCAATCCTCAATGCAGAAACATGCAAACACACCACCAGACATAACCCATGTACAGACAAAAGATATACATTCATAAAAAGAAAGAAATATTCTTTAATAAATAGTAAAGTTTTAGAGTCTTAACATGAGCGGTTATGGAATAATAGAGGCAACTCTACAAGTTAAAGTCCTAACTTAGGGTGAAGTTTGACGATGTTTGACAGGAAAAGGCAAAGGTTAATCGGGAGAATCATTTTTAGGTAAAAAAATTTCTGCCAAGTGGGAGGCTTTTAAAAGGGAGTTAGGGAGAACAAATGGGCTGAATACTTCTGTTCGAGCGAAGGAAAAGGCTGGCACGATTAGGGAGAAATAGTCAGGTTCTGGCCAAGAAATTGGAGGAGGAGTATGTCAATTGTCATACAGATCCCCTAAGGGGAATAGGAGATGTATATTGAGAGGAAATAAGGAGGTCAAAAAGGGGACAGCCTTGATGTAGGGTTCAGAGATGAAACTTCAATTTGATCCCCTTTGATGCCTGCTCAACCTGCAGAGTTTCTCCAGATTGTTGTTTTTTTTTTCAGTCCAGATTGCAGGGTCTACAGTATTTTGCATCTCTCTTCTTAATTTGACTAGTAAATTTGCAGATGATATTTCAGATTACAACAGAATCAAGATCAAGTGGGAAGTGGTCCAAGGAATAGCAGATGGAATTTAACTTTGATAAGTGTGATGTGTTGCATTTTGATAACAGTTTTGTTATTCCACAATCAGGGCACGTACTGTATGTAAAGGAATATACCACATCATCTATTCTGAACAGAGTTAATATTCTCAGGAAATATACAAATGAAGAATATGCTGCTTTTATTTAGATCAAGGCTACACAGACATCATCAGGGGAATGTAATCGATCAAGGCCCAATAACATTTGTTGCAAAACCAATGGGCTTTCTCAATTATACGAAATTGGTTTAGTCCTGCTTCTTCACATTCCTCCAGAAAATGGAGTAACAGAGGAGAATCCGGGCCACAGCCAGAGGAGAATCCAGGCCACAGCATGAAACTGACTCAATTGCCTTTTTGCAATCTGCCTTTTCTCACATTCGTACTAAAGGTATCAGTAGAAAAGGCCACAGCTGAATGGAACTTACTGGTGGGCCTGTTTGTCCTGGAGGCCCTGGTGGTCCTGGGTCTCCACACTGTCCTTTTCCACCATCAAAACCAGGGCTTCCTGGGTCTCCACGAGGACCAGGAGGGCCTTGGTTTCCTCCTGTAATCACCCCATTGCAGAAGCAATCACCTGGTTCACCTGGCAAGAGGAAACACAGTCACACAAACAATGCACTGCTGGGTTTTTTTTGAGTGAGAAGAAGAAAGAAAATTTTCAGCCCTGGTTGCAGGATTCAGGTCCCAATATTTTTTTAAAAATTCATATGCAGGGTAGGGGAGGTGCCAGTAAGTCCGACTCATTGATCACCCTAACCTATCACCTTCACGTCTTTGCACCATACAGACCTACATTGCTCTGGGTATGGAGGTGGGTAAAAGGCCAGACCTGCTGTTTTCTCCTTAATAATGTCTCAATGACATAGGGTTATGTATTGATTGGAGGGGTGATCTCCAAATTGACAGCACTGGGCTAGTTACATCTTCTGCTTCCAATAGAACGTAGCATATCCGATAATAAAAGTGTACCCATGCATTTGGATTACCTTTATAGTCTCCTATCACTCAAACAATGTATAGAGTGAGATTTCAGATAGTAGTTATGATTTTGACCATAAGAGCTGTTTTTGGTGTTGGAGAGGTATAGTAGTTCGTCCTATTATAGCACCAGTGACTCGGGTTCAACTCTGTACAATGCTGTCTGTAAGGAGTTTATACCTTCTTCTCCCACCTGCGTAGATTTCCTCTGTGTACTCCGGTCTCCCCCCATGTTCTAAAGATGTTGGTAGGTTAATTGGTCATATGGGTGTATTTGGGCAGGCCAGAAGGGCCTGCTACCACGCTGTCTCTCTAAATTCAATTCTATTATGAGAGTAAAATCAAAGATTTTCTTTTAACCCACTAAGTTGAGGGAGAGGAAGTATGAGGAAGATGTGCAGTGCAAATATTTTACACAGAGAATTTTAGTTGCCTGGAACTGGCTGCCAATAGTGGTGGAAGGGGATACAACAGTAGCATTTAAGACAATTTGAGAGAGAACATGAATGGGATGAAGGGATATATATCAGGATCAAGCAGCAGCAGCTTTTGTTAGATTTGGACATCATATTCGGCACAAACTCATGGGATGAAGGGCCAGTTCCTGTGTGGTACTGCTGCATGTAACAGGCTGTATGCTGGCTCACCTTTGTATCCTTTGCTCCCCCTTAATCCTGGAGATCCAGCTGGACCAGGTAAACCTGGAGGCCCAACTATTCCAATGTTCTCTAGACCACCAAATCCTGGACCTGTTATTCAAAACCAGCAGTGAGTTTCGGGAAGAGGGAAGAAAAAGTAATAAACAGTTGCATTTTACAATTGTTTACTCCTTAGACACGTACTCAAACTACCAATGCTTTTTAAAATGTTAAACGTGATGGCGAGTAATGATGTACCCTTTAAATGGTTAAAACCCAGTGAAGCTAAAGCTAGACTTAAACCAATTTTAAAAATTGTGTGGCTTGATAATTTCCTTAAAGAACACAAAGAAAAATCATTTGCACAAAGATATATTGAGGAGCTGAACATAAAAGTGCAGGTAATACTATCTCCTCTGAATAGAAAGTGGTCTTTTTTTCTGATATCCCTGTCTCTAAAAGGCAATGGAGATTTAATTCCTCTTTACAAAGAGATAGTTGGTTGTTTTTCCAGACTCTTTTGTGTAGTCTTCCAACTGAAAAACCTCACAAAGATAAGCGTATACAGAGCCGTTGTCATACCCACACTCCTGTTCGGCTCCGAATCATGGGTCCTCTACCGGCACCACCTACGGCTCCTAGAACGCTTCCACCAGCGTTGTCTCCGCTCCATCCTCAACATCCATTGGAGCGCTTACATCCCTAATGTCGAAGTACTCGAGATGGCAGAGGTCGACAGCATCGAGTCCACGCTGCTGAAGGTCCAGCTGCGCTGGATGGGTCACGTCTCCAGAATGGAGGACCATCGCCTTCCCAAGATCGTGTTATATGGCGAGCTCTCCACTGGCCACCGTGACAGAGGTGCACCAAAGAAAAGGTACAAGGACTGCCTAAAGAAATCTCTTGGTGCCTGCCACATTGACCACCGCCAGTGGGCTGATAACGCCTCAAACCGTGCATCTTGGCGCCTCACAGTTTGGCGGGCAGCAACCTCCTTTGAAGAAGACCGCAGAGCCCACCTCACTGACAAAAGGCAAATGAGGAAAAACCCAACACCCAACCCCAACCAACCAATTTTCCCTTGCAACCACTGCAATCGTGTCTGCCTGTCCCGCATCGGACTTGTCAGCCACAAACGAGCCTGCAGCTGACGTGGACTTTTTACCCCCTCCATAAATCTTCGTCCGCGAAGCCAAGCCAAAGAAAACAAAGAGATAAAGAATTTTTAAGCTTTTTGGAACAACAAATACTGGTTTTCTTTAATACTAATTCCTCAGCAACAATGTCTAATTTGATTGTTTGGGATACAATGAAACACTATTTTAGGGTACAAATTATTTCGTACACAGCCACTCTTCTGAAAAAGTCTAATAAAGATACATTGGAAATGATTTACCAGATTAAACAAATTGATCATTATTTGCCCAAAATAAAGATCTTGAGTTATGTAAAAAAAAGAGTTGAATTTAAAACTAAATTTGATCTTCCTTCTACATATCCCATTGAACAACAATTGTTGAGAAATAAAAGTCACTTTTATATTCATGGTGAAAAGATTGGAGGTCAATTGAAAGGTATTGCAGTGAAAAAGCAAATTAATAAGATTCGAATGAGAGTTGGCACAATGACAATGGATCAATCTAAAATTAACAAGACTTTCAGACAACTGAATTTTAGAATAATTTTACTTCAATGGCAGAATTTTTGGAACAAATAAATTTACCCATCCTATCTCAGGACAAGCGTACGAAGCTGGAGGAACCTATTACTCAGGATGAAATCTCTATAGCTATTTCTTCTATGCAGTCGGGTAAATCTCCAGGTCCAGATGGATTTCCTGCAAAACTTTATAAATTTTTTTCTAAGTGCTTTGTGCCTCATCCAAGCTCTGTTTGAAGAATCATTTAAAGAAGGAATGCTTCCCTCATCTTTTTATGAGATGTACTTCTCTTATTTTGTAAAAAGGGAAAGAAGCAACAGGATATGCTTTTTATAGACCAATTTCATTACTTAATGTTGATATAAAGATTTTATCTCGCGTTAGTGTATAGATTAGAAAATATTCTACCAACAATTATTAACTCCAACCAGATCAAGCCCCAGTCCAGAGGCTTTAGCACTTTTTCTCCACTGATGCTTCCTGAGACTGAATCAAATTGAATGGTTTTATTGCAGTGGTTTTCAACCTTTTTCTTTCCACTCACATACCACTTTAAGTAATCCCTTATTAATCACAGAGCACCTATGGCATAGGGAATACTTAAAGTGGTACGTGAGTGGAAAGAAAAAGGTTGAGAACCATTGGGTTATTGAAGATCCAGCTGCGCTGGGTGGGTCACGTCTCCAGAATGGAGGACCATCGCCTTCCCAAGATCGTGTTATATGGCGAGCTCTCCACTGGCCACCGTGACAGAGGTGCACCAAAGAAGAGGTACAAGGACTGCCTAAAGAAATCTCTTGGTGCCTGCCACATTGACCACCGCCAGTGGGCTGATATCGCCTCAAACCGTACATCTTGGCGCCTCACAGTTCGGCGAGCAGCAACCTCCTTTGAAGAAGACCGCAGAGCCCACCTCTCTGACAAAAGACAAAGGAGGAAAAACCCAACACCCAACCCCAACCAACCAATTTTCCCCTGCAACCGTGTCTGCCTGTCCCGCATCGGACTTGTCAGCCACAAACGAGCCTGCAGCTGATGTGGACATTTACCCCCTCCATAAATCTTCGTCCGCGAAGCCAAGCCAAAGAAAGAAAAGAAAGAAGAAAAATATACAATGACAAACTCTGTTTTTGTTTGCAGTATAGGTGGCTGGATAAAAGTCTCCATGCTCCTGCATCATTTTGCTTCTATGCAAAAGAAAGATTATGGATCCACGAAACAAAATTAATCAGGAAATTGGCAGCATTTAACTTTAATATTAGCATGAACACGACATAAACAAGCAAATAATTTAAAAAATTTAAATTTAAAAAAATGATAGGAATCCTGCACGACTGTCCATAATTTCCTGGCTCCAGTCAAGAGGCTACATGTTGCATTGATGTTTGGGGAACCATGTTGCGGTCACACTGACTTTCATGCTTCCTAAGCTGGCACAATTACTACATTTTAAAAAATACAGCATTCACTGAAAGATACTTTGGAAATTAAGCTGGCAACTATGTCAATGCAAGTCCACTGACAAACTCCTAGCTTTAAGTGTACAAACATTGAAAGGCTAAAGCATAAAAAGAAGGGGATTTGGTATTCTCTCTTTCAGATGAGACCCAGCCTGCCATATAGTGAATATAAAAATTCCTGTGATGTGCTCTTTAAAAAAGACATGCTGCATGTCCACAGTCACTTAGCAGTAATTCTTCAATTAAGATTGAAGGAAACCTAGATTGCCTGTCATTGACCTTGCTAATATTTCTGAGACCTACCATTGGCTGTCACCATTCTGAACTAACACCAGTGACTAGCCACCAGAGACAAGTGCCTATTGGTTATAACTGCTCTAAGAAGACAAAGTATGTTGTAAAGATTTTGATTAAAAAAAGATCTTTCTTTCCTTTACCCATGGACTTTCCTTCGTCAAAATTTTCAGAACACTGAGTATCATTTAGAAAAGTCATTCATTATTTAATAATATTGAAGAAGTCTTTGATTCATGGCAGGAGGCATTTCAACTTCAAACCACTTTATCGATATGAAAGTACAATCACATGCCTTTTCCGCAACTTGATATCCAAGTTGTTATGCATTTGTAAAATAGTTTCTCAAGTTTACTTGAAGCACATGATTTATAATTGGATTAGGAAACAATTGACCAAGTCAAGAAGTTTTATTAAAAGCTAAAGAATTGAATGTATAAGGAGTCAAATATTATTCATTATTGAGAATATTACTAGTCAGGGTTGGTAACAATATTCCACACCATATATACCTTTGAGATTCCCAGTATCCACACTATCTGCAGAGAATTCACAGACTTGAAGTCAAATTCATTGGATAAATGTTGGTAAGAAAGGCAGCAAGAGAATATAAATTAACGGAAAGTAATCAGCATGCGATCATCTCTTTGACTTCAAAACAAAATTTAGCTGAAGACTGTTTGAACCCTCTCCATCTGCACAAGACTCAACGATGCTCTCAAAGCCTCAATGAAAATGTGTAAAGTCCCCTCCAATGCATGGGACTCCCTGACCCAAGACTGCTCAAAGGGTATAAGACAATGTGCTTCTTGGATGGCATTGAGAAGCCCTGCAGATTGTAAAAGGAACACAACCTCCCATGTTGATCTCTCTTCTGCAGGAGCTATGACATGGCCTCACACTCTTTCCACAACACCAAGACTGAAGGATACAGAGGAAATTGAAGGCAATATGAATCAGCCCCATGGTCAAGTTAGGGTAATGGTTAGGTCAGGTGTTATCTGTTGGGTCAGCTCTGAATCTGCACACTGGAACAATGGAAGAGCTGTCTTGCCCATGAATTGTTCAAGCATGGAGTTCAGCACAGGACTTACCACAGTGGGCAAGAAGATCACAATAACTGTGGCCACTGCCCATCTGTCTTCCTACTTCACAAAGCTGTGCAACTAGAATACTCCATCAAAACCTTCACCCAATGAAAGAAAAATCCAAACCCTTCCCAATACATGTTACACAGTCAGATGTGGTAGATCTTAAAATTGACTATTTTTGCCTGTTCTCCGGGGGTCGCCACTGATCCCAAATTATTGATTTTTTATAATGAATTTAAAGGTAACCTTGATTAGAGGAAGGGGTTTACATTAGATTTAGTTTTTAGTTTTTTTTCCCTTTATTTGTTATTTCAATAAACACATTTAACGTGGCCGCATAGATCATTGCAATTAAATGTTTTTGATGTAGTTTCATCTACTTATTTCTCATTTTTTGTGCACGATTACTTGTATACAAATGAATTCTTATGTAATTGTCAATTCTGCATTCATGAGGGTCAGGTCACTCATCTGAGTGCTACTGGTACCATGTAACCCAGAACTACCTATCGTATGCTTGGTTGGTCGGCGACTAAACTGACTCCCCCACCAGGCTTGCCTGGTGTGAAGGGTGGCTAGACACCCTGCAGGATGAAGAACAAGACCTGTCAAAGGGTGGACAAACTCTCTCACAGGGTCAACGGCCGTCCAGCAAACACATGCCGTGAAGTGCGGAACGGGCATCCCTTGCATCGAAGCTTGGTCCAGCCATTCACTGCAACAGAAACTCCCCCAGCCATCTTGGACCTCACCCTGCCGCTGGATCTGGGAGGGGATGTTGAGAGGGTGGGTCTGGACCTGTGCAATCCCCTTCTCACCTAAATCCATTCACGCACACGCTATTCCTTTTGAGGAACCCCACAAACTCACTGAAAGGAAACATCATCATCTTATGGGATGGATAGCTAGAATTCATGCTTATATGTT
Source organism: Narcine bancroftii (assembly GCF_036971445.1). Classification (NCBI taxonomy): domain Eukaryota; kingdom Metazoa; phylum Chordata; class Chondrichthyes; order Torpediniformes; family Narcinidae; genus Narcine; species Narcine bancroftii. The sequence continues at coordinate 5,949,048 of NC_091476.1, forward strand.
AAACTCAAGAAAAACATTTTTAAAAATTGACTATTTTCCCCAAAGTGGAATGTGATTACAAACATTTTCTGTTCAAATCACATAGAACAAAAAATACTGTGATACACATCTCTGTGATGAACCAAAAATTGGAGATCTAAGCCTATGTTGTCATAAACTTATTCCAATATAGTCAATTCAAGTTATCTAATTCAATGGAGTTTGACCATTAATAATCCCACTGAAAATTACCCCAACTTCCTGGAGACAATACCTGGTGGTCCAGGTGGTCCGGGCAATCCAGGCGGGCCTGGTGGGCCGGGTTGTCTTGGAAATCCCAAATCTGAATATACGGTCCTTCCTGGTGCACCTCGTTCTCCTTTAGGACCTGCAACTCCTGGAAATCCTGCAAGACCTTTCGGCCCTAAAGCAAGGGGAAAAATAAATCGAATGTTTACTGGGAAATGGTATGAAGGCAAATAATCTCCCTGAATGGGGCAACACCAACTGCTGGCATTAAATCACCACAATTACTCAACCTGCATGAGCAAGTGGCTGGTGGTTCTGTATGACTAACATAATGGTGCAAATATGTGTCCTCCATTCTCTGCATAAAATCCACAATGGAGCAAAATTTTTGAAGCAGTGTTGAACAGACTGCTTTTCTAAACCCCATGTAACAGAGGATAATTTTGTACTCAATTTTCTGTAATTCTTTTTGCCTTTATGCAAAGTGGAGTCTTAGAATTAAGCAGCACCGAAAGAAGCTCTTCAAGCTAGTCTTATTTGCCTCTAAACTTTCTTGATCCATGTACTTGCTTAAATGTCTGTTACACATTACATCTGTCTCTGGCAGCTCGTACCGTATATCCACCATCCCGAGAAGAAAAAGGGGCCCTTCTGGTCTGTATTATACCTTTCCCATCTCACCTTAAACCTACACCTTCTAGTTTTAAACACCCTTACTCTGGGAGAAAGACCATAACAATTTAACTTATCTATGCAGCTCATGATTTTATAAAAATTTATAACGTTTTCCATCTATTTGTCACTTTCATGAATTTACATTTTAAATTTAGACATACAGCACAGCAACAGGACAATTTAGCCCACCAACCCGTGCCACCCAATTTACACCCCCCCCCCCCCCCCCACCGAACAGTGGGAAGAAACCAGAGCTCCTGGGGGAAAACTCATGCAAACACAGGGATAACATACAAACATAACATACAGACAGTGTGGGATTCAAACCCCAGTCCCAATGGCTGGCGCTGTAAAGGCAGTGTTCTAACCACGACACCAACTGTGCCACCAGCGATCATACCTGTATCCTTAAGTCTTCATTCTACAATATTCTCCACAACCCACCATTCACTGTGCAAGTCATCTTGGATTAATCTGCTAAAGTGCAGTACCTCACACTTATCCAAGTTAAATTCCCCAAAAAATTATTTCAAGTTTTAAAAATACATTGATCATCAGTTGATGAGATTATTGGTGAACGAGCGTCAAAAGCTAAGGAGTTTTACTTAAGTAGTTGTACCCTTTGAATTACTCTACCTCAGAGGACTACAGAGCTTAATTAAATGTGCTGATCAATACATTTTTGGGCATTAACAAAATTAAGGGAAATGAGAACTCTCTGATAAAGGAGACAGTACATAAAAATACTCTATATCTTATTGAAGGTCATCACTGGTGTCACTAGTGGGGTATGGACCGTATCGTGTGGCACCATCAGAGGGAGTGACACCAACATGACTGTTGATAAAATCTTGGTGCATTTATTATTTTTAAGAAAAATATCCCTGCAATTAGATATAACAACAAAAACATTTTCTGTAATCCCATCTTACATGTATTAATATTCCACTGCGCTCAGAACCTCCGCTGTCACCATCCCACCCTGCCCTGCCGCCACCTCAGACCATGGGGGTGGGGTGGGAGGGGGGGTGACACCATGAGGTGGGGGGGTAACACCAACTCGAGTGACCCCACTGAATGACATAACAGTTACTAATGTCCCTTCAGGCATTTCCGGATTCTACTTCTTGCATAACAAAACTGGTATGGCAATTTTATTTCATTTGCTCCAAAGATATTACCAACTGATAAACTAAATTTCTTGCGATCATTAATTGTTATCCCACAACCCAGCCCCTAAAGGTTTGGAAGACATGAATCTATGAGCTTCTAATGTACCTCGATTTTGTGCTGGAGATCCTGGAAATCCAGGTAATCCTGGTGGACCTCGGACTCCTTGGATTCCGGGAGAACCTGGCAGTCCTGGTGAACCTGGGTCCCCACGAGGTCCTGTGATAGAAACACACAAAGTCAGAATTCAGCTCCTGGTATTTATCCAAAGCACAGGGTTAATAAAAACTGGAATATCTGAATGAAACTTTGATCTATTCTGTCTGTATTCATAGAATGTTTTCTGCAGTGGAGCAAGGGCATGCTAATTAACCACATAAGCATATCAGTTTGGACATTTTCTGATGCCACAAAAAAAATTCCACATTTTCAACCTTTAGAGACTGGCTGAAATGAACTTGCTTGAACATTTGAAGTGATCAACTACTTCACACAAGGGACTCATCTCCTTTGAAAATAATATGGCAAGTTTTGACCACTGGGTTGAGTAAATCTGGTGCCTTCCTTGGGCAAAACGGACTGGATAGAGACCTGGAGGAAGGAGCCGAACATTAATTCCTTTGAACTAAGGAGCTCAGGGTTCTGAGTGGTGTCACAGACATTACCCCGATGAATGCTGGTACCTCTCAGCAAAGTCAAAGAGGCGAATAAGAGACCAAATGGATATTTCCTCGTTGCTCGAGATTGCATGTTCCATGATTGGAAAACTAACCACTAGGAGTCGCCACTTTTAAACGTCTATATTTTTTTACCCATTTATTTTTCATGATTTGTTTTGTCAGTTGCTTGAATTCTGGATAACGGGGATTTTACTGTACAACATTCCTTCTGTGAGATTGCATAGTCCTTTACTGCTTCAAGTCCAACAAACTTGTGAGATCCCGAGCACCTTCAGTTCCAGCCTCTTGATATTTAACACTCCAACATCTGGATACCTGGAAGGCCATACCCTCAATGGCCAAGACCTAAAGCTCCTCAATTCTCTCCCTTCACATTTCCATCCACTTTTATAACAGCCATACAGGATAACCATACTCTTCACCAAAATGGTTCCATCTTTCATGTTAATCCTGTTACAAGATCAAACCAGCAACCACAAAGAAGGCCTATCACACAGGGGTAAAGATGAACAATTACTTTATTAACAAAAATTCACCTTCAAACTTTAATTCAAAATCCCCCCCCCCCCCTTATAACAATGCCCACTGGTTACTATGCAAATTTCTATAACAGTGTAAAACTAATAAATTCCCCAGCCTAAATATAACATATGCAATTAAAGTCTAAGTTATATTTCCAACCAGCGCACAAAAAAAATTAGACACAAAGCAAACACAAAACACACAAGACTCACAAAACTTCAATCTCAACCGAAGCAAAAATCAAACAAAATTCAGTTTATTTCGTAAACTGAAGCCAAAAGATCTTTGAAAGAGAGAGAGAGAGCACAAAATTCGAAGTTGTCTTCCTGTGTTGCTTACAGAGAGAGGAACCAAGGCTTGATCCTTCCACCTGCCTTCGGAATGTTCCTCCCTTTTAAAATGCCCAACATTCTAAGCTGTCTTCCAGACAATGACTAATGTTTTGGGTCTCCCTCCACTCCACTGCACCAAGTCCAGAAATTTTTAGATCATTTTCTGCACATGCCCAGTCTGTCTCCCTCTCTCTCAGCAGTCCACCTTCACCTTGGCTCTTAAAGGCAAACTGTCACTTTCCAACACAAAACCATACAACACATATACCAATACAGAACTCTGTAACAGTCTGAAGGATCAGAAAGAGCTTCAGATTAACGTCTTCCAAAAGATTACTCCTCTGATAGAGAAAATTCTTCAGCATGTTTTTAATGTTCAAATATCTGGAGCAGGACTTGAACCAAGACAGCAAAAAGATTGCTTCCATTACGGGGCACAGTTAACAAATTAATGCAGATTCCAGAACAAATAATGAGAAGATAGAAGCATGGATGCTGTCTGACCCATTGAGTCCTTCCACAGTTTTACCACCTACAGCCTTTGCATTTCTCCAGTGCAGGTTCCAGCACCAAGTTCAAATAGGACTGGCATGCCTCTGACTTTGTTCCCAAATGAGAATAGTCAGGGAGAGATTCCTTAGAACATTGCCTCATCAAAGATTAAACTGAGGGAAACTCAAAAATAGCAAGTACCAGAAGGGTTAAACAAGGAAGTTTGGAGACACAATGATTGTAATTTGATACACAAAAGTGCTTGAGAAACTCATCAAGCATTCTTTGTGTATCAAAGATAAAGTACCAGAAGACATCTGTTTTAGGTGAGTGGAGGAAATTTTAGGGGATATACCAGAGGTAAGTGTTTTTTCACAAAGAGAACATGGGGCACCTGGAAGGCATTGCTGTCGGTGGTGATGGCTGGTACAATAGGGACTTCCAAAAGACTCTTGGATAGACACATAGATGCAAGAAAAAAGAGTGTTATGGGTGTGAAATAGGGAAGGATTAAATTGTTGTGGAGTAGGTTTACATAGGTTGTCTCATCATAGTGGGGCGAAGGGCCGGTTCTGTGGTATAATGTTCTATGCTCTATCTTTCTGAAAATAAAGGCTGCAGAGTTATTGGGTAATATTAGTTTTCATTAAATGGTAGAATGAAGCCAAAGTTTTAGGGTATTAATAAAGTTTTAGGGTATTAATAAAGTTATGATGATCAGGAAATGAACCTTTAGTCAGTCAGTACCTTTAAGAACAGATCCACTTTGATCTGTATATCCCGAGGGCCCTGGTGGACCTGTTTCACCATATTCACCCTAGGAAACAGGAAATAATTAAGATCAGTAGGTTTTACATTGCCTGCTGCACAAAAACAAACAAATCTATTCTTCATATTGCAGCTAATAATTATGCTCCATTTAACATGCAGTGATGTGTAAGATCAGAATGGTCTTTGATGGGGTGAACAGAAAGCAGTTAGTAAAGAAACCTTTACACAGATTGTAGGTGATCTGAATGCTCTACATATAGGGGTGGTGGAAACAGGACTTCCAAAATTGAATCGAACAGGTGCTTCAAGCAAAGTAATTTGCAAGAAAATGGGAAAGAATGGAAGATTGTGCTGAGATAGCAAGAAAATGATGGTCTTCTGGCCATTCTAATTCTGAGATACAGAGGACACCATTAATGCAATACATAATTCTGTTACTTCTTAATTATTTAATACACCCATCAAGTAAGGTCTTGGATCCGTGTCACGGGATCAGTTGTTTTGTCCGTCATCCTGAGGTGCCCTTCTGGTCCACCTTAAACCTATTACCACTAGTTTTAAAGAGCAGCCCAATACGATGCCTTGTCCAAGCTAGGAGTAGCTGCCACGCTGGGTCGAGAGGAAAGGAATAAGTTCAATATCCTGCTCCTGATCAACTCTCCTGGATAATCCAGCATCATGATGGGCGAGTACGGAGGAGTCACATGATGGAATAGTGGCTGGTATGGTAAATGCAGCCCTATCCAGAAAAGAAGAAAAAAAGTCAAGAAAGGACAAAGTTCAACAAATATAAAATATAAGAAATAAAAGATAAAGTTGCAGAGAAGAAAAATAAGATGGCACCTAAGAAGGAAAAACTGGAAAAAAAGAAGAAAAGACACTGGAAAAGAAAGGAGAAGGCCTTACCTGCACGAAGGAACAGGGAACCATGCTGGCGAAGAGCGCCCGATCTCCGAGGTTGGTGTCGGCTCTGCGGAGTCACAACCCCCCAACTGGTGGACTGCAAAAATAGCTCTCCGAGCCAAACAAAAGTGCGCAACTGCGCATGCGCATGCGCACTTGAATATAATCTAAGGTAAAGGAAAACACCGACAGGAGGAGCGGGCAACCACGGCACGACCAGCTGAGGGATGCCTTACACCGGGGCTCTCAGCTGGAAGATGAGGAAAGCGGCAGGAGAGGGAGTGAAGTACCAGGTGAGAAAGAAAGTCGACAGAGTGAACGGCAAGAGGAGCAACTCAGAAGGAGAGGACCAACAGCAAGAGACCAAGCAAGAAGAGGCCCGACAAAGTGAGACAAGCAACTCATCAGAAAAATCAGAAGAGACACAGATACAAAGAAGAGAGGAAGACACAAACACAGGTACAGACACAGAAGAAGAGGAAGAAAAAGACCAAAATCTTCACAGAGAAATAGAAGGTAAAACAGATGGACAGAATATAGATAAAGCTTTTTTTGAAGAACAAATGAGAGCATTAAAAGAATGGTTGTCATTAGAATTTAGTGCAATTAAAAGAAAAATGAAAAGAACAAAAGATAAAATGCAAAAATTAGGAATGACAGAAATAGGGAAAAGAGTAGAAAATGTGGAAGAACAAGAAATGGCTGTAGAAATGGAAGTAAATGACTTAAGAGGAAAATTGGAAGAAAGTCCTAAAAAATTAATGAGAAGCAAGAGTTGTTATCTCAGAAAATTGATATGTTGGAAAATTATAGTAGGTGAAATAACATAAAAATAGTGGGCCTGAAGGAAGATGAAGAAGGAATTTATAAAAGAATGGATACCGAAGGTCCTGGGAACAACAGAAATGCAGGAAGGAATGGAAATAGAAAGGGCACACAGAACACTAGCTCCAAAACCACAGGCACATCAAAAACCAAGATCCATTTTAATAAAATTTTTGAGATATATGACAAGAGAAAATATACTGGATGGGCAAGGAATAAAATTAGAGAAGATAATAAACCATTGGAATACAAGGGTCAAAAAATATTTTTTTACCCAGACATAAGTTTTGAACTCTTAAAGAAGAGGAAGGAATTTAATACAGCAAAATCGATCCTATGGAAAAAAAGGTAATAAATTCACGTTAAGACATCCAGCTGTGCTTAAAATATTTATACCCGGGGAGCAAAGCAAACTGTTCTTGGATCTGGTGGAAGCACAAGAATTTGCAGAATGCTTGCAGGACAGAAGGAGAGACGAAGAGATGAAATAAAAATGAAGAACAGTGATAAAATATATATAAAGATGTAAAAACAATGTATAAGTCAAGGAAGTAAGGGGGAAAAAAGGGAGAACTTTGTTATATGTGTAAAAAAAAGTGTTTTCTGGGGGGGTTGGGGGGGAGAGAATAACCGTCACTGCAAAATCAGTTGACGCTTGCGAACAGGATTGCAATCCAAATGGAAAGGGGAGTTGTTGTTGGCCAGCAAGGGATAAGGGGCAAATCAGGGGGGGGGGGGGGCGGGGGGATTTGAAGTTAAGGTAATATTGGTTGTGGGAGTTGTTGCGAGTATTTTATGTTTTAAGTGTGTTGTCACTTAAAAAGGGAAAACTGAGAGATGAAAATGGGGAAAAGGGGGATGGCGGTGGGGAGGAAGCGGAAATGATATGTAAACAGAATATGCGATGGTCACATTGAATTATATGACTATAAACGTTAATGGAATACATAACTAAATTAAAAGGAAGAGGCTATTAAATTTACTGAATAAAGAAAAAATAGATATAGCATTTGTGCAGGAAACACATCTAAATGAAATGGAACATAACTAGTTAAAGAGAGACTGGGTAGGGCACGCAGCGGCAGCATCATATAATTCAAAAGCTAGAGGTGTAGCTATATTAGTTAATAAAAATGTACCAATCAAAATAGAGGAGGAAATAATAGATCCAGCAGGGAGATATGTAATGATAAAGTGTCAGATATACTCAGAATTTTGGAATTTGCTCAATATATATGCACCTAATGATGAGGATCAAAAGTTTATGCAGGATATTTTTCTGAAGATTTTGAAGGAAATATATTAATAGGAGGGGATTTTAACTTTAATTTGAATCCAATGTTGGATAAAACTGGACAAAAGACAAGCAAAAAGAATAAAGTGGCCAAATTTATGGTTAAATCAATGCAGGAAATGAAACTTTTGGATATATGGAGGAGGCAACACCCAAAGGAGAAGGAATACTCATATTATTCAAGTAGACATAAAACATACTCAAGGATTGATATGTTTCTGTTGTCGGCCCATATTCAAGGGAGAGTTAGGAAAATTGAATATAAAGCTAGATTACTATCTGATCATTCACCCCTGTTATTATAAATAGAACTGGTGGACATTCCACCAAGAACATATAGATGGAGGTTAAACTCCATGCTACTTAAAAGACAGGAATTTAGAGAGTTTATTGAACACCAAATTAAAACATATTTTGAAATAAATACGGAATCAGTGAAAGACAAATTTATATTTTGGGATGCAATGAAAGCCTTCATTAGAGGGCAGATAATAAGTTATGTGACTAAGATGAAAAAAGATTACAATCGGAAAATAGAGCAGTTGGAAAGGGAGATAGTAAGTACAGAAAAGGAACTAGTAAAAAGGGATGATATAATGAAAAGGAGAGAATTGGCGGACAAAAAAATAAAATACGAAACATTACAAATGTAAAAGGTGGAGAAGAACATAATGAAAATAAAGCAAAAGTATTACGAACTGGGAGAAAAAACACATAAAATATTAGCCTGGCAACTTAAAACAGAACAAACTAAAAGAACTGTATTGACATCAAGGAAAAAGGATAATTACATATAACCCAATAGAGATTAATGAGAACTTTAAGGAATTTTACGAACAATTATACCAAACTGAGAACGAGGGGAAAGATGATAAAATAGAAGAGTTTTTAGCTAAAATCGAACTGCCGAAATTGCAAGAAGAGGAACAAAACAAACTGATAAAACCATTTGAAATAGAGGAAGTACTGGATATATTAAAAAAGCTGCCGAACAATAAAACGCCAGGAGAGGATGGATTCCCAATAGAATTCTATAAAACATTTAGAGTTATTAATTCCTCCTCTACTGGAAATAATGAAACATATAGAAGAAACACAAAACTTGCCAGATTCATGTAAGACAGCAATAATTACAGTAATACCAAAGACAGGGAAGGATCCATTAACACCAGTATCATATAGACCAATATCTCTACTTAACCCAGATTATAAGATAATAGCAAAATTATTAGCATACAGATTGGCCGAATGTGTACCAAAAATAGTAAAACAAGATCAAACTGGATTTATTAAGAAAAGACGAACAATGGATAATGTCTGTAAATTTATTAATCTAATTCAACAGGGGCTGTTGCTTTAGACGCAGAAAAAGCCTTTGACAGAGTAGAATGGAACTATTTATTTAAAGTATTACAGAGATTAAATCTACCAGAAAAATATATTAAATGGATTAAAACATTATATAATGGACCATTGGCGAAGGTAAAAGTAAATGGATATGTATCGAACCAATTTAAATTAAGTAGGTCAACTAGACAGGTATGTCCATTATCCCTCTTATTGTTCACTTTAGCAATAGAACCATTGGCAGAATTGATAAGAACAGAAAATAAAATAAAAAGGATAAAAATAAAGGAGTATAGTTATCAATGCAAATAAAAGTGAAGTGATGCCAATGAGTTACATGGATTATACAGAATTTAAAAAAGAATCACCATTTAAATGGCAAGGACAAGCAATTCGATACCTAGGTATTAGGTTAGATAATAACTTAAGCCACCTGTACAAACTAAATTATCAGCCACTAATAAAGAAATTGCAGGAAGTCTTAGAACATTGGAAAGAATTACCGCTAACGTTGATAGGGAGGGTAAATTGCATTAAAATTAATGTCTTCCCAAGGATACAATACTTATTTCAATCATTTCCAATTCCCCTAACAGAGAAATTCTTTAATGAAATAAAGAGAATAATAAGGAAATTCTTGTGGAAAGGGGGGAAACAGAGGATAGCATTAGATAAATTAACAGAGTGGTACAACTAAGGTGGTTTGCAGTTACCAAACTTTAAAAATTATTATAGAGCAGCACAATTAAGGTATTTATCAGACAAGGGAAAAACCAGACTGGACTAAGATAGAACTAGATAAAATAGGGGAGAAGGTACCGGAACATATACTTTATAACTGGGATGAAAAGCTGGTGCAATATAAAAGCTCACCAGTATTGCATCATTTACTTAATATATGGAAGAAAATCCACTTAGAAAGGGAAAAAAATGAATTACCAAATAGCAAAATTGCTATTGACACAAAACCCACTAATCCCTTTTACAATAGACAACCTTTCCTTCAGAGAATGGGAGAGAAAAGGAATCAAAAGAATAGAAAATTGTTTTTTGGGAAATAATTTATTAACATTTGAACAGTTGAAGTACAAATATGGAATAACTCATGGTACAATGTTTGCATAGCATCAACTGAAAGCTTATTTAAAGGATAAATTGGGAAACAGACTGAGGTTACCAGAAGAAAGCAGCTTTGAATATGTGACTACAGACACAATGATAATTAAAAGATTTATAACGAACATGTACATTAAGCTGCAAGAGAAGGAAAATGATGAAATAAGCTATAAACCCAAACAAAAGTGGGAAAAGGATTTAAACATAAAAATAAAAAATGAAACATGGGAAAAGTTATGTTCTGGAACTATGAAGAATATAATAAACACAAGGTTATGCATGATACAGTATAATTGGTTACACAGGTTATATATCATGGCTCAAAAGTTAAAAGAATGGGATCCAACATTATCAGATAGATGTTTTCGCTGGAAGAAGGTAATGGGAACATGCAATTTGGGCATGTAAGAAAGTGAAAATGTTTTGGGAAGATCTAAATCAGATAATAAATAAAATCACAAAAAAAATACCAAAAAATCCAGAGATCTTTCTTCTAAGTAATATAAAAAGTAAAGAACTAGGCCTCAAATTGAATGAAGAACAACAAAGATTTATTATGATAGCCTTAGTTGTAGCAAAAAAATGTATAATGTGAACTTTGAAATCAGAAGAGAGCCTGAGAATACAGCAATGGTGCATGGAAATGAATAAATGTATTCCAGTGGAAAAAATAACATACAATTTAAAAAATAAAGTCACATTATTTGAACAAATTTGGGAACCATACATGGAACACAACAGAGAAGACTTGCCTCGGACCTCCACCCCCTAAATCCGGTGTGTAAAAGTAGATGACACATTTTTCTTGTTTATTTTTCATTGTGTGATGACATTGTTTAATGGTTTTATGGTATTGTATATGATGAATTGGTTTTGGAGAGGGGTGGGAAGGGGGGAGGGAGGGTAGGGTACGGGGAAAAAAAAGGGAGAAAATGCCATTGTGTATATTTAATGAGAAACGTTTGTATATATTTTGGTTGATATGGTTCACAGTGTGAAAAATAAAAAAATATTTAAAAAAATGATTAGTTAGACCAGAAATGAAGGGGATTCAGCCCAACAAATATGCTCATTTGGGAGAGTCACTGTAGTGTCGCGCATAAAAAGCATACGACATGGTATCAGGTCCTTTCGACCCACGAGCCCATGCTGTCCAATTAGACCCAATTGACCTACGCCCCCAGTACGTTTTTTGAAGAGTGGGAGGAAACCGGAGCACCTGGAGAAAACCCATGCAAACAACACGGGATTCGAACCCCTGTCACTGGTGCAGTAACAGTGTTGCTCTAACCGCTACGCTAACTGTGCTGCCCTATTGATTTAATTGGAAGAGTTTCTGTAGTGTTGCCAAGAAAGAAGGGAAGTACGGGGGACTTCAATCTCTTCAAAGAGTGTCTGATTTTAAGATCAGAAAGCCTGTCCAACAACATGAGATTGAGCAGGTTACTCAAGAGGTTTGTCAATAATCATCAAATTGTTCATTTGGCTTTTATAGAGATGCAATTGTTAAGTGTGCAACTCATTATTTGTTACTTATTTTCAAATGCAATGAAAACCTACCTTCATTCCTTTGAATCCATCTCTTCCTCTTATACCAGGAGGGCTTCTTCGTCCCTTGAAAAAAGTTAATTTTTGAACATTAAGTTCAGCACTTTGAAAACACTGTCAAATATTTTATTGAATGAGATGGAAGGGCAAAGACAGAGGGGCTGGTAAAGATCTTTATGTATATTTCATCCTCCAGGGAGGCACAAGCTATTTATAGTGTGTGACAGATTATATATATGTTTTTGGGAGATAAATTGAGCCATGTTTTTTAGTGTAGGTCACATACAAACACTTTAAAACAGATCTTATTTAAAGTACTGAGAGCCTTTGCAAAAGCTTTGGAAAGAGCCCAAGAGACTTCACTAATGGATTGTTGTTTACAAAAAGGCAACAGATGAAAGAATTTGTTGGAGCCGCAGGCTGTATGGAGTGGAACTCGCTGTTCTAAGATGGTCATGTGGTTTTGCGAGCAGAGAGAGAAAAACAGGCTTTTCTTTGAGACAGAGAGAGCCTGGTCAAAGCCCTTGTGGTTTATACAAGAGGAGAGGACTGGCTGCCTAATGTTTCACTTGAAATAAGAGAAACAAAAAGGATCTCTGTGGTGACATGAAAGAAAGAGGTTATCATCTGGAAAACCCTGATGGGGCAGGTTTCTTCGGCAAGTCACTGAAGTGGTTGGTTACAAGAAATTAGTTTCGGGTGTCCAGTGAACAACAAATCTCTCTCTGAAAACCGACAAGAACCTTCCTGAGCGGTGACCATTTAACTATCAAGCACAAAAGCCTGGTGAACTTCATAAATGTTAAATTCTGTGCACAGTATCAGAATTGCCTGCAACCAGTAAACTTGGAGGAATGAGAAGTGAGATTGGACTGTGAATCAAAGAACTTTTCTGAACTTAAGCATATATTACATATACGTGCGCTTAGAATTAGAATGGGGTTAAGTTAGGTTAGTTAAGTTAATAGTAATAAGTTAAAGTTTGAACCTGTTTTCATTTTTAAAGATAATTAAAAATATCTTTTGTTTAAGTAGCCATTTGTCTTGGTGAATATCTATTGCTTCTGGGTCTTGGCATCCTGTGGGCTCATAACAAGTGCTTGGGTTTTTCCTTGGTGTAGTTATGATGTGAGCTACATGGTAGCCGATTTTCACATTGCAACTGTTCACAAATTTTTTAAAAAGTGCTGTTAACTGAGGAATGAAAAATGATTAAGTATCGGGAAAAATACTTGACTGTAAGTCACAGATGCTCAATGACATGCAGATACTGTAAGAAAGCCAAGAGGGAATGATCAGCCCTCAGCTGGGTTGCAATGTAAAGAAATTTACTTGTATTGATGGCAAGTTCATTATATTTTAATTTCACAAATTTAACACAAATCATTCACTTGTTCAAGGTATTATCAAGGGAAGCTACAACATTTTGAAAGCAAAGGCAAATGCAACAAACTCAGCAATTATTTTAATATCCTAGAACTGTAAACTCCCTGCTATCTGGAATTCAAGCAATGAGCAACCTCAAACAACTAACTAAAAACAGAAAATAAATGGGTAGAAAAATACGGAAGTTTAAAATTGGTGCACCTCTAAATTAGTTCCCCATTCATGCAATGTGCAGTCTCAAGCAACTGGGAAACTCAAAGATGCCAGATACCAGACATTTTACTGAACCAGTCATTTCACATGCTAGTTACCTTGCTTCCAGGAATTCCAGGTGATCCATCCTGGCCTGAAACTCCCTATGGCGAAACAAGGAATGTGTCATTATAAAAAAATCACTCAAAATGTAAACCATACGTAATGTTGTTAACAATCAGCACCCACACTCAGCTGTAATTTTCATCATGGAAGTTTTTTAAGTCACTGACGGTTTTTTTTCCGTCGGCCATTATCATACCTTCAGAAGGATCATTCTTACCCTAGCAACACCATGATCTACCTTTTCTTCCTCGTTTTAGTTAATATACTGTTTTTTGATGACATCATATGAATACCTGGCTAACTTCCACTTTGTTTTGTTTAAAGGTGTTTGAAAGTACAGTTCAAAATGCAAGTTTTAAAAAAATTAATCCTTTTTTTAATGGTCTTGCACGTTGCAAAAATATTGAAAATACTTGGTGTACTTGGAGATTTCTGTTGCTGTAATAATGATAGAGGTGTACAGCACTAAGTTGCCTACCTGAGCTAGTCCTATTTGCCTGTGTTTACCCCATAAACCTCAGACCCTTTAATCAATGCCCAGGTTTCATTGTCTTTTAAATGGCATTATTATTCCCGTCTCTACATCCTTCTCATTCCATAAACTCATCCCCCTCTGTGTGAAAATGTTACCCACATTAGCCACTTTTAAATTTCAGTTACTCCTTTTAGTTTTAGCTGGGCGAGTCTGTGACCATTCACTCATCCATGCTCCTCGTGATTTTATATACCTCTGTAAAATAACCCCTCACACATTTCAGGGAATAAAGACCCAGCTTATTTAGCTTTTCCATACAACTCAGCTCCTCCATTCCCAGTACGTTCTCATGAATCCTTTCTTCCCCTTTCCAGCGTAATGAGATTTTTCTGGTGGCTCGGCAAGCAGAGATGCCCCCAATGCTCCTCGTGTGGTCTCTCCAGTGTCTTGTACAGCTGATTCATGAATCCCAATTCCTGAACCCATTGGCCTGACCAATGAAGGCAACCACGTCAATGTCTTCTTCACCACTCTGCCTGCCTCTGTGTTATCAGGGTAAACCTTAGTGGACTGGAAATTTTTCCCCATTCTGTGAATAGTGTTGGCTTTGGATCAGGCCTTTATGATAGACAATGCCTCATCACAGAAAATACTCCTTCTTTTCTAGGAAAGCCTTCCAAGGTCTTGTTTCCTCACAGTTCACAAAGTATGTAGATGAGAAGTGACAGAAAACATACATGTGGAGAACTTTAGTTATTACTAAACCACTGGACAATAAAAGCATGATAGCTGATATACTCTGCCTTCAAAATTCAGTACTTAGACAATGGTGCCCAAGGAAACTAGAAGATGTTGTGTCCAACAACATGCACCCACCATTGTATACCACATCCAAAGATTTTATTTGCATTTAGTAGACAACACCAATCCCAATGCATGCCTTTAGACACAGGATTTCACACTCTCTGAAATGCCAGCTTTTGGTTTACAGAGATGCTCCCTGAGCAAATTCTACCTCTTCCCCACACCCAAAAAATGTTTTCTTTTTTTCCCCCCAGTTTCAATGATCTGAAACGTTGGATCTTTTTCTCTTTCCACGGAGCCTTTTCCTTCCTATGGACGCTGCTTGACCTGTTGAGTTTCTCCAGCACTTCTGTGTATTGTAAAGAAATTTGGATTCTGGAAATATGAAGCAAAATAAAAAATGCAAGCAATACTCAATAGGCTATGCAGCTTTCAAGGAAAAGGGGGGAGAACTAATGGTTTAGATTGTTGACCTTTGATCAGAACTGGGGTAAGTTAGAAAACAGGCATATTTTATGATGCAGAGAAGGGGGTTAAAATGAAATGAACAAGAGGAATGTCTGATGGGTTGGACAGGCACTGCGTTCCAGCAAATTGTTCCAAAAATTCAGGAATGCAGTCTGTGTAAAAGGTTCCAGAGGCAAAATATTGGAACCTCTAGAGAATTTGACAGAACACCTGCAGTTTAAATACAACTACAGGCGTTCGGCAGCAACAATGGGACGTTATTGATGACATACGACTCTGTGCGTTGCACGCAGGTTATGGGTCATGGTCGACGTCAACGCAGTGGTGTCCCACGTTGAGCAAAAATAGCACACTTAAGGTATTTAGTAAATGTGCGGTGAGATCCAAATTTTTGGCGTTCTGGTCAATGAACGGCCACTCCAGAAAGTAGGAGTGATAATTGCCAATGGAAAACACCACCAGTTACATGTAAAAAACATCCATGATACAAATTACAGCTGAGTGTGGGTGCTGATGGTTAATTACAGATGATCCGTCTTTATTCCATATTCTGCTCCTTTATTTTGCACTTGCTTCAGACAGATGACCTGTGATCAGGGATCCCTCACCTGCTTCTTTCAGTTGGCCCTGCCCACTACTGACATTATTCTGTCTCTTGAGCTCTACCCTTTCACAGCCATTCCCCATGTGCACAGTTAGCGTAACACTATTGCAGTGCCAGCAATCGGGACCAGGATTCAAATCCTGAGTTTCCTGTAAGGAGTTTGTACGTTCTCCCCCAAGTTTGTGTGTGGGGTTCCTCCGGGGGCTCCGGTTTCCTTCCACCATTCAAAACATTCCAGGGGTTGTAGGTTAATTGGGAGGTAAAGCTGAAATGGCCTGTTACCGTATTGCATGTCTAAGGTTATCTTGACTGTGATGAAAGGTCTGGCTCCTCAGATGCTGTCTGAGTTGATGCATTTTAATGGTGCTTTCTTGATATTTATTTGGGGAGCTCACTTAGGAAAACTTTCTTCCTCCACAGCAATATCCTTTGTTAAAGCTGAGACAATAGACAACGTTATCAGTTTAATGACTCATTTAAACCAATAATGCAGCACCTCTTGGATACACTGCAGTGAAGAACTACATGCTTACATCAGCTTCAGAAATAGGGGAGCTACCACTTAACCACAGCTGGCAAAGAGGCCAGGGAAAAGTGTGGGATAATTCTGATTCCTGTGGACATTCAGCAACACACTGATACATACAGCACAATAACAGGCCCTTTTGGCCCAGGAGCTCATACTGCCCAATTACATACACCCAACTGACCTACAACCCCTGGTATGTTTTGAGGATGAGAGAAAACCCATGCTAATATGGGGAGAATGTACAATCTCCCTACAGACAGCACGGGATTCAAACCCCGGTCCCAAGCTCTGATGCTGTAACAGTGTTGTGCTAACTGTGCCATCCTTCTATGTGTAAGTAGGTTGCTTAAGCTATATAGCTTATTTATAATTTACTTTAACTGACAGAAATAAGCTATATAGCTTATAACAAAAGCATGTAAACACTTGTTGTGCACTGATTCATGCATTGTTTTTTAGGATTGGAAAAGCACAACACATGATCCATTTACATACTTCCAAGATGCAACTTTTCTCACATACTGTGCTCGACAATTAGTTTGGAGTTCATTTACATTCTTACAGTTAGCTGCTAGGGGACAGGAGATTTCAGCATCTTGCAGAAAAACTTAAAATTTCCCATGTGAGCTCTTCTAAGCTTGAAAGTAAATGTGAAAGCCTGACACCACTGCTTAAGGATGATTTGGATCGTGGCTTTGTTGAGGTATTGTGGTCTGTGATCAGTTGCTGTTTGTTTATCCTTAGGAGTACTGCTTCCATCAGCTTTGGCTGCTTCACATGTCCATATTATGGTCAACCAATACCTATAAATAGTTCAATTCTGACGAGTAAACATCTGCCACCTCTGTCCTGCATCTCCAAAAAGAGTTTAACCACCTGCACATGACAATTTGTGATCCTGTATTACCATCACTAACTGGTGGCGGTCATTTATCATAATATCCAGATACATTTTTCTATCTAAGTGAGAAACTGCCCCCCTAAACTCACATTCCACCTTAAGTAATCCCTATGTCACTGTGATTAGTAAGGGATTACTTAAGGTGGTATGTGGGTGGAAAGAAAAAGTTTGAAAACCACTGTTTTAATCGTACCTCATTCACTCATTACATGCACATTTCATAACTCCAAAGGAAATGGGCCAATGGCAATTTTTCTCAAGCAAAATATTTCAGTAACAATTGGGTCGCGAGCAGCGTCTCAAACAGCCTCTGACGACCAGGTCCAGCTCCTGGCCTTCCTGTGTGGCATAGTTCTTATGCCCAGTGGAGCTGTTCTCACTGGCAAGAGAAGGTGGGCCACTGGCACCTTGAAACCAGTTGCTCCGGGCAGATGGGGCTCGTTAACCACGGGAGAGGGAAAACTCCAATTTCAAACCTCCGCTGCCTTGTGGCTCTACCCGCTCATGGGAAAGAGTCGGAGTCCTGAAGGCAGCTGAGTGCTGTACCCAGGACCGGCACGGCAACTCCTGCAATGCTGCTGGAACCAAACTGTATCGACTTTTGTCATTCCTTTCAACCTGTCATTAGCATGGACAGGGGAATCCCACTGTAAGGGCAACAGATGGATCTCCATATCAACTCTGCCCTGGTTTACACCTTGGAGAGGCCAATCCAACTATTCCTATTGAATAATCCATTGCCCATTCATAACTCAACTCATTCCACTAACAATAATATTTGTTGAGGTTCCTCAATTCTCTCCATGGTCACAAATTAGCTGACACTTTCCTCTTTCTCTCTCTCTCTCTCTTTAAATAAAAACAGAGCCAAGAACTGTCCATGCCACTTGGCTTGCCTCTTCTAGTCCAGTGAGTGAAAATGGATGAGAGAGAATGAAGAGTGTTAGTGTACGTAAAGGGCAGTGCCTTACCCTTGCGCCTGGGAGACCAGGGATTCCTTTCTCGCCTTTTGATCTGATCACATCTGTATAACCCTAGAAAAGAAGTTGCAGAGAGTCACATATTGCAGGGGGTACATCTGGAACATGCAAATTCAACAATTTCTGGCAAGTACCACAGACAGTAAAGACTGCTTCCTTCCAGTGCAGGCAGCCAATATATTATTGCATTTTGACAAGCCTAAGCCAACTTCTGCAAGAGCAGGAGGATCATCTTTGATCGGCCCACTCCTGAACAACGTGGTCAGTTACTGTTCTCCCGCTGGCAGACCAGGCAATGGTCCTTAGCTCTGGAGTCCTGCTGTTCCTCCTCTTCTCCTGATGGCATTCATTCAGTGATTCACTGGTCTGCACATACTGACAGACATCAATGAGTTCACTTATCTCTTTTTCACAAATATCATAACTTAATTGATTGCTATGCTTTTTAGTTACACATATTGAAAGTGTTAAAAATCCCATAATCTGAGTCTTATTTGTGATTGATAATTCATATATTGTTGGATCCACTTTGTGGCATTGTCCTTCTGGTTGGAGATCTCAAATATGTGGTACATGCTACTTTTGAGATCTCTTCCCCTTTCCTGTGAAGGCATCAGGTCTTGTTGTTGATGGTTAAACTCACCCGAGTGGGTGCTGGTGAACTTGGAAGGGGTTCCTCTGCTTTCTATCTATAAACTGGGGGGTAGAATCAGAAGTACAACTCCAAATATCCAAAATTGGATTTTCCAAAATCCTCTTTAATTCAAAATTTCTTTAAAAATTCAGATAAATGAAGATATCCAAAACAAATCAGAAATCTTTATTTGACCAAATTCTTTTCGGAGCCGAACTGACCTCACAGGTTTAAAAAATTTCACTTGGCATGAAATTCGAATGACAATTGTCCTTGTTTCAGGTAACTCCCTCCCCTCTCTCTTTCCATTTCTTCTTTACCTTCCCCTGTGGACTTTTCTCTCCAACTCTCCTTCTAAAACTGCGCGCCGCTGCCTCCCAAGCCACAAGCGGTCAGAAGAACCCTTTGTCCTGGCGTCATCAAGGCTAGTGGCTTCCCTGGCAGGAGCGGGACTGTGGGCTCTGTGGCGTTTCCTCCCTCCCTCCTCTCCCCTTCCATACTGCCCTCCCTTCCCATCGCTTTCCCTCCTCAGCACAACCAACGCCGACTCCGAATCCTCCCCTCGGCCTACTACTACATACGCACACCGGACTCCCCGGTGCAGTAGGGTTAGGGGAGGATTTGGAATTGGGACTCGGGTGTCAGGAGCTCTGGTGACTGGTGAAACAGGAGCCCGGCAACCTGCCAGTGAGTGTTCCACCGGCCCGGGAAGCCTCCCCAAGGATCAACGGTAGTAGTGGGGACACGTCGGGGATCAGCAGTGGCAGTTGGGAGATCTCGGTGATCAGTGGTGGTGTCAAGGATCGGCAGTGGCCAGCATTCTCTTTGGTAAGAATTAAACATTTTTTGATGCTTAAAAACCCTTTCCTTGTTTGTTGTGATTTAAAAACGGATACAAGTAATTTGCTGTTGCTACTGGGCTGTTTTTAAAAATGACCAGTTCTTCAGAAAAAACTATTTATTCGACATAGACCTGGTCCCGACCATTTCAGAAAATCAGAATTATACTGTAATTCCAACAGAAGCAAATGATACCTATTCAAACCAGCCTACAGCTCAACTTTGGCTGATAGACCTGAGACACCTTCTGAATGAGTAATCAACTGAACAGCCACAGGTATTGCTGGCAGGAGATCACATGTGGAACCATTGACCGATTTCTCTCTTTCACACTCAATTCTTTTGTACAAACTGAATGACTGTTTCCCAGGAATAGAGGGTTGCTCAGGTAAGGGATTCAACAATGAACCAGGAGACCCCACACCGTCAGGGGAGAACATTTCCAGCTCCCTCTCTGAGAACTATGTACTGATAATTATTAAAGCTGCATGCCACACATCTCCAAAATATGTTGCTTTACCGGTGGACCACGTAATCCAGGTCGTCCAAGAGTGCCAGGTAATCCTTTGTCACCCTGTGGTGGAAGGGGAATAAGGAACCACATTACAATGCTGATTTGTTACCTCTAAAGTAATATAATAACAAGTCTAGTTCGAACCACCAACAGAGCCAGAGAAGCAGGTCCTAATGGCTCTATTATTCCGCCTATTCTTATCAACCTGCACCACACCATGGCCCTCCGTACTATTGTTACAGGAAATCTTTCATTACCAGCCCCTTTTATAATAGATCAATGGACATTGATTAATTCTATTAAAGTATCAGTGTCAAAATGTAACATGATAAGAACACATTTTCTGCGAGAGGGTTTAATGTAATTTGAAACACTTTGTGATGCTCTGAGTTCACCACCTTCTAAACCCTTTCACTACCACCAGTATCTTGATCTGTAACAGTCAACATTACTTGACTCAGGTTTTCTACCATGGATGCCCTTGGCATCATATCCTTCTGCTGCTCTCACTTCACTCACTCAGCCTCTCCATTTGAACTAGATATGGTGCTCAGGTAGATAGGAAGGCCACCAATTTTCAGGGAAAGGAAACCTAAATTATTAGCCTGTCAGCTCTACTTAAACTGTGAAACAATGTACCGTCTTGTGCAACAAATGACCTGGATAGTTGTTGATCTGCATGCTGCAGCATATTTTCTCTCCTTCTTCAGCAGGAGGAGTGGGGGGAATGACATTGATCCAGAACTCAGGCAATGCTTTGGGAAGGTAGAATGTCCGAGAGAAGCTCAAGGTCACAAAACAGAAGCGCTGTTAAGAGCCACAAGTAATGGAAAGGTGGAGTGAGCAATGGGAAGTGTGCAACTGGCTCCGTGGCTTGTCTGTTTCATTCCAATCCTCGAGGCAATACTGACTAGGCTTCACCTTCCCACTCACTCTGTGATTTGGCAAGAACACTGGGGAAATGCCTCTCTACTCAAGGATGCTCCCCACCCAGGCCATGCCCTCTTCACACCACTATCATCAGGATGAGGCCACAGGAGCCTGACGACGATTCCCCTCCCCCATCAGATTTCTGAACGGACAATGATCCAAAGACACTGCCTCAATTACTCTTCTTTTTTGCATTAATTTCTTTATTTTTAAATGTAATTTAGAGCACTCTAATTCTACTGCAAAACAACAAATGTTGTGACATATTCTTGACAATAGATTCTGATTACACCAATTTCAGCTAAAAACCTATGCACTTTAAAGTCAAATGCAATTATTCTAATGGAACAAAAATGATCTTGCACATTGACTTCATCACCCAGATCTGCGAGACCTCACAAAAATCCATCGCCCTCCTGGTGATGGAGATATCTTCTTACAGACGGCTCCTAGTTGTTCATTCTCAGCTTTTAATGGTCTCTAATGACTTTAGCCTCCCCATTAATCACAGCAACCAATCTTCACACTTGCCTTATTTATACTAACTTAACTTGCTTCATATTCCTTGGAGATTAGATGGCCAGGTTAAACTATGAGAAAATATAAACTCTGCCCATGTCTAATCGTTGTATCCAGCACACTACATCATCACTTACAAATCATACAGCAAGGAGGAACAGGCACTTTGGCCCAGCGTCCATGCCAATCAAGTTGTCTAATTAAGCAAGTCCCATTTGCTCAGGTTTGATCCAAATCCCGATAAACATTTCCTTATTGCGTACCTGTCTAAATGTCTTTCAAACGCTGACTTAAATGTCTTTCAAATGTTGCACTTATAAAGGAAGCCCATTCCTGAGCTACCCCGTTCCCTCCACTCACCAGTTTTTCAATTAAAACATGTCCACTCACGTGAGATTAGCCCTGTTTCTTGCAGGAGCCAATCCTCCCTTGCTTTCACCACCATCCCTGCCAAGGCCACGTTCATGATGTGCTACTCAAACATCTTAAGAAGCCAGAAGCATCCCATGTATCTGCCAATCTTCAGGTAGCTTCATATCCGAGACCCATGCTGTGCTTGATTTTGGTCAGTTGCTCCACTCAATCTTTGGTTTAATGCAAAGTTTTATTTTAATTTTTTTCTCAACTGCCAAATCACTTCAGAGAGCTAGATGAAGCAGCATGGAGTTTTACAGCTGTGGAGCAGGTCATTCAGCCCATCACTGCAGTACTTGCGTGACTCCTTGAAAATGACATCAGATCCTTCTGCTGCTCTCACTTCACTCACTCAGCCTCTCCATTTGAACTAGATATGGTGCTCAGGTAGATAGGAAGGCCACCAATTTTCAGGGAAAGGAAACCTAAATTATCAGCCTGTCAGCTCTGCTTAAACTGTGAAACAATGTACCGTCTTGTGCTACAAATGACCTGGATAGTTGTCGATCTGCATGCTGCAGCATATTTTCTCTCCTTCTTCAGCAGGAGGAGGGGCTCAAGGGAGGAGGCCAAGGGCATCCATGGGTAGAAGTAGTCAGTCACCGCTTTGGGTCACGACCTTTCTCGATTATTGAGACATTGACTGACCATTTCTCTCCATGGACCTGTTGAGTCCTTGCAGCTTCTGCACATGGGAGTTTTTATGTTTTTCTAAGGAAAGGCCGGGTTAAGCATTTTGTATTTATGTAAAACACATTTCAGCTTGCCCTTTACTTACTACTCTGGGACCAAGTGCCGTTCCCTAGATGGGAATCCTAAGTTTCCAGAGGAAATGGGTCAGAATAGGCTATGTGCAACTGCTCTGTCACAAGGCAGCAAAAGAAGTTATGGGTCTGAATTTCTTCAGTGAAAATTCATCTCTTCAAACTGCAAAGAGTTAATATCTCTGTGGCTGCTTGTAGGATTCCAACATAAAATACAATTGGAAAAGGTTTTTTTTTCCAAGTGAACACAGCAAAATTCTTCCCTTAATTCTGCACTCGCTGTTGTTCTCATTCAAAGATATCACTCGGGATTGCCTTTAGAAACTCAAAGCAGAGCTCCGAAGACTTTATTTTGAAGCTGCCCAGCAGACACATGGATGCAAAAAAAATGAAACCAGGTTTCTTCCACTCCACCTTCACTTCCCACTGTCTCAGGAAAGCAGGCAACATTTCAAAGATCTCTTTCATTAGTGACCAGTCTCTCTTCTCCCTCCTTCCACGGGGAAGAAGATTCAGGAGTGTGAACTCACTCAGGACCTAATTCATGGACAGTTTCTTCCGCATTGTGATCAGACTACTGAACGAACCTGTATTAGTGAAATGATGTTTCCCCTTCACCATTCTAACGGATCTCTCTGTAAAACTGCACTCTGCAACTTTGTTTATTTCCTCTACTTTTGTACCCAAAACAAATCTTGATAACACGCGACAATAAATTTGAACTTCCATCAAACTTCTTGATGACCGCTGTTCACCTCCACAACTGCAAAGACGAAAGCCACTGCTCCTTCGGTTGTGTGATGACACCTGGAAAGAAGGCTTAATCTTTTCCCGAAGTCGTTCATCCTCCCCCAACCCAGCCCGCCCACCATCATTTTGTTTACAAACCTTTGCACCTTTTTCCCCTTTGGGAAATCCAGCTGGTCTAGCAAACTCAAGCGTTCCAGTGGAAGGTGGTGGGCCAGAAGGACCTGGAAGGCCCACGTCGCCCTGAAGTGCAGCAATCGGGAAGGAAGCTTAAATACATTTGTCTTGCAGAATCAGACAGAACAGTGTTACCTGGCACAGTGCTCGCCCTGGGAAGAAATGAGGCACTGGACTGTACAGTGGACTGCATCAGGCTGGGAAATGGCCTACCTACTCCCAACTCTTCACTGAACTGCCTTGTTAATGAAAAGGGCTCTCCCACCAGCAATGCACCTTTACTTCAACAGGAAGGCTTCCATTTAGCTTGATGGGAGCAAAGCCCATCTCCAATTGACACATCTGGCTGGTGTAACCCAATCAACAGCCTCTGTATCAGTGACGGGTGGTAAGTGGTTGAATAGCACTCTTTGATTGCATGATTCAGAATTTATGACATTGAGCCAATTGCCCAAAACATCAATTAAGATGGAAGGAAGATGTGACTGCAACTCTTTGGTTGGGCAGGGAAGGACTCTCAGGCTGCCCCATTTCTTCCAGGATCACCATCACCTCCATTCACAGCTCACAGCCAAGTGTTACCTTCTCTCCTATGATTGAGATGTTTAGCCCAGGCCCTGAGGCAAGTGGGATAGTTGCTGGGCGGCCTGGTGGGCCAGGAAGACCTACATCACCCTGAGGTCCGGGAGAGAGCAAGGGTGGAGAAGGTTTGTCATGGTTAGTTCCAGTGCATTGCAGACCAAAGTAACAACTCCCAAAAGTAACTCCCCACCACCAGACAGAGGAAGAACAACCTTGAAAACAAAACCAGCGACAAGACGAAAGGTTACACTGGACAACAGTATTTTCCAAAAGGTTTGCTTCCTGAAAAACAATTGGGGATTATGAAGACAACTTCAAGCTGAACACAAGGATAATTTCAGATCTGTTATTTCAGGTTGGAAGTTGGAGAAACATTAAATTAACTTTTATTGAATTTAGCATGTTTAATGATGCTGACGTAAAAATGTTTTTCTGCTGATTTTCATTTGTACTCAGCATCTGATGCCTCTCGTGTCAGTGTCCAACATTAGTCAGCCAGCATTGATGGATTCCAGTTGCCTAGATAGAGCGTTCCCATGGTCGCAATGTCCTGGTGAAACCTTTCACCATGTTCATCACTGATGTCACCGAGATCAGAGGGGAAGGAGTCCAAGCGTGAATGCAGCAAATTATTTTCAATGACATGTTGTACCCCATTATTTTGTGTGCTTGAAGTAGACTTACAATATGATAGGAAATCACAAAAATAGGTTCTATCTTAAAAAAAAGTACATGACAGGAAAATATTAAGGTGATTTTCGTGATCAGTAGCCCAAAATCCATAAAATACACCCAAAGGTGTTCGAGAAGCAAAATCTTAGTTGTCCAGTGTAATGTAAGAGAAGGCGAATGTTAGAAGCTCAGAGTTAGGCCAACTTTGGTTCACCCACACAGAGGGACATACATCTGACTCCTGGGACAATTAAAGCAGTGGGACAATGTGATCAAACTGAAACCAAAGCACAGTCTCAGGCACTTGCTTCCGCACTGAAATAGGATATGACAAGAGTCATGTATTAAACTGAGCAGGAACTCCTGAATGCCATGAGGGATGAGGAGATATCCAAGAGGAAAAGAAGTACAAGTGAGCAAGGTACACAACAAGCAAGAGGTCCCATGTGGAAAAAAAAACCAATGAATGGCTCTATCATACTCCCCATTGATTAATAAAAAGGTTAATTGTACTTGTTAAAACACAAAGCTGGAGGAAGTCAGCAGGTCAAACAGTGTACTTTATACAGCAAAGATAAAAAATACATGACCGATGTTCCAGGCTTGAGCCCTTCATCAGGGTATGAGCCAAATGTAGGCAGGTGCCTGAACAAAATGGTGGGGGGGAGGTGGTAGGGGTAGGAACAGTCCCACAGGCAGAAGCTAAATAGGTGAATAAAGGAGGAAGTGCACACCAGCAAATGGGGAGGGGGGGATGGATCTGTGAATGGAGAGGGAAGGGGGTGGAGAGCTGGAGGAAAGGAGACAGGGGGATGGGGAAGAGAGGCAGAATGGGGACTGGTCTGGCAGAAACTGGAGCAATCGGTAAATACCTTCCAGTTGGAGAGGGCCCAGATGGAATATTAGGCATTGCTCTTCCAATTTATGGGTAGCCTGGGTTTGACAGAGCATGAGGCTGGGGCACAGCATTGAATGGTTGGCCAATGGGAGATCCCTGTCATTGATGTGGACAGAGTGAAGGTGCCTAGCAAAGTGGTTTCCCTACATTTTGTCCATACCTTGATGAGGCACTCAAGCCCAAAATATCAATTATGTATCTTTATCTTTACAACATTAAGGACACTGTTTGACCTGCTGAGTTTCTCCAGCAGTGCGTTTTTACTTCAATCACGGGGTCTGTGGACTTGCATGTTTTACTCTTGATTGTAGTTGTACAGGGTTTGGGCTCATCTCCTGGGCTCCCTCAAGCAGATCAAGGATACTGGTGACAAGGGAATTAACCCACCGTCAAACGAGCATTGGTGTTAATTGGGAAAAAGCAGGATAAGCTCATAGTGCAGAATGAAACAAAGGCCAACGAGGGAGATATTGAAATACATCACGAGGCCAATGCTAAGGCCAAGAATTGAAATGTGTGTTGAATGCAGAAGGGGCCACAAGGAGGAAGAAATGAATGAGAGATAGAAAATGGAGCACCGGGTCGGGGTTTGAAGAGCACACGATGATGGGAGGTGACGGATTTTGTGGGACAACGACTGAAGGTTTGCTACAATGAAAGGGGAATCAAAGAACATCATGGACGAGGGAATTTTGTCACAAGAGGCCAGGCTCTGACAACTGAGGTTGGACAAGGCTCCATGGTGATCGAGCCTGGACCAATTAGCATGAGCCAAACTTGCAGAAGCGGAGGAGGTGGGTGGGATGGATGATTCGGCACGCAGCATCTATCATGGTGAAAATAGCAACGTGTTTTGGCATGGAGCATGTGATGTCAATCAAAGCTTAATGCATGCTACAGGCAACAAGAGGATCAGAACTTGGCATCTATTGGCTGTAGTAATTCCTTTTATCCTTGTTTTCCCTTCCCATCTTCCACAACAGTGACCTGTTGATGATCATTAACTATCATGAATGGGGAAGGTCCTATGTTGCACACGGGAAGCACCATGGTTGTCTTCCATGCACCTCTTTGACCCTCACATGCATGCGCTCTCATCCTCTGGGAGGAGACTGGCATGGGAACCCTTGCTGTGGACCAGGCATTCTCAATGGGGGGAAGTCACAGCACATTTAAGGCCGATAGGGCCCACAGCTTGAAATTATAATTTGTTTTTAAGTTAGTTGGTCGGAGAGAAATTTGACTGCTTCACAGGGGTGGGGGGGCTATAATCTTTGAGCAAATCCCCAAGGTGGCCAAAGTTGAGAATGGCAGCTGTAGACCACTGAGGCCATCTGCTAATAATCTGGGTAGGGGTGGGGAGAGGGGGAATTGATCTGTGAGCCAGCATGGCATTGAGGGGCTGAAATAGCCACCTTCAATGTCACAAGGAAATTTAGACATTTATAGCTCCTTCACTAACGGCCAAGCACAATGCAGGCATCAAAAGCTAGACTTTAATGTGTGGCTCCTTCTGCCCACTAAAATGTCCTTTTAAAGTTCTCCTCTCAATTGGTTTGGCTGCTTAGAGTCTGGCAGCTAACCAGGCTTCTACCCAGACCACTGTACGTCTATTCCAGCAGTTCTCGACTCACTGACTGGCCTCCTTCCTTGCTCTTCTGATGGGCAGAAATTCAAGGCCTCATGGTCACCCGCAGCATCTGAAGGGGGTGGGGAGAGGTTGAAGAGGGTTGGGATCCTGCAGCTCAAAGCATTGTCACTGCATTGAGCTTGATTCAAGCAGTTTCAGTTCCTGGAACACACAGTTCCCCGCTGCATTCACAGTGAATGTGGTGCTTCAGGATGCCCGACCACTTTACGCTCTAGGATAGCTTAAAAGTCAAGAGTTGCCAAGCCTGTTCATAACAGCACAAGTTTTTTAATGTCAGCGGGAGCTCGTCTGCATGATGATAACAACAGCCAACGGAGTGATGGTCTCACACACAACCTGCTTGAAAGCAAATGAGAACAAGGTGAGCAAAAGCATCAGTCAAGGCCGATAGGTGACACCATCGCAGTCGCTGGCAGTTTACTGAAGCTCCCACAATGTGACAAGGCTATCTTTGCTCCTGTTCAATACCTGACACCTGCATTTTCAGTACCTTTTCTTCCCTCTGTTCAGAAGGAGCAGGAGTGGGAAAAGATGACCTCTTGAGCTTGCTGATTAAGCTCATGGCCTCAGTTTTATTTTCCAGCCTCATCCCCGTGGCTGTTCAATGCCCCTTACACTAAAATTCTAACTTAACGCTGAGTATTTTCAGTGATTCAGCTTCCACTGGTCTGTGGGGTGGAGAATTCTTTTCATCTCTCTACTAAATGAATGATCCATTACTCTGTTTCCTTCATTCAGGAGTCAGCGAAAGAGGAAACATCCATCAGCATCTGCTTTATCAACATCTTGTGTATTTCAGTAAGATTGGCATAGACAAGTAACTCCTAACACCTGGTTTACCTTCTGTTCAATCACTAACTCTTTTAGATGAACATCTGGAACTCTGCTTCAGTCCATTACTGGAGCTTAAACCTTTAAACAACATTTAAGGGCAGCAGAGATCTCCAGTGATTAAGATTCATAACCTGGGTTATAAAACTACACTATTGTGTTCATTTCTATATGAAAGATCAATAGGCAAGCTAAAATAGAACTCCTGGACATATTGAGTAGGCCAGGCAGCATTAATGGAAAGATGAACAGGATTTTTTAAAAAATCATGTCCATTATCTACCATTACAACTGTTAAACAATTAATTGGACTGGATTTCTTTATTATTGGTAGGGCTTCAAATGTTTAATTCTAACTGCTTACCTTATTTAGTCATACAATAGCAAAAATAGCCAACCATACAGAATACATCTATTTACATGTTTTGCATTCAAAATGCACTGACAAATCCCATTTACTTGAGGATTATGTTGGTCAGTGTATTAACCACAAGGACCTGATGGACTTGTATATTTTAGTGATTCAGAAGGTTCATGTGTTTGGATTACTAATTTTAACATTGCTGTTCTTTACAAAAATTGATGGATTACTTGTGTGAAGTTTCTCTCACGAGAAAAGATAGGGGATTTTACCAAAAAGTTAAAACAAAACTGATGAAATGTCACAAATTGAACCAAAAATTTGATTTAGGTGCTTATGATCTATTATGTTCTATTGGTGGCTTCATTATGCCGCCTACTGGCGATGTATGGAACTGCAAACAAATGAAAGATGGATGAATTCCAGGTCAAAGAAACATATCTAACTTCACATATTTACAAGAAAGGAAAAGAACGTGGTTGAACTTGCCTTTTAAGATATTTAATGTAATTTTACAGAAATCAAGGGGGCAACTGTAACAGCAGGGATGTCTGAGGCACCTTTTTGAAATGAATTGAATCCAACTCCTAATACTGCTTCAACTCATTTTATATTAATGGGGAGTTATTGACCTGAAACATAATCGTTCTTTCCCTTCTAAGAGTTTCTAACATTTACAGTCTTTTATATTATGTAATTAAATGCTACACCGTATAACTTGGAAGCCTATGAGTTGGTCAGTGTGAAATTTTGAAGAACGCCTCTCTGTAGTAAGGAGGTTGCCCTTTCAAATCACACTGGACACTTTTAAATCAAAGAAATGCTTCCAAATAATTAGTTTTTCAATTAATGCTCAAAAAAATAGATATTATTTTGTCACATCCATGATTCTTTACATTATCAAATAGGAGAATAAGATGCTCGTATCTTGACGAAGGCCCCAAGCCCAAAACTTTGGTTGCCCTTTCCTTCCTATGAATGCTGTGTGATCTGCTGAGTTTCTCTAACATGATTACAAATGGGAGAATCCTAGATTTTAAATTTCTGCTTTTATGGGATATAGATAAGACTACAATGGCTGACATTGAATAAATTATACTGCTCTGCCTGGAATTAAACTCATGTAGACCAGATAGAGCAGGCCGTGTCCTACAACAGTGAATATTAGGGTTTTTAAAAAATATATTTAATTACTTGGATTTAAATGGTCCACAAGCACATTGGAATATGCTTGGCCTAGTTTCCAAATAGAAGTCCTGCATCTTAACAACTGTGCTACCAATTCTGGGCATTAATTCAGTCTGGGCATTATGCCCTTTAAAATCTCATCAGGAAAAACTATAAGCAGAGGTCTCCTATGATGGATTTGCATCTCTTGATGGAACCTACCTCAAACTAGAAGGCACACTTTAAAATAGAACACTACAGCACAGAACAAGCCCTTCAGCCCATGATGTGCCAACCTTTGTGTTAATTTTTATGGAAGAAAGCATGTGAGATGGGAAATACATATTGAATTGAACAGGGGGACAGTATGCCGGTTAGGATGGTCTAGTGCAGTGATCTGGAAAGTTTGCTGAGACAGGCATTGAAGAAGACATAGCCAATGTCTTCAACAACAGGTAGATGGGTGCATTCCAGGGTAAAGTGAGAAGGCCAATGGGCGGGAGCGACTTTTTGAGCTGAACCATCTCCTTTTGTCTAGTTCATCTCCAGACACATCTACATTGAGCTGGTACAGTGCTCACAATAGAAGAATAGATACTGAAAATGCAGATGTTTGATTTTTAACAAATAAAAATGTATTCTCTTCGAAACAAAATATTGAACATAGTTATTTGGTTGGAGTTTTCACCCCTGCCACATACTTACCTTTCCTCCCTTCTGTCCTTGGAATCCTAATCCCATATTACCCTGAAACAAAATTGATTTTATATTTAGAACATTTTTTCGAAACTCATTGCCTCATGTGGCTCAGGTTTTACACACCACAGACCTGTACGTACAAAGCTGTACTTTCCTCTTAAGGCTGCTGTCACTTCCAAGTTCCAGAGAATGGTAGAACCATCCAGCAACTCTGCCTATCTTGGATCTGTTGGTTCTTTGAAAGAGATATCACTTCTCATAACATTAGAATGCAAATAGGAGCAGTTGTCAGCCATCTTGCCCATCAAGCCAACTGTGCCGTTCAATCAGATCATGGCGGATCTGGCCGTGATCCATTTTCCTGCCTGTGGCACATCACTTAATTTCTCCTATTCTTCAAAATTCCATCTCTCTCTCTTTTTAATACATTTGGAGAGGCAGCCTCTTCTGCTTCCTTGGGTAGAGAATTCCAGATACACTTCTCTGGGAGAAGCAGTTCCTTCTTAACTACATGTTACATGTACTCCCCCAACTTCCCTCATTCTAGTCTCACCTGCCAGTGGAAACAACCTCACTCTTTCTATCTTATCTATCCCTTTCATACGTCTCAATAAAATTTCTCACTCAACCTTTTATAGAAACCATACACACATGGAAATAAGACCTTCAACCCAAGCTGACTTGCAAGTGCCAATCTACACTGATCCTGTTTATCAGCCTTCCATGCCTCAGTGTCAGTCTAGATCCATTTGGTAAATGTTCTGAGAATCTAACTTATGGTATTTCCACCACCCCCTCAACCTGTTCGTTCAAGACTCACCCATCATTTGTTCCGCCTTAATAGTTCTTTCTTAAACGCATGCTAAACATTTTATCTCATACCTTAAATCTAGTTTTAAACACTCCTTTTGTGGAGCAGTTCCCTATTGTCTGCCATATCCACAGTCCAAATAATTTTGCATATTCACTCACCTATTTTCTGCACCCCCACCTTCAGAAAACAAAGCTGATCTAATCACCCTACACCCATGTGTTAAACGCTCCATCCCACGCATCATCTTGGTGAAATTCCTCTGTACCTTAACGCAAATGCATCCTTTCTACAGTGTGACAACCAGGGCACACAATACAGTACAGAACTTCCATCTGTAGCCTGGCCAGTTTTATGACATTACACTACAACAACACCATTACCACGATCCACATTTATATTCGATCCTCTAGCTAATAAGGTCTATCCTACATACCCACTTGACTACCTTATCTCCTATGCTGCCAGATTTTTTTACACCAAGATTTCTTGGTCCCCCAACACTTTTGGAGCCCCACCATTCACTCCGTATCTTAATCGGTGCTTCAGAGTGAACCATTTCATGTTTATCAGGATGACATTTGTTCTGCCATTGCTCCATCTTGCCAAATGATCAATAATGTTCTGCAGCCTACAATTATCCAACCTGCTGCATTCAATCCAAGTCCTTAATGTGGATGACAAATAGGGTGGCAGCATCAGTCGGCTGGTACACAACTGGCCACAAGCTTTCAATCACCAGATCAATCTTCCACCATCCCCTTCTGCTTCCTCTTATCAAGCCACTTATGGGCCCAATTTGGCAACTTGCCCTCGATTCCTTATTCTCCATCAGTTTTCCCAGTGAATCCTTGTCAATGACCTCGCAGAGGTCCACATCAACCATAACTGCCCTCATTTTCTTACAGTTCCCAAGGCCACTGCTCTGGACTTTCTTTTGGTTATACAACTGCTTCAGTGAGTGATAAAACATTCTGCTGTTATCAATATAATTGATTATCATTTTCACACAACCACAACTGATGTACAACTGACCAAGGAAGGAACAATGTCTACGGGGTGGGGGGGAGGAAGGAGTTTTCTGTCAATGTCAAAAACATACATCAGACCATGGTGGGTAGATCACTAACTAATTCTCAAATTCAATTCACAGAAATTGCCTTAGCTGTGGCCAGGACATGCAAAGCAGTAATATGGAAGTCTGACTCCCATCTCCTCATGCAGAGGTGATCTTCAGAGATGAATAGTTGCACTCCACTTGGTCACATATACAATCTCAGAAGCGGATATAACACCTTCCTAAAAATCTGGCAGCCTTATTAGAGCATATAGTTACTTCACTGGCACCAATACAGGGTTACAATCACTACTGGTTAGACAGATCTCTGTAAAAATTTTAACACTGTGGGATTATCGTGTCTTCATATGTTTTACTGTACACACTGACAGTGGGACGATCTTTTTAATGTTTCTTTTTCTTTGTCCTTTCTCTGTTTAATAGAGGGGAGGGGTGGAGGGAGGGGTTCTCTTGATGTTTTGTGTTTGGTATGATTGTTGATTGTTAAATATATTTAACATGATAAATAAAATAATACCAATAAAGGTGCATCAGATCAGAGGTAGATCACTGGGATTTGGAAGTGGGCGAGAGGCAGGGCTAGGTGTAGGAGCGTCAGTACAGATTTTGCAGAAACTCTAAGCAAACATTGAACCATTACTGACCTTCAAGCCTCGAGGTCCTGGAGGACCAGGCCGTCCCTGTGGAAAGAGACAAAAAGATGAGTGGGTTCCTCAAGGAAATGGACAGGCTAGTCACTAAAAACACTCACTGTGAACCTAAATGTCAGGCTTTCCAGGTGCACTTTGGCTTTAATGTAGTTCCATCACTGACAAAATCATCTTGAACTATCAAGCAGGGAGTGAGCTCAGAACCATTGCATGGGCCTGTCTCCAAGAACAATGAAAGATGGCTGTCATCCTCTACATGTAGGGCACTGCTATGTTCCTAACAACAGTGCAAGCTCTTCTCCCCCCATTTGTAAGGAAGAACAAACCCCTGAAGGAATTCAGTGGGTCAAGCAACATCTGCGGGAGGAGGAAGGAGTTGTGAATGTCAAAAACCTGCATCAGGACTGAGAGTGAAAAGGGAAGGCAGCCAGTATAAAGTGGAGAGGGAAGGGGAGACAGGTGCTGGAAAGAGACAGATGGGTCAAGGGTAGGTGAGGGACAATGGGCAGATGGAGGCAGTGTGGGAGTGGTGGAGTTGAGACTGGGAGAGAGAGAAGGCATGTGGGTGGTAGGTGTGGTTTGCAGGTGGAACCAAGTAGAGGAGAGGGGAGAGGGAAAGGGGAAATATGGAGACAGCTGCTGAAATGTGATGGGTAGGGACACAAAAGCTAGAGGTTCTGGCATCTGATGAAAGGAAGGAGATAACAGCGAGAAGGAGCCAGAAAGGCATGGAGAACTGGTGGATGAAATGGTGGTTTCAAGAGGGGAAGGGAACAAAATGAGTGTTAGTGAGGCTGGAGGTCAGGGGTACATGTAAAGGAACAAATATGAGGGGTGGCCTGGGTATAGCAGGGAGAGAAAGAAAGAAGGAAAAGAATGAAAGAAAAGAGAGATGTGGACACAGAAGTTGAGGGTGTCCCTGAAATTGGAAAATTCAGTGTCCACATCACTGGTAAGTTATTACCCGATAATCTTTTGCTCTAGTCTGCAGCCTCTTGCCTGTGCCACGAGGGGGAGGCTCTTTCAAATTTTTAAACCAGGCAGCACCTGTGGGATCTTGCAGAACATCCAAATCTGCCCACTGGACAGTTGGATGAGCGCAGACTGTTAAATAAACTATAATTGCAGTTCACTCTGGAATATCCAAACAGCAATGGTTTCTTGGGGCAACAGAAGATGGTTTTACAGCTGGTACAGAAATGAGAAGCAGAACAATTGTCAGCCCTAAATATCTTCTTTCCAAGGGACGCTCTGCAGATGCACAAAATAAAACCAGCTTGATGGTTTGCAGCATACGTACTGGAATCCCAGGTGGGCCACGAGGACCCTCAGGGCCATAGGGACCTACTAAACCCTGCGCACCCTGTGGGAGAAATGAGAGACAAGTTAGCCACATCATCCTGGCAAGAACCTACCCAGTTGGAGCTTGTGAGCTGCTCCTCACTGAGACAAAGTGCAGGGATAAGAGATGGGCCACCCAGCAGTGAGTGAAAGGGAAGCATCTTCACTCATAGCATCCTGACATTCTTGAGGACTGTGCATGGTTCATGCAGAACCGAAGCTGATGATGAATTCTTTCAGAGACCAGAGAAATTGTGCAATGTGGAAAAGGGCTGGGAACTGTAGGAATGTTAGGTTTGAATGACATGTACTTACTGCAGTCAAAAGTAGTTTACATAATAGTCAACCCCCTAAATTTTAATTTAAAAATTGGTTCACAAAATTTGACAATTAGACGTATATAAAATAGAACAAAATACATTCTGCTGCCTGTCCTTTGTACATTGCTCAATGAGGACAAGAACTGGCACAGAAGTAAGACTGAATGCCTCACCACCCCAAAATAAGGCTCCCCATATGCATAAACACCAAGGTGGAACTATCCAGAATGGAGCTCCTTGATCCTACTGTCCAACACAACAGGTATAGCTGAGATACTCACAGGAAACCCATCCAAACCTGGAAGGCCAGGATCGCCCTGTAGGAGATAAAAGAAATATCAAAGCAAATTTATTTATAAATAGATTTAACAAAGAAACAATGACATTTTAAAGAGCACTGATTTTTACGGAGAATGAAGGAAGGGAAATGGCACTGATATACACCCTTCTGGGCTGCAGAGCCCTTCCTGGCCTTGATGATTCCCTGCCTCTCAGGTGTAAGGAAGAAAATAGTACCAAAAAAGGAGAAGGTTCTGTGATCATGGCAGCCTGGCTTACCTGCCAGTGTTAACTTCAAACACCTGAGTTCAAAGCCCACTATGGCAGCTGAGTAATTAACTGAGGAACCGGGATTCGAGAGGGTGATGGGTGCAAGAAGGACGCCTACACTGAAGGCTTCCTCATCGTGTCGGAAGTTTGGATCTTGGCTCGGGCCGCTGATAGTTTGAACTATCTTTGCGGCTCCAGAGGCTGCAGGAGGTGAATCCATGGACCACTCGGTGACTCCGGGGGATTCTCTCTTGCTTCTCTTTCTCTGACTGTAAGGGGCGCTGGGCAATGCTAACGGTGATTTTTATGGCAGACTAAAAACAATTTAGTGTACTATTACATTTCTGTTTTATTACATGACAATAAATAGTATCTGATCTAATATGATACATTCAGCTAATAATAATAATTGGGAAAAATGAACAGCAACTAATCTTATTAACGCAAACTATGAAAATCTGGTTCATTGAGCCCTTCAGAAGAAGGTTTCTTCTTGAGTGAGGTCCACATGGACTCCAAGCCCAGCAACATGGTTAACACTGACCATCCCAGTCAAAGACAACTATGGATCACCTTGACAGTTCAATTCAGATGCTGATGAATGAATGAACAAAAAGCTCATCCTCCTTGGGGAGCCAATCAGCATATGGGGAGGCTCCAGGTTTGCAGCAAATGTTTCAGTAGAAACACTACCCAGGGGTTCTGGAGCAGCCAATGGCAGAGCACTATGTTATGGTGTGGTAATTAGTCCAAAATGCCAGCTTGCATTAGTGAAGCCTGAATCCACAGACAGGCAGTAGTTGTTCCTGCATTATTGAAACAGATTCATCAGCTGTGAAAGGACTTGGGATGTGTCAAGATGGTAAAAGATGTTTGAACTTGATCCTTACCTCATCATTATTAACGTATAATCCTTCCACTTTACTGGGATGCCAACCTCATTAAATGGGCAACATGGCTAGCGTAGCTGTTAGTTCAATGCTTTTACAGCACCAACAATCCAGCGCTGTCTGTAAGGAGTTTGGACCTTCTCCCCCTGACTTGCGCACGTTTCCTCTGGGGGTTCCAATTTCCTCTCACCCTCCAAAATGTACTAAGTTGGAAAGTTAATTGACTGAATTGGGCGGTGCATCTTTCAAAGGGGTAAATGTCTCCTACCTTGCTGCATTGTTAGAAAAAATCTGCCTAAAATAAATGCAGAGATGACCATTATGTTAAATCATTTCCGGCAAACAAGCACATCTCTACTTTCTGCTTCTTTGTTTATTTTGATCTCCTGACACTTGGACTTTCTCCTGACACAGTCCTCTGGAAATCTAACAGAACTACAGTGCAGCTACTGGGCCTTCTCACCCTCGATCCAACAGAGCCTCCAGAGATTTGGACCGGCTCTCCTTTGGCTCCTTTTCGACCAATTTCTCCCTGGAGAGAACAAACAAAAGTCAGAGTTTTGCAAATCCATTCTGTATTTACCAGGTTCTCCATTATTCTATGAGGGTCTCCCAAAAAGGAACTACAGTAAAAACCCCTGGTATCCGGCACCTATGGGGGGATTGCTAATTGCCAGATAATTTGCAATGATTTGTGTACCAACAGTGAGGTGCGACAATTTTAAACTTCCATTATGTTTACCTGTTTATTTCCTGCAATACTTTTGCCAGTTGCATAAGGATGCCGGTTGCTTGAATTCTGGATAACTTTTATATGAGCATGCACTATGGTCCACAGAAACACTGTTTCATTGTGTGTGTGTGTGTGTGTGTGTGTGTGTGTGTGTGTGTGTGTGTGTGTGTGTGTGTGTGTGTGTGTGTGTGTGTGTGTGTGTGTGCGCGCGCGTGTGCATGTGTGCGCTTGTGTGTGCGTGTGCATGTGCGTGTGCATGCGTGTGTGTGTCTGTCTGTCTGTGTGTGCGCGCCTGTGTGTACCTGTGTGTGTGTGTGTGTTTGTGTGTGTGTCTGTGGTGTGTGTGTGTGTGTGTACCTGTGTGTGTGTGTTTCTGTGTGTGTGTGTGTGAGAGTGTGTCTCTGTGTGTAAATACACTGTTTCTTTTGGGGGGGGGGGGTGATATATATAATCAGGTGATAATAAACTTGAAATTGAGTAAAGTTTGTGGTCCAGCAGAAATCAGCACATGTCAGAGGTAAGTAGTAAAATTTCATCCTCAGAATTGTCAAACATCCAAAATACAACAGCTCCAATGAAATCAAAAGAACCAAAATACAGGAGCAGAGTGCAGTACTCAGGGGCATTATGTAACTCGTTTGACGTTACATTTTTGTGAATGAAGAGCTACGTGAATATCTATAGTTCATAGAGTTGTTCTGAGACAGAATAGATGGAGAAATGAAGCAGCTTTAAGGCTTCCATTGTAGGTAGAATAATTCTTCAC
This sequence comes from Narcine bancroftii, assembly GCF_036971445.1. NCBI lineage: Eukaryota > Metazoa > Chordata > Chondrichthyes > Torpediniformes > Narcinidae > Narcine > Narcine bancroftii. The sequence goes on from NC_091476.1 coordinate 5,986,954, forward strand.
TCAAAACCTTTGACCATGGCCAAGTTTAGCTGAAATATCCTCTGAGATGGATAAGCAAATGAATTGGTTTCTCTTTGGAGAAACAACCTCAAATCATTTCTTGAGTGTTACTTACTGACTGTACCTGTTTATATTTTGCAAGTTGCTGTCAAAAGTGTGAAAGCCTTTTTTCCCTGGAAAATTAATCAAATCCTGAGTTCTATCAATTACTCACCGGGAGTCCTCGTAATCCAGGATATCCATCAAAACCATGGGGACCGGGGTCTCCTTTGGTACCATTGCACCCATCTAGACCAGGAAGGCCTCTTGGACCCTGTTGACCAGGATGACCCTTTCAAAAGAGCAGAATTGAATGAAATGCAGCTGTAAATAAAACCAAATCATCTTCGCCGAGGTGGAGGATGGATATTTTCCATTCCCGGCACAGAGAATGGCAAAGGGATCTCAGCCCTGACAGCTGCAGTGCTAGAGTCTTTCCACATACCACGTTTGGGCAGGACATTTAGTGTAGCAGTCAGCACGACGCTGTTACGGCGGCAGCGTCTGGAACCGGGGTTCGAATCCCATGTTCTCAGTAAGGAGTTTATATATTCCCATCTTGACTGCATGGGTTTCCTCCAGGGGCTCCAGTTTCCTCCCCATCATTTAAAAACATTCCGGGAGGTGTAGGTCAATTGGGTAGAATTGGGCGGCACAGGCTGGAAGAGCTTGTTACTGTGGTGTATGTCTAAATTAAAAAACAAAAAATACCCTTGGACCACTTCATAGTCGTTATTTTACAACCAACTGTACCCTGATTTTGGACGTCTGGTGGCAACCCTTTGTCTTTCCAGAAAACCTTTACAGAAATTCCAGCTAAACACTGAAAAGAATTGAAGTTGCAAAATCTCTTTTTAAATCTTATTTTGTTGTTACATCACACCTAACCTGGTTTTCCTGCTTTCAACAGGACTGGGTGCAGGTCAGTGGGAGTAGACAGATCAATAGTTTGGCACAGACTAGAAGGGCTTTTTTTCTGTGCTGTAATGTTCTATGGTTCCAACAATGTCAGATCTCCTCTTGATGTAGCCTTAAGGACATGGAGGTGCTGTTCAATGATACAGAAACACAAGTGGCAACTGAGGAATATAAATTTAACTCGGAATAAATGATCCACATGAAAACACCATTTTGTTATAAATCCATCTGGCATAAAGGGAAATCGGTGGTCATTTCCAATACTGGTTTATATGTGACTTCAAAACCTAGAGCAATGGGCTTGATTCAGGAAACGTATTTGGTTTGCATGGAAATCAGGATTGGCATTAATTGGTGACCCTGCCACTGACATCTATCCTGTGAAGAGTTGATAAGCTGAGGTTTGGACCCCCCATCAGAAGCCAGTAAGCCAATGACTCGGACCCCCTGTGGTTTTCCTTCAGGGCCCAGCAGAATGCCTGCATCTACCACATTCTGTTTCTGATATCACTGGCCTATAGGTGAGAGTTCCTGCTTCTTCTTCCTCTTCTATTGATGTCGCTTCACTGGGACCACTTTAATATTCACTCTGATATTGTTGGGTGAGATCTGACAAATTTCTTCTGGGCAGCTACTGTACAGCCCTGATCGTTCAATCACATCCCCACTCCCTGCTCCCTTGTCCCTCCAATTTCTATTTCACCCACCGACCTGCGGAAGTTGCAGCTCTCAGCTGAGAGGCAAGGATTGATTTTTCATTTTGCAGCATTAAAAAATGGCAGCGCTGCCACTGGTGGGGACCCATGGAGAGTGGGGAATAGAGACACAGCGCTCTCCTGCTGGGTCTAACCACCCTGTCTGACTGATGTCAGCTCTGTCGAGGCTTTAAACAGCCTGTTAAAGTAGACGATGTTAGTTTATTTTAAAATCCCTTGACCGCGGCGACTGGGCCAAAGATAGCGGCGCCTATGATTGGCAGGAGCCACAAGGGGTTGCAGACTCCTGGGAAAGCAGAGAATTGGCGCAGGTTACCAGTAAACAGAGAAAACATCCCCCATTTGAGAAGGAGAGGAGATGACCCACAGGACGATAACCACATCTCTGATGCTGAAGGACACACAGGTGGTGGGGCTGTTGATGACTCAAGGAGAGGAACCCATGTAGGATGCGGGGCTGCTGGCGACTGCGGTCAAGGGATTCACACCAGGCTGTGGACTGCTCAAGAATGGTTGAAGGGGTACCGTGAAATGGAACTGAAGCGCAAGAGGGCGCCGACACTGCTGGAAGCTCTCTGATCATGTCAGAGGGGCGCATCTGGAGCTCGGTTGCTGATGGTTTGGATTGAAGGTTGTGAGGCTGCGGGAGCCCTGGTGGCAAATTCAAAGACACTTATTGTGGGGGGGGGGGGGGGGGGGTGGGGTGGTGGGACACCTCTTTTGCTTCTCTTTCTCTAAATATAAGGGGCGCTGGGCAATTTCAGCTGATGGATAATCTTTGTCTGCCTTACGGTAAACTCAAGGAAATTTTGTGTAATATCACATTTCCCGTTTTATTGCATGACAATATATTAATCTTGAATCTTTTCAATCTTATGGGATTTGAGTTTTGCTCTTGCACAATGCCCTGAATTCCAGCAGGGGGCAACACTCTCCTGTGAAAGTGTCCACCACATTGATGTCAATGAACTGGAGGGATTCAATGGTGAGGCAAGGGAGAAACGAATGGATGAAAGATTTGAAGTGACTGGCTAAAAATGGGAGAGAATTTTAATCCAACCAGCAAATCCACTCAAAGAATCAGCAAAGGTCAAAGGGTGAAATGGCCTCCTGCAGTATTGTAATGTTTTTATTGACTTAAAATTGTGTTTGTAACATAACAGCAAGTCCTCAGAAAGTGAGAGGCAATGGCTGCGAACTTACTGGGATCCCATCTGTTCCGACGAATCCCGGCACACCGATCGGACCCTGTGATGAGAGAGTGAAAAAATCTCCTTATTGAGAGTTCAACCATTATAACAAATTAAAACCCATAACGTTCACATATAATCTCATGGGGTTTAGAAAATTGTAAAATCAGGCCTGGAGTTATTCAGGATGGTGTGAGAGTGTTTTAAGCATATTCCTGGCTAACAGAAGAGCAATATAAGGGAACTGAACCAAACATATTATTACTATTTGAACACTATTACAATAAATTGTTAAAGGAATGTGAAATTTTAGATTTTTACTGATTTTATTGAAGGAAAACACTCCTACAGTTCCAATTTAAACATTTCATTTTTTTTATACACACAGGTGATGCACTGTCCACTGACCAATCATGTTTGTTTGTGAACAAATCATTGGTGAGGACACACTTAGAAGATTGTGTGCAGTTCTCGTCAGCCAGCAGCAGGAAAGATATCAATCAGATGGAAAGAGTGCAGAGAAGATTTACTAATATGTTGCTGGTTCTTCAGGCATTAAGTTACCAGGAAAGATTAAACAGGTTAGGACTCTACTCTTTGGAATGAAGAAGGATGAGGGGAGACTTGATTGAGGTTTAAAAGATTATGAGGGGTCTAGACAGAGTAGATGTGAGTAGGATGTTTCCACTTAGATTGGGGAAGATAAATACGAGAAGTTGTAGCTTTAGGCTGAAAAGAGAGAGGTACAAGGGGAACATTAGGCACTCAGAGAGTGGTAAGGGTGTGGAATGAGCTGCCGTCTGATGTAGTGAATGCAGATTCAATCTTAAGTTTTAAAAATAAATTAGATCAATACATGCATAGGAGAGGTCTGGAGAGTTAAGGAATGAGAGCAGGTCAGTGGGACTAGCTAGTTTTACTGGTTGGCACAGACCAGAAGGGTAGAATGGTCTGTTTTTCCGTGCTGTAACGTTCTTACCCTGAAGACATTCTCCTTTGTTCTCCGAAGGGAGTTCTGTGGGATTCTCTTACTGCTCCCCATCTGTAACCCCTGCTTCTCTAGCTCCACAACCACGTACTCACTCAGACTCTATTCCACAGCCACGTTGCCTTCCTTGTTACTTGCTTCCACCATCATCTTGTGCTTCGTGGTTTCTACCTCCAATTCGAGGCCTTGGAGTTTGGCCCCCAGAAGGATCTCAGGTACCTGCAGCTCTCTCCGCTTCTCTGTACCACCCTCACCTCGACCAGCCACAACTCGCTGCCTCACTGCCACGGCTCTGGACCTTACTGGCCATGGCCTGCAGCACACCCTTCCAGTGCCACCTCCTCTGCCAGATCCACGCCTTCAACCGCTGACTCTACACCCACCTGGCATCCATCAAAGATGGTAAGCTCGCCTCTCCCCCCACTCTGCAACCCTCAAAGTGAGGCCCCCATCTCGGCCCCGCCGCCTGCCCTCTGGAGCTCCATACATTTCCACCTCCTCCAACCGGCACCCCGACCACCCACCTGTTGGATGCTCAGCTTCGGCCGCCAACTCCAGCTCTCGCCCTGGCCACCGATTCACTAGATCTCCCGATGCCATGGCCACTGATACGGACACTGGCCCCAGCCACCCACCCGACTGAGCTCCTGAAGCCATGGTTGCAAACTGGGCCCTGATCCGATACTCACTGGAGATCCTGATGCTTCGACCACTGACCCCAGGACCACTGACCCCAGGACCACTGACCCCAGGACCACTGACCCCAGGACCACTGACCCCAGGACCACTGACCCCAGGACCACTGACCCCAGGACCACTGACCCCAGGACCACTGACCCCAGGACCACTGACCCCAGGACCACTGACCCCAGGACCTGATGCTGATGCTGCCAACTCTCACCTGATCCCCAGCCACCCTTGGGGCAGAGCTTCCCATGCTCACTCCATCTATGTGGTTCCCAACATAGACTCCTACTGTAATTCTGATCTCAATGCTCGATCCCACTTACTCATCCCCCTCTCTGCCTCCACTCTTCTCCCCATCCCCCTAACCCTCAGACCTCATCTACCCCACCTCTCCCTGGTTATCCCCCCCATGGTTACCCCCCCCTATCGTCCAACTCCTTCCTCCAACCTCCCCATCTTTTAACTCCAACCTCTGACTTCCCCAAATTCTCCAACACCACCGCTGATTCCCACACTGCCGCCTGCTTGGTTTTTACTATCCTCTGGGACCTTCCTCTCTCTGAGATGGAGTGCTTGGTCCTCAGCAGAGGTCTCACCTTCAACCCCCATCCACCCACACAATAGTAATAGTGTGTTAGTGGTCCTCCTAACCACTCGAGGGAGTAGGAGACTAGTTTGTGGCAGCTTAGGTTGGATTCAGGATAAATGCCTCCATATGGTCTTGTGTACTTTAGCTAATAAAGTACAGTTGTTTTAAAAGAACCCAAGTTTCTTTATTACAATAAAAGAAACATCACATGGTACACATCAGGAGAATCAGTCATTATCAGCAGAGAAATGGAGAGTGTAAAGTTTCCTGATGTTGTAAATTGGACTGGAAATGGCAACCACGAGTGGAGGTTGTTCAAACAAAGATTCATGCTGTACCTGCAAGCCATTGCACACGATAGCAAACCTGATGCATAGAAGATTGCATTGCTACTTACCATGGTGGGACCTCAAGCATTAGAGGTTTTCAATATATTTGTTTTTGCTGAGGCAGAAAGTTAAGTTGAACAAGGTTATTGAGATGTTTGATGAACACTGTTCACCAAAGAAAAATGAAACATTCAAGAGGTACATGTTTCACTCACACATGGACCTGCGGGCAGAGAACTTTGATACTTTTATTTAAACAGACTTGAAATTAAAAGCAAGAACATACAATTTTGGATCACTGCAAGATTCAATGATCCATGATCAAATTGTAAAGAAGTAAATCACAATGTAGACATTGTGGTTGAAGTAGCAATTACAAAATGATAGAGAAGCTCAGCAGATCAAACAATGTCCTTTATGTGGCAAAGGCAAAGATTTCATCTACCTCATCCTGGCCAGCTTCCCGCTGTGGACATTTTTATTTCCAACTGTCGCCAAGATACCAACTGTCTCAACTTCACACTCTCTCTCACATTCTAATCTTACTTCCTCCAAACACTTGGCCCTCCACTCTCTCAACAGCAATCCCAACCTCACCATCAAACCCAGAGGTAAGGGTGGTGCACTGACCTCTACCTTGCTCTCAGATACCTCCTCCTATCTACCCCTACCACAGGACCCCACCACGGCACATCAAACCACTGTCTCCAACACCATCTCCAACCTCATGACCTCTGGTCACATCCCTCCCATGGCTGTCAACCTCATTATCTCTCATCCCTGCACTGTTCATTTCTACCTTCTACCCAAGATAAACAAACCTAACCTTTCGGGCAGACCCATTGTTTCCACCTGCTCCTGCCCCACCGAACTAGTTTAATCTTAGCTTGATTCTATCTTTTCTCCCCTGGTCCAATTCCTCCACATCTACATCCACATGTCCTCCATCTCTTCGATGACTTCAGATTCCCCGATCTGGACCGCCTCACCTTCACAATGGATGTCCAATCCCATTTTATTTCCATTCCCCCATACAAAAGGGCTTAAAATACTTTGCTTCTTTCTGGACCAGAGACTGGACCAATCACCCTCCACCACCTGGTAGAATGTGTCTTCATTTTAAACAACTTCTCCTTTAACACTCCCACTTCCTCCAAATAAAAGGAGTAGCCATGGGTACCCGCATGGCTCCCAGCTACACCTGCTTATTTGTGGGCCTTGTGGAGAAATCCACTCTTCCTCTGGTATATCGACGACTACATCAGGGCTGCCTCATACACCAGCAATGAACTTTTCAACATCATCTACTTCATGGCCAAGCCACCCCAATCTCAAACTCACTTGGTCCATCTCCAACAACACTCTCCCCTTCCTGGATCTCTCGGTCTCTGTCTCAAGAGACAAGCTTTCCACTCACATATAGTGTAAGCCCACTAACTCCCACAACTACCTTGACTACACTTCCTCACACCCTGTGCCCTACAAGGATTCTATCCCCTTCTCTCAATTTCTCTATCTCTTCCTGCCTTGTTAGAGTCGACGGGTTAAGCATGGCAGAAATGTTCTCAGGTCCATCTATTTCAATGCAAAGATTATTGTACAAATGGCAGACGAACTTAGAGCGTGGATTGGCATGTGGAATTATGACATTGTGGCCGTTAGTGAAGCTTGGTTGCAGTCAGATGATAATAAACTTAAACTTAATCTATGTAGTTGTTACTGAATATAGAGCATTCTGTAAGGGTTGTAATCCGGTACACATGGTGACCACAAAGGAACCTCCTTGGGACACTGTTACGCAAGCATCTAATATTTGACCAGATGGAGAATGCAAACCATCTCAGATGCATTTGGACAAAAGAGGGTCAAGATTGTGAATGAAAGCCATCAAGAAAGGTTACAAATAGTTTCAGTATATTTTTCTGAAGATCAGACTTATGTTTCTTTCACACCAGCCAGTCAGTGGATTGGTTCTGAATAATGAATAACATGCAGGGGTTACTAATACAACCCCAGTCATATTGATTCCATTGATTTAGATGGAGTTGAATCCAGAGGGAACACATAAATAATAAATCGAGTAAGAATGTAGCACATTTAGTGTAGGGAACACAGTTAGTGTAGGGCAGCACGGTAAATGTAGGGGACACGATTAGTGTCGGGCGGCACTAGTGTAGGGGGACACGGTTAGTTTCGGGCGGCACTAGTGTAGGGCAGCACGGTTAGTATAGGGGAACACGATTAGTGTCGGGCGGCAATAGTATAAGGGGACATGATTAGTGTCAGGCGGCACTAGTGTAGGGGGACACGGTTAGTGAAGGGCGGTACTAGTGTAGGACAGCACAGTTAGTGTAGCAGTTAGCGTGATGTTATAACAGTATCAGAGACATGGGTTCAAATCCAGTGATATCTGTAAGGAGTGTCTTGTGGGTTTCCCCCAGGCACTCCACTTTCCTCCCATGTTCTAAAGATGTACAGAATTTGTAGGTTAGTTGGGTGTATTTGCGTGGCCCAGGCTCATGATCCGGAAATATCTCTAAATTAAATTTTAAAATATACATTAAAAAATTTAAATAATTTCTAATCGATCCTTCCCATAATGCAGAAGCTGAGTGACTCGATATTTATTTGTAGCTTTTACAGACATCAGGAATTAATCCAGAGTCAGAGAAGGTGAACTATGGTTACGATAGCAGGTTTAATCCTGGAAGGTATAAAAAAAATAGGAAGAGACGAGAGTGGAGATTTCTAAAGGGGTGAGATACACCCGTGGCTCATTTCATAGAAATGAACAAGGCTGGCATTTGTGAGGCTACTCATACCCACCTTTTCTCCTTTTGTTCCGCCTGCCCCTGGTCGACCTCGGGTACCCTTCTCACCCTTTGGCCCGGTAACTCCAACTGGTCCTGGAAACCCAGGTGGCCCACTGCGTCCTTGCAGCCCGATCTGGCCTGGTGGACCCTACATTTGAAAACACATTACAAGTAATAAATTAATTGAACAATAAAGGAAAAAAATTCATTGTATTTTTCATGAAGACATTATGGCCGGTTTCCATCCTAACACCATTTTATCAGTGTCAGATCTCCTATATTCAAATAATTGTAGAGGAAACATTTGGCCACGTGGAGCATCAAGACCATCCCTGTTCTTATGTAAAAGATCTAAGAATGGGGGAGAAAGGCAACACTCATTGAAGGAGCACTTCAAAAGATTCTTCATCAAAGATTCTAACTCCAGTCTCATATTTCCACTTAGGCCAAAGGGATTCAAAAGACCACATGCTAAATGAGAAACAATATGGTCTCTGGAGCAGATAGCACTTCTGCTGAAGTTTTAAATCTTGGCAGGAAAAGTTTCTGACAAATTCTTTCTCTTGGAAAGCGACCCTGTAACCATGGGACAAGCCTGACAGTGATATTTACAGAGGGTTCCCACGATCGTCTCCTCCAGAGAATGCCCCCAATAGTCTTTGGTATTCTCCCACTGGCCAAAGAGCTACTTCCCAAGTCGCAGTTAAACAGAAATGTCTGCAGACGCTGGGGTCGAGTCCCATACACATACGTGCTGGAGAATCTCAGGAGATCACACAGCATCTATTGGAAGTGAAGGATAACCAATGTTTCAAAGCTGAATCCTTCACCAAGGTACACAAAGTACAAACATAGCCAGATTCGTCACAGGCCCCAACCTCCCATTCTATGTAAGGCGCTGCCTCAAGAAGGCAGCCAACATCATTGGGACCCCATCATCCTGGTCACAATCTCTCCTCACTGCTACCTTCAGGCAGAAGGTACAGAATCCAAAAAAACACCAACACCTCTCGGTTCAAGAACAGTTTTCATCTAACAGCTATCAGACTCTTGAACCTTCCCTTACACACTAATCATGATCTGTTCCAACACCACAAATGGATTGTCTGCACTGTTGTAAAGTCCATTTTTCACCAACATAACTGTGAATATTTAGTTTCTCTTTTGCATTTATAGTCTTCTTTTTATTCAGCTATGTATACTATTGCAGTTTTTTTTACAAAGTACCTGTACAGTTACAGCAAGAAAATAAGTGCATGTATATGTTGTGTACGTACTCACACAATTAAGACTCGGAGACGTGATGCTTTCTCATCCTTAGACTAACACGGCTACTTTCACACAGGGTTATATATATGGAAGGGTGACATCATGACGTGGGCATCATGATGTCCAGCAGAGGGCAGGCTTATACCCAACAGTATACATCATTCTTATGTATATGACAATAAACTCATTATCAAAGGGCACAGTAGACACAACTTCAATTCCAGGAGAAAAGTGGTGAGCAGCCGTGGCTGTACAAAAACCTTTGACCACATCAATGCAGAGGGATTGCTCTTGGAAATTCACTTCCATTCCACATCTGCTACATGGTGGCATGCAAGCAGCGATTCCAATCACACACAACAGTGTAACATGCCTCCAAATAAGGCGGTCTCATATCTTAATTTCATAATAGTCTGTCCAGCCAGCACATCAAGCATCTCCAAATCCTTCTGTGGCTTCCATTCAAGGCTCGCCACCCATCTTCAAATCTACAGAACTGGAGTGAAAGCAAGGCGCCCTTTGCTCTGAGGTACTGCTGAGGGAGTAAGGGCAGAAATCATGACATAGGACTCCAACACTATTATCTGTTTCAAAGATCAAACTAAGCTTGGCAAAGTAATATATTAAATATAGTTTGATCCTTGGATCTTTCCCAGAAGATTTACCTAATGACACCAAAGAAATTAATTTTGGAATGCATATGACAAAATATGGCCAAACCTAAGTTTGTAATAAACACACAATATTTCTGTTCTAAGGGTTGAGGCAGGACTGTGGGAAACGCCGCTCACCAGATTGCTGTGTTGATACCACACAATCACTAATCAACAATAACAAGCATATGTTGATCACATCAGGCAATGGTGTGAGTGTCCCTTAAATCCCATTTAAGATGACGACACATTTATATATTCACATCTTTCGTATAGATCCCTGCCTGTCACAGAAAACCACATCTCATACAAAACACACACCTTCTCACATAACCACACTGATAGGAAGGGCCTGTAAATCTAAATTGATGGTCCTGCAGCTCAAATAAATTAATCAATCTATTTCATAATTTCTATCTCCCCTTTTTTCTCTTTTTGGTCCTCATTCTCTTGATCTTTTGTTCACCCTTTTTCCTTCCCATTCAACAACGACACCCTTCTGATTCACCTGCAAACACCAGAGGATCACTTATAAACTGAACAATCAGTGGGTCCTTGGAGATTGGAGCTCCTAGGGAAACCCATGGGATCAGAAGTGAACATAGGACACATAGATAGCACCGGAGCTCAGAAATAAATGTGGACCAGAGGGTTTTGAGACAGCAGCGTTACCTCCCGTCCTATCCAGTTTCCCCACTTTCCTTCCAATGGCTCTCCAAAACGAAGGCAGCACCAAGCATGAGCCATGCTCACTATGAGAAATCATGAACACTACCTCGATAAAGGGCTCAAGCCCGAAACATCGTATTTTTACCTTTGCAATATAAAGGACACTGTTTGACCTGCTGAGTTTGTCCAGCTTTGTGCTTTTACGTGAAACACAGCACTGGTGTGAAGGATGAGGGACCATCGTCAAATCTAAATTAAACCATCTCTTTACTTTGACAATCACCTGATAATAAAAAAAAAGCTGCAGTGATTCAAAACCTGAAATCAAAAAACGAACCAAAAAATGGTGCAATTATTCTGCATCTCAGGCAACATCTGGAGAAAGAGGAACAATTATAGTTTCCAATCCCGGAAACTCTGTCAGAACTGGGAAAAAGAGAAAAATCTTGTTAGTTTCAGTAGCAGAATAAGGTGAGGGACAAGGGGTGAGATCTCCGCCAGGGTGCGATCGAATGGGTGTCATTCATGTATGGAGCACTTATCAACTACAATGCTGGGTACCACTACCTAGATCTTTGTACCCACAATTTTGAAAATGTACTGATAAAAAAAATTGTAGTCAAACACAAAAGTCTGCAGACACCATGAATGAAGTAAAAACACGACGCTGGAGAAACTCAGCAGGTCAAACAGGGCACTTTATATAGTAAAGATACATAACCAACGTTTCAGGCTTCAGCCCTTCATCAAAGTATTGTACCTGGATGAAGGGCTGAAGCCTGAAACGCTGATTATGTCCTCTGACAGGAGAGGAGTGAGTAATCAGTCCTGAGAGTTGGTTTGCATAATAGCAGGAATATTCACCCTTCTCTTTGAAGGCAACAAGGGGCAATGCCATGAAAGCAAAGCAGCCTCTCTGTTGCCATGACTGCATATAGTACACACAAACTAGTGCCTGCAGTTCGTCAGAGATTTATTTGGGTGCGTTGGCATTCACCTGTTGACTCAAACTCCAGCTGCATAGACAGACAGGTAGACAGGTAGACTGGGTGTGAGTGGCAGGCAGCCAGCGTTTCAGATCTGGAACTTCGCTAAAAGTGCTCCAAGCTGCAAAATTGTTTAATTGTATTTTCTGTTGCCTAGTTTGGAACTGTTTTCTCAGCCTGTGGTCCTCTGGTTTGTTACAGTGGACAACAAAGATTTTGCTTCCTGAACACTTTTGGGCATATTTTATTGATTTCGGGCTGTTGATCACGAAAATTACGTTAAAAATTTCCTATCATGTACCATTCTTTTTAGCTATAACTAATGTTTCAAGCACGCTTCAAACATACATGGTTCAAGTCCACAAAGCCATGAATTACAACATGTTGGATCGGGACCTTTATCAAGGCTGCGTCCTTTGTGTGTCCTGATGGGTGGAACCTGCTCTATCACTCTGTGAGAAGCTCCTAGGCTACTGGAAAGAGGGGGTCGAGAAGCATTATTTCCATGTAAGGTGTACGAGGACCCTCTGTTATTACCACAATCGGACCACTCCTTTCTCCAAGATGGCAGTGGCCTCTGAACCCCCTTGGCATCCTTGACTGGTCCAGATGGGAAAAAGGAGGTCATGGCCCTACAACCTATTTGAGTAGGTTTATTGACAAGCCTCTTTTTCAATGATGGAACCATCCATATGAAGGCACCATTTGTCACTCCAGGAGAGAGGCAAGGGATAGAGAGGTGACCAGATGATGGGAGACCTGGTTTAAATTTTAATTTAGACATACAGCATGGTAACAGGCCATTTCAGCCATGAGTCTGTGCCACCCAATTAACCTACACCCCCGGCAACATTTCAAATGGTGGGAGGAAACCAGAGCCCCCGGGGAAAACCCACGCAGATGCGAGGAGTACGTACAAGCTCCTTACAGACAGTGCAGGATTCGAACCCCAGTCCCAATCACTGGCACTGTAAAAATGTTGCGCTAACCAATAACCCAAATTAGATTCTGCTGTATACTTACATAAAATGGACACACACTCTTCACCCCCCCACCCCCCCCAATCTGTACTCATTCCCTTTCTGGGTACCACCACCTAGATCTTTGTACCCACAATTTTGAAAATGTACTGATAAAAAAATTGTAGTCAAACACAAAAGTCTGCAGACACCATGAATGAAGTAAAAACACGACGCTGGAGAAACTCAGCAGGTCAAACAGGGCACTTTATATAGTAAAGATACATAACCAACATTTCAGGCTTCAGCCCTTCATCAAAAATTGCTTCAGAATGCTTACACTTTGACCATACGCCTCCACATCACTCCTTGCCTCCTCCATCCCTTATCCCAACTTGTTTCATCCTTTTCACTTCTGGAGTATCCCTTCATCAATCCCTGCCCATCTTTCCCTCTCCAACCTCCCCCAATTTATTTTCTATTAACTTTTCTCATGCACCTCTATCCTCCCTCACTGCCACCTGCACCCTTCCTGTATCTCTCCCACTCAACCCCATCCTCTTCCACTCTCCCCATATGGCTCTTTTCCCTCCACTTTCTGCGTTCCTTCCCTCACTCCCCCTTTTCCTCCCTATCTGCCCTTTTCCACCTCTCTAGCCTAGTCTAACGAGGCTAAAACAGTGGTCCAGAGAAAGCCAACACAGGCACACTGCTTATTTCTGCTGGCCAACAGACTGGCAATATCACATCAGGCAAGAACCTACATGGCCTACAGGCCATTACTTCCAGAGTGAAGGGTACAGGGAAAGCTTGAAGAGTTCAATCCGGGCAGAACTGCTGGTGATATGCTGGCCGTTGACTCCTGATGGGGGAAGATGGAGGTAGAACAGGATAGGGCAGCCTTGACACAAGCAGTTAGAAGTGCAGAAGCAGCATCTGGGTGGGGTTAAGGGATAGGTGATGGGGTTGCTTTGTCTGTGGACAGTGACAATAACCACAACGGGACAAGTGCCCTGGCTAGTTGTCCAAGGTGCTGAGAGTTGAATGCTCACCAGAGCTCTGAAGAACGCTCGCATAACATTTCACATCTCAGCACAACACCTCTTTGTGGCCTAAAATATGTGCTCAAGTCTGACAATGTGGCCTGAGCTCATAACCCTCTGATTGACAGGTTGCATTGCAGCTAAGATCTCTGGAAAAAGCTGTTGGGAAATGGACACAATTTGCAAGTAGAAATGGCCTTGTCATGGGGATGCGTAAAGAAGAATGTGACTGGCCCCACTAGCTGCTTAGACTGAGAAAACCCAATGCCGCGTCACAGTTACAAACATTAAAAGCAGCCAGGGGAAAGTTTCCACTATGCTTGAGATCAAGCGAGATCAAAAATACCTTTGCTGAATGAATTGTTCTGCAGTTGAAGTGCAGGGTGGGGTGAACTCCCCCCCTCCCTCCAACCTAGCAGTGCAGCAAGCTTAAAGGGTGCATCGTCCAAAGGAGCCAGATCGGTGCTTTGGGTGTGGAATGTTGTTGTCACTTCTTACTCATTTTTGAGTATGACCATGATTAGTTTTGCGATGTGAATGAAGGTGGCTGATGTCTCTGAACCTGAGCTCATAAGTTCCTTCCACACTGATGTCAGACCCCAGCAGGCAGAGTTGTCAAGATGTTGTAGAATCAATCGGCAGTTCTTGATTTTCAAAGTTCTCTTTTTCTCTTTGCTTCCTCAATTCCAGCTTCCCTCTACAAATGAGCACCCACTTTGCATGAGGATAATGCTAAACAGGAAGATCCAATGGTTTCTGGGCCTGTATTGACTTGATGGACATGACAACCATGAAGAAGGCCTCAGGCCTGAAAAATTGATTAGATATATTTAGATGGATGCTGCAAGACTTGCTGAGTTCCTGTATTTGTACTACAAGCATGTACACCTGACAACATATACTAATTGTGTATCTCTGGTGTATAATTTAAATGAATAGTTTATTATTGAAATGGAGAGAATAAGGCTTGGTTATAGAAGAAACTTTGGGTGATGAGCATTTTAATCCACTAGAGGGCAGTCTGTCTCGCAAACAAAGTTCTAAAGTATCGAATCTCTGGGCTAGTAAACTCTAATCTCAGGTGAACAAACCTCCTGGGCATTGTAAGTTTGAAGATGTGTCCTCTGGACTAAATTAAGTTGCTCACTACCGTTACACGAGAACAAATTATATTGCTGTGCACATCAGGTTAGCATAGCGTGACACTGATTTCTGTCAGCCTTGACATAAGCCCTTTTCACCTTGGCTAACCGGTAAATCGGCGGTCCAATGACCTGGTTCAAAATAGCATTTTTGCCATTCACACTGGACCAATATTAACTGGTTCTCTGCACCCTTTCTCACACTCCACCCAGCATCCCAGAGCAAAGGGGCACCTATCCTCCAGCACCAACGTCCTTCCTACCTCCCCGCCTCCACCCTCCCGTCCCTTTCACACTGGGCTAACCGGTAGCCGATTCAAAATGAATAGGCAATATGCACCCTCTCTAGGCAGTTCATCCCTGGGGCAATCTGACACCTGCATGCCGGTTTGCGAGTGTTCACACTGGCATGTTGACCGGTAGATCACCAGTTAATTACTGGGTTAAAGTGCCAGTGTGAATGGGGCTATTATTACAGTGTCAGTGCCTCGGGTTTGAATCTGGTGCTGTCTGCAAGGAGCTTGTATGTTCTCACCATGACTGCATGAGTTTCCTCTGGGAGCTCCAGTTCCTCGCACATTCCAAAGACGTACAGGGTTGGTAGGTTAATTGATCACATAGGTGTATTTGGGCCTCATACCGCACGGTACCTCTGAATTAAAATTAAATTCCTTTGATCATGTCCATCACTTTTCTGTGCGATTAGTCCAGCTACATGAAAAACAGGGCTCTGAAGCAGAAAATGCTGGAAAACCCCTCAGCTGGTCAGGCCATGTCTGCAGAAGAAGCAACAGATTGAACCTTTCAGCTCTGAGACCTGATGCTACCGAACCTGCCCAGTGCTTTCAGCAATTTCTGCCTTTACCCCAACTTCTGTACCCTACCGTGGTGAACTGATGGCCTGTGCTAGATGGGAATACAAGTCATTTAGTTCGCCATGGTTAGCAATCTATCCCCAAGAAGAATCACATCGTTGCCCATTTACAGTGAGGTTCGAAACCCGCATACGTTGGAAAGTGGAGACACAGGAGACCGTGTGACATCATTCCCTGCTCTGAAATGGAACATTGTGGGGTTGAGTCACGTAGGGAATTGACTACAAAGTCTAGACTAACACTCCAGTGGACTGTTGCACTATTGAACTGTTATTTCAAATGAACTAAATTGGAGAGAACAAAATTGAACTAATAAGTGGCATGTCTGTACACAGATACCCATTGCTGAGATTAACCTACAAGAAAGCAAACTTGAATATTTGTTCCAATCGTTGCTAATATACAAGCAGGAACCTCCTTCATTAAATAGGTGTGTTCAATTATTTTTTATTTTTCTTTATTGCTTTGCCTTAAACAATTATTGTTTTAGTTTTCAGTAAAATTCACAATTTATTCTTAACTACTTGCATTTTGGTGTAATTTATGGAAGTAAAATCCATTTAAACTTTTTTAAACACAGATATTAGAGACATTTCAAAGCAATGAAGTATACTTTTAACAGCAGGTTGTCAGGGGCAACACTAGGGCCAGGACCTCGGTTCTGCAGCTTGAGGCATAGTTGCCAATTGTGGTCCTGGGTCTAACTCTGCTTTTCTCATTTAAAAGCTATTTGTGAGCACCTGTACCAGAAGGACCTCAGCAGTTCAGGAGGACGCCTCACCACCACTTTCTCAAGGGCAATGAGGGATGAGCCACAAATGCTGGCCTTACCAGTAATACGCTGATCCCAAAGTGAATAAATTAATTTAAAAATGTACTTCCTCAGAAGAGCTCAAAGCAGGTTAACACAGCAGTTAGTGCAATGCTGCTAAACTGCTAGCGACCCGGGTTTGAATCTGGCGCTGTCTGTATGGAGTTTGTACGTTCTCCCTGTGCCAGTGTGGGTTTCCTCCCTTGCTCCAAAACGTCCAGGGATTGTAGATTAATTGGGATTATTTGGGTGGCATGGGCTTGTAGGCTGGAAAGGCCTGCTACCATGCTGTACATCCAAATTTTAAAATTCAGAAATTAAAAAATAAATTTAAAAATGTAAGCGTCAGTGGTCTGCCCCTGATGTAGACCACTACAAGTTGTGAAAGTTGGCTTCCTACATATATTGATGGCCTGGCATTTCGATGTTGCGAGACATTTTCCTTCAGCTATCAGTCACCTTTCAGGTTTTCACAAAAGATCAAAAAGCAAATTAAACTGGAAATTTGTAATACAAATACCAGAATACATAGAAATGCCAAGGACGTCTGTTTAAGTGTGAGGAGGGAAGTTTATGGGAGAACGGCAGAGATAAGTTTATTTTTCACAGAGAGGTGGGTAACTAGAATTCATTGCTGGGGGTGGTGGCGGAGGCTGGTACCACAGGGACATTTTGTTTGCCTGATGGCATACAAAAGTTAAAGTATATCATGAATGTTACATTTTTAATGATTTATTACACAACAATAAAAGGAACCTTGAAAAGGTTCTCAGATAGACACACAGATGTAAGAAAAGGAGGGTTAAGAGTGTGACGAAGGGAAAAATTAGATAGGTTTACTTGTGTTCTTTTTTAAAACTAGGAATTGCCTGCCTGCCAGTCTGCATCTGGGCAAGGAAAAGCAGAGTTAATATTTCATGCCAAATATTTTCTTTCTTGAGCTCTTGTCCTGAAACATTAATTCAGTTTATCTTTCCATGGATGACGTGTATTCCCACTATTTTCCATTTCTGTTTTAAATCTCCAGCTTCTTCAGATTGTTAAATTTGATCCACTACAATATCCCAGGTCTTTACAATTTTATTTATCCTGTCTTTCCTCCCAACAATTAAGTCTGAATGTTAAGGCTATCAAGACAGGGTAAGCCTGAATGATTAAGAAGCTTCAGGATATAAGCCTGTTTGTTACAAGGTGTCACAAGAAAGGATGTTTCTGTGATCTGACAACAGTAAAACTCCTGTCATTGGAATTCAAGCAACCAGCAGCCTCATGCAACTGCCAAAAAAAAAATCAGGGGAAATAAATAGGGGTGTATGCAAGTTTTAAATTGGCGAGCCTTGCTTTAGTTCACCAATCCCACAACATGCAATCTCAGTAACCAGAAAATTCACTTATCCGACATCTACCCATCCCAATAGGTGCCGGATACCAGGGGTACCCCGAATCATTCACAAATGTTCTGACTGAGTGCACTTTCAGTCCATGTTATGATGCTCCAGAATTCTTTACAGACCATCCTGAAGAAGTTCTCCATCTTTCTTCAAAAGGAGTTCTCTGAGAGTCTCTCTCCCTGCTGCTCTCAAGTTCTACAACCATGTACTCACCCAGACTCACTTCCACCACCACGTGTCCCTCCTGGCTTTTTGCCTCCGGCACCATCTGATGCCCATGTGGATTTCAGCTTCAGTTCCAGGCCCTATTAATTTGGTTCCCACCAGAATCTCAGGGGCCTGCACTGCATTGACTCCTGCCGTTTTTGATTCTCTTGACATATTCAACGGACCACCCTCTCACCTCAATGCACAAATACCAGCGGACCCTTGCTCTCTCGCTATCACAGCTCTGTCCCTCACTCACCACAACTTGCCACTGGCCTTTCCTATGCTCCATCCTCCACTGGATCCAAGTGTTCAATCATTGGTTCTACCCTCACCTGGATCAGAAGCTCGCCTCTCAGAAGACTGCCGCCTTGGTGACTACCCTGGTCCCAGCAGCTGACAGGACTGAGCTCCTGACACAGGTCTCCAAATTAAATAAAGCTCAGGCTTGAAACATCATTAATATATCTTTACCTTTTATGGACACTGCAAGACCAGTATTTATTCTGGCTTTACAGTCCACTGGCTGCCTTGAAAGAGGATTCACTCTTAGGTTAACATACCACCAATATTCTTTCTTCCTTTTTTTCTTTGGCTTGGCTTCACGGACGAAGATTTATGGAGGGGAATGTCCACATCTGCTGCAGGCTTGTTGGTGACTGACAAGTCCGATGCGGGACAGGCAGGCACGGTTGCAGTGGTTGCAAGGGAAAATTGGTGGATTGGGGTTGGGTGTTGGGTTTTTCCTCCTTTGCCTTTTGTCAGTGAGGTGGGCTCTGCGGTGTTCTTCAAAGGAGGTTGCTGCCTGCCGAACTGTGAGGCGCCAAGATGCACGGTTTGAGGCAATATCAGCCCACTGGCGGTGGTCAATGTGGCAGGCACCAAGAGCTTTCTTTAGGCAGTCCTTGTACCTCTTCTTTGGTGCACCTCTGTCTCGGTGGCCAGTGGCGAGCTCGCCATAGAAGACGATCTTGTGAAGGCGATGGTCCTCCATTCTGGAGACGTGACCCACCCAGCGCAGTTGGGTCTTCAGCAGCATGGATTCGATGCTTGCGGACTCTGCCAACTCGAGTACTTCGATGTTGGTGATGAAGTCATTCCAATGAATGTTGAGGATGGAGCGGAGACAGCGCTGATGGAAACGTTCTAGGAGCTGTAGATGATGCCGGTAGAGGACCCATGATTCGGAGCCGAACAGCAGCGTGGGTATGACAACGGCTCTGTTCACGCTGATCTTTGTGTGTTTCTTCAGGTGGTTGTTTTTCCAGACTCTTTTGTGTAGTCTTCCAAAGGCACTATTTGCCTTGGCGAGTCTGTTGCATCAGATGAAATGGTGCAGCCGAGGTAGGTAAACTGGTTGACCGTTTTGAGTTCAGTGTGCCCGATGGAGATGTGGGGGGGCTGGTAGTCATGGTGGGGAGCTGGCTGATGGAGGACCTCAGTTTTCTTCAGGCTGACTTCCAGGCCAAACATCTTGGCAGTTTCCACAAAACAGGACGTCATGCGCTGGAGAGCTGGCTCTGAATGGGCAACTAAAGCGGCATTGTCTGCAAAGAGTAGTTCACGGACAAGTTGCTCTTGTGTCTTGGTGTGAGCTTGCAGGCACCTCAGATTGAAGAGACTGCCATCTGTGCGGTACCGGATGTAAAGTTCATTGTTGAGGTCTTTATTAGCAGAAAAGGACAAGTTCTACACTGATCTGCGCAACCTCATCCAACGCACCCCTACAGCCGACAAGGTTGTCATCCTTGGCAACTTCAACGCTTGCGTCGGCAAAACTCAGAAACCTGGCCAGGAATCCTTGGCAAGCATGGTGTCAGCAAGTGCAATGACCACCAGTATACACACACAGGAATGAAATAACCTGCCATTTTGATGCAAAGATTGAGTGAAATCTTTGTTCCATGCTTTTACATCCGAAACCACAATAATTTATAAACCACCCTCAACACAGCAAAAAATTTAACTTAACATGAGTGCAATCAGAATAGAAATGATGAATGTCAAAGCACAAAGAGAGATTTAAAAGCAAAATAGTTTAAGAGCTTGGTAAAGGGGCTGGCTAAAAGGAGGGCAAAAAATGTCAAAGTTTTCAAAGGGAATTCAAAAGCTTAAGGGTCATGACAGCTGAAGGAATAGCCACCAACGTGGTTCAATTGGAAGGTATAACTGAGGTTATCCACCTCTTGTTCTTCCACTAAGAATGATGGTTCCCTTCAAACTCAGGCAAGAGTGAATTTGGCCTCTCTTTGAGAAGTGGCATTGGATGATAGCAAATAAAGACACATCCTGTGTGATGTTGCACAAGCCAGAAACCTGAATTTCAAAACAAAAATTCTGGAAAACAATAGAATACAATGGGCCTGAAATTATGATTTCTCTAACCATAGATGCAACTGGACCTCCTGATGACCTGCTCCATTTTAATTTTCCCAATTTTTTTCCTTCTTTTCATGCTGATGACATGCTTTGAAGGTCGACCATGGACCCACCATTGCTTCTCACTTTATCATTGTTCCTGTTCAAAATGGGAGATGACCTGACTTGTGGACTTTGATTCTCTCCAAGTATCCGTGATAAAACACTGCACCTCAAGTATCTTAAATGATCACTGAGTTTGTCACTGTGTAACTAAAGAGATTTCTCTCATACCTAAGGTAAGACTTCATGTCACAGTCGATATCCAGTATCCTACTCAACAATGTACTCACGGTTGAAATGTTTCACTACAGCATCCATCTGCAATTGGCCAATTCCAAGTCAAGATATCTGCAAATAGCACATTTACCACCGCAAAGGACTTTGCGGCAAAAAGCAGGTTTCCTGCATGCTTTCTTGCTGCTGCTGTGAGAGGAGGAGGAGCCAGGAGACAGCATCAGAGTGTGAGTAAAATAAAAGCTGCACTTACCGGGACTTGGGCTCAGTCAGGTCAGACTCGGGGTCGGAGGAGACAGTGAGTCAGTGCCTGGTGTCGGGTGAGAGGAGGAGGAGGAGCCGGGAGTTAATTGGGGTTAATTGGTAAGGGGCAAATAAAAGGAGTAGAAAAGGAGGGAGCGGCCAGCGAGGGAGTGGCCCAGTGAAGGAGTGGGGACTTTGGTTCGAGGGACTAAGAAGGAGCTTATTAGTAAAGGGTATTATAGTAAGAAAGGAGAAAATGGAGTCAGTTGGGGTAGTTAAGTGCTCCAATTGTGGGATGTGGGAAGTCAGAGACTGCACAGCTGTTCCTGATGAATACACCTGCAAAAGGTGCATCCAATTGCAAATAATGAATGACCGTGTTAGGGAGCTTGAGCTGCAGTTGGATGAACTGAGGATCATAAGGGAAGCAGAGGCAGTGATAGAGAGGAGTTACAGGGAGATAGTCACCCCTAGAAGGCAGGAGTCAGGGAATTGGGTGACTGTGAGGAAAGGAGGGAGAGCGCCAGTGCAGAGTACCCCTGTGGAAGTGCCCCTCAGCAACATGTATTCGGCTTTGGATACTGCTGGGGGGAACAGCCTATCAGGGACAAGTCGTGGGGGTCAGGTATCTGGCACAGGGGCTGCCCCTGATGTTCAGAAGGGAAAGAAGGATAAGAATAGGATTCCTGTAGTTGGGGACTCATTGTCAGAGGGACAGATAGGAGGTTTGTGGGACGAGATCGGGGATCCAGGTTGGTCTGTTGCCTCCCTGGTGCCAGGGTCAGGGATATCTCTGATTGAGTACATAGCATTCTGAAAGGGGAAGGAGAACAGCCAGAAGTCGTAGTCCATGTGGGGACCAATGACTTAGTTAGAAGTGGGGATGAGGTCCTGAAACAGGATTATGTAGAATTAGGTAGGAAGTTAAAAAACAGGACCTCCAAGGTAGTAATCTCTGGATTGCTGCCCGTGCCACGAGCTAGTGAGGGTAGAAATAGGAGGATGTGGAGGATGAATGCGTGGCTAAAGAGATGGTGCAGGGGGCAAGGGATAAGATTTCTGGATCATTGGGATCTCTTCTGGGGAAGGTCGGACCTGTACAAGAGGGACAGACTCCACTTGAACTGGAGGGGGACCAATGTGCTGGCAAGCAGATTTGCTAGAGCTGTGGCGGAAGGTTTAAACTAGTTTGGCAGGGGGGTGGGGAACAGAGGGTGAGAGCAGTGTCCAGGGAGTATGGCCACCTAGCTAGGAATAAAAAAGATAAGAAATAGGATGGATGTCAGAAATAAAACTTCTCACACATGAGTCTCTTTAAAACTGATGACACGACAAGCTTTATTTACAAGTCTGCAGAGTTGGACTCAACTGGCTTCTCACAAGTTAAGCCCCGATACATACAGTGCATTCATTTTTATACCCTTGTTGTTTGCCCTTCCCCTTCTTATTAATACTGTTTTAATTGGTTAGTATTGCAAAAGCATTCTAAGTACAACTGCATTTTTAATTATCACGTTCGTTACGTACGCTGCGAACTCTACATACACTAAATTCTGTTTCTCACCCTTCTTATCAATCCTTTGTCTCCTGCATGTCTCTCACTATGACCATGAAAAGATAGGTTTAAAAAAAAACATATCCAGCTGAACCTTTTGTCCTTGGCTGCTAGTAAGCTCCCTGTCCGTTCTGGCTTCCCTTTTTATGATTAATCATCACATTTTAACTTAAGTCATTTTAACCTAAATTCTCTATATAACAATCCACCCCTTTCTCTCTTTAAAATGTGTGTATTATATATAGATATGAATGGGGATTTTAACCTGGGGAAGAGAAACGTTTCATGATACATTAATCTCGTGCTGAAGTAAAATTCTAACGGGGTCTCCCAGTCCCCCTGGTTGCATAGCTTGTTGGACCATGGAAATCACCAGGCTGCGTAGACAGGGAATAATACAGGGCAAAATAAGTAGGAGGAATAAAATACCTCCGATGACCCACAATAAGGTACGCCACCAGGTTCCTCCAAACCATTTGTCCATCCAATTTAATTTTGCAAAAGGATGCCAGGTTTGAACCGGTACATGGGACAAAGTACGAATATTATCAGCGATTTTTCGAATGGCTTGGCCATTATCATCAATCTGTAAGCAGCAATTAGTCAAATTAAGCTTTCCACATACACCTCCTTCTGTGGCTAGGAGATAGTCTAGGGCCAGACGGTTCTGATATATAGCAGAGCACATTTGACCTTGCTGGGATGCAAGTAATTGCAGGGCTAAAGCTGTTTGATTTGTAACAATTTCAAGGACTGCTTGCAAGCGAATAATGCGATTTAACATATAAATAGGAGTACGATAACCCCAGGATCCATCTTGAGCCCATGTAGCGGGACCATAATATTGAATTATGCGTTCTGGAGACCAATCATCTCCCCATTGTCCCAAATGTACCGTGCTAGAGCGGGGCTGACGGTGTAATGTATCAAAAATCTTCACTCCTAATTTATGACCGTGATCGTGGGGCAGTACGAATTCACAATAAAGCCAGAGGCAGACACTTTATCCAAGGCATTTTAGTTTCCACCATTAATTTTGTCAATTGCATTTTTAGGGTTCCATTCATACGTTCAACCCTCCCTGAGCTTTGTGGATGCCAAGGGGTATGCAATTTCCAAGAGACCTGTAATGTATTACAAATCAATTGCTGGATTTTTGAAGAAAAATGTGGACCCCTGTCTGAGTCTATAGAATCCATTATACCATATCTGGGGATTATCTACTCTAGGAGGAGGCGAGCTACTGTAGAGGCTGTAGCATTTACTGTTGGGAAGGCTTCCACCCATCGGGTAAAGTGATCTATTACCACCAACAGATATTTCCATCTTTGGACTTGAGGTAACTCTGTGAAGTCGATCTGGATACGTTGAAAAGGGCGTATGGCTAATGGTTGACCTCCCATGGTCCTTGTCCTCATTACTTTCTTATTAATTTTCGTGCATAGGTGACAATTCTGCACCTCCTGTTGGGCCAAGGTGTAGATTCCTTTACACACATATTCTCGAAGCACTGTGTCACATAAGGCTTGGGTGCCCCAGTGGCTCTGATGATGCAGGTGTTTTAAAATATTGCGAGTTATTTCTTTATTTAGAACCATTCTTCCATCTGGTGTCTTCCATGTTCCATCAGGCAGCTGGTTTGCGCCCAGCTGAGCCATGTCCTTTTCTTCCTTAGCAGTGAAAATGGGAGCCTTCTTTATGCCTTGTCTTATTGGGATTAAGGTCAGCAAACGGACTTCTTGTTGCATGGTTGCCCTTTTGGCTTCTTCATCAGCCAGTCTGTTTCCAATTGCTGTCGGGGTATCTCCCCTCTGATGGCCTGGTATGTAGACCACTGCTATTTCCTGGGGTAATGTCAAGGCTTCTAAAGTCAGAGTAATCATCTGTTCGTGTGCCAATTCCTTTCCTCTTGATGTAATTAGACCACGCTCCTTCCAGATCTTACCAAAGGTATGCACTACCCCGTATGCGTATTTGGAATCAGTGTAAATCGTTCCAATTTTCTTTGCCAGTATTCTGAGGGCTCTCTGCAAGGCATATAGTTCACAGGATTGTGCTGACCAGCTTCCGGGTAGTCTCGTGGATTCTACTACTTTCCAAGTATTTCCTTCTATTATAGCATACCCACTTCTTCTCATTCCGTTAACACATCTGGCGGAGCCGTCAATGTAGAATTCATATCCTTCTCCCAGCGGAGTATCGCAAAGGTCTTCTCGGGTCTTGGTCTGAAGATCCGTCAACTCGACACAGTCGTGCTCCACCTCTCTCTCTGTTTCACTGCCGTATAAAAACTGAGCTGGGTTGCAGCTATTAATCTTTGCAAACTGTAGATCTTCTCCGACCATTAAAATGGTTTCATACTTTAATATGCGAGAATCAGTCAGCCATTAATGGGCAGTTTGTGTTAATAAAACACTCACAGAATGGGAGGTGTACACAGTCATCTTTCCTCCAAAAGTAAGTTTACGTGCTTCCTCTACCAACAGAGCAGCAGCCGCTACTCCCTGGATACACGTCGGCCATCCGCGAGACACTGGGTCCATCATTTTGGAAAGGAAAGCCACTGGGTGTCGCTGACCGCCTTTTTCCTGTGTTAAAACTCCCACAGCTGTTCCTTGGTTATGAGTGACAAATAGCTGGAAGGGCTGTTTTAAAGAGGGCAGAGTGAGTACTGGGGCTCGTGTCAGGCGATGCTTCAAGTCCTCAAACCATCCCTCCTCCTCCTGGGTCCATTTCAATGGATATTCATTTTCATTTGTCAGCTTTTCATACATAAACTTCACCAAAGCTGAGTAGTCCTCTATCCATAACCTACAGTAACCTAAGAGTCCCAGGAATTGTCTTATTTCCTTCTTATTACGGGGTAACGGCATTCTAGTGATTCCCACAATCCGTTCAGGGGTAATCCGTTTCTGTCCTTTACTTATCTGGTGTCCCAGATATACCACAGTTCTTTCAACGAACTGTAACTTGTTCCTGGACACCCGTAGACCCTTTTTCCCCAGATAATTCAAGAGTCTAATTGTATCTCCCCTCATTTCTTGTTCCTTGGGTCCTGATAATAGTAAATCGTCCACATACTGCATTAGTTGGGAATCATCAGATTGTGGATAGTCCACCAGGATTTGTTCTAGCATTTGTCCAAACAGGTTCGGAGATTCAGTGAACCCTTGGGGCAATACAGTCCACCGAAGCTGTCTCCGTCTACCTGTCCATGGATTTTCCCATTCAAACGCAAACATATCTCTACTTTCCTCTTCTAATGGACACGTCCAGAAGGCATCCTTCAAGTCGATAACACTAAACCACTCATGGTCTGGGGGAATCCGACTCATAATAGTATAGGGATTAGGCACCACTGGGTGGCGGGTCTGAACAATAGCATGCAAACTTCTTAGATCCTGAACTAGGCGATAGGATCCATCTGACTTTTTCACTGGGAGTATAGGGGTGTTATAAGGTGACATACATTCTTCTAATAGTCCGTCTCATATTAGAGTCTCAATTACCGGCTGTAGCCCTTTTCTCCCTTCCAAAGAAATAGGATACTGACGTTTCCTTACCGGCTGATGACCTGGTATTAATGTGACATGTAAAGGTGGGATGTCCAGACCTCCTCGATTTCCCTCCTTATACCAGACTCTCTCGTCAATCTGCCGTTCATCCTCTTCCTTTAAAGCACAGAGGTGGACTCTCACTTCTCCGTCTACAGGGAGAGCACCCAAACCTAGGAGAGCCTGTAAGTCCCTTCCTAGGAGGTTAAATCCAGCCGACGGTAACAACAAGAGGTCTTGTACCCCTTCTCTTTCTTCCAGTTTCACTGTTACTTGGGGAATTATTGATACCATTCTGGGAGCCCCTTCTATCCCAGAAATTGTCAAATTACTTTTTACAGGTTCAGTTCCGATTGGCACAGTTATTACACTACTTCGTTCCGCTCCTGTGTCCACCATAAACACCACCTCTTCTCCCTTGGGACCAATTTTTAATTTTACCAGGGGTTCCCTCTTATACTTGGTCCCTAACATTTGGAACCCCTGACCCCCCTAATCTTCTTCCATAAGTTCGAGGGCACGCAATTCCCTCTTGTATCGGGGGCATTCCCTCTTAAAGTGTCCTTCCTCATTGCAGTAATAGCACTTAACGAACCTCCGGGGTCTTCCCTCTCTTGGATATCTTGGATTGTTTAGAGGAAGGTTTTGTTTTCTTTCCCCTCTGGATTCGGCATTCATCTGTCGGATAGTCTGTACCATAACCTTTGTCGCCCTCTTTTGATCTTCTTCTTCTCTCTGCACATATACTTTTTGCGCCTTTTTTAACAGGTCGCTTAGGGGTTTTTCGCTCCAGTCCTCCTCCTTTTCTAGTTTTTTTCTATTGTCCTGCCATGATTTGGAAACAAATTCAATTCGAATAAGCTGTTCACCCATTGGTGTACTAGGGTCCACGCCTGCATACTGTTGGACATTCTTTCTCACCCTCTCCAAGAAATCAGTAGGGGACTCGTCTTTCCCCTGGTGGTTCCCAAATGCCTTGGTGAAATTGTGACCCTTTGGCACAGCCTCCCGTATCCCGTTAATTGTCCACTCTCTATATTGTCTCATACTTGCCAATCCCTCGGGTGTTCGTTTGTCCCACCTGGGTTCATTTAAGGGATATTTTTGTTCATGGGGTCTGGGGTCCCCAGGTTGTTCATATTCCCACATGAGGAGGGCAGCCCGTCGAATCATCTGCCTCTCCTGGGGTGAGAATAATATTCCCATTATTGCCTGCATCTCTTCCCACGTATATGTGTTGGGTCCCAGGAATTGGTCGAGCTGTTCGGCCAGTCCTATAGGATCTTCCAATAACTTTTTCATTTATTTCTTAAATCCCCGCACCTCTGTACTAGTTAGGGGAACATTCACATATCCCGTTCCCCCTCCCGGTCCTCCCATAGGAACTTCCCTGAGGGGATTTAAGCTTACTGAAAACTTTGATGGTCCTGGACCAGTCTGGGATCTTGTCCAGGGTCAGTTTACCGGTGGAAGTTTAGGGTCCGACTCCCTTAATTCATTCTTTTTTTCCCGGCCCCTTTCGGGGCAATCAGATTCATCACCTTTCCCCTCCGGTAATGAGCTTTCCTCGGGCGCAGTAGGCACCGGGGGAATATAAGGAGGGGGAAGGTTGTCCAGAGGTTCCCACTTCTTTTCTCCCGCTACCCTCAATTTAAAACATTTTGTTAAGGATCCTGGCCAGGGAACCCAACAAAATGCATATGCTGACTCTTCTTGATTCACCTTTGGTCTCGAATTTACATATATGTTTAATGCTTGTCTAACCCAATCCTCATCAGATCCAAATTTCGGCCACCAGACCGAGGAACCTTTAATAGGTTGTTTCGACCAAAGGAGACAATATTGAACCATCTTTTTCTTGTTTTTGTCTCGATATCTTTTACTATCCCAATTTTCAAACATTCTCCCCAAAGGGCTGTCAAGGGGAACTCCCAGGAATTGTTCTGAATTTTCAGACGAGCCCTTAGATTTTGATCCTCCCATTTTCCCACCTAGATCCGTTTATCGTTGCTGAGGACCCTCTCGTTCTGGACCCTACTCCCTTCTTCTCAGACGCCTCGTCGGAGGTACTGTCCCTCCTTCGGTTACCGCTGAGGTTTCCCTGGGGTCGACCCCTCTCTTCTCGGCACTTCGTCGGAGGTGCTGTCCCTCCTTCGGTTACCGCTGAGGTTTCCCTGGGGTCTATCCTAGAGTCCCACGACAGGGTCCTCACGCCACGACAAAAGCTCTATACCTGATCTATTACGTTAGGTTTTTTTATCCAAACAGGTGTATCCCGTTACACCTGTTACCCAATCCCCACACCTCAATCGTAAGTCGTCACTTACCGGTGTCTTCTCGGGGATTGAACCGTCACCCTTCTCCTCTCCGTCTTGTCGTGTCACCTTGTCCGGATACCACTCGCTCAAGCCGCCCGAAGCGACGAGCAAGGGACTAGGAGCCGCTGAACTCAGCGGGGTGCACCACCTCCGATGTCCCTCTTCTCGCCTCCCCTCACGGCCGGAGTGTAGATCCCGGACGAGCCCCCATTTGTCAGAAATAAAACTTCTCACACATGAGTCTCTTTAAAACTGATGACACGACAAGCTTTATTTACAAGTCTGCAGAGTTGGACTCAACTGGCTTCTCACCAGTTAAGCCCCGATACATACAGTGCATTCATTTTTATACCCTTGTTGTTTGCCCTTCCCCTTCTTATTAATACTGTTTTAATTGGTTAGTATTGCAAAAGCATTCTAAGTACAACTGCATTTTTAATTATCACGTTCGTTACGTACGCTGCGAACTCTACATACACTAAATTCTGTTTCTCACCCTTCTTATCAATCCTTTGTCTCCTGCATGTCTCTCACTATGACCATGAAAAGATAGGTTTAAAAAAAAACATATCCAGCTGAACCTTTTGTCCTTGGCTGCTAGTAAGCTCCCTGTCCGTTCTGGCTTCCCTTTTTATGATTAATCATCACATTTTAACTTAAGTCATTTTAACCTAAATTCTCTATATAACAATGGAGATTAGGGTAGAAGGTAAAAAAGAGAATATATATGAGGGTCATTCTCTGAGATGCATATATTTTAATGCAAGAAGCATAGTGAACAAGGTAGATGAGCTGAGAGCATGGATAGATACTTGGAGTCACGATATTGTGGCAATTAGTGAGACCTGGCTACAGGAGGGGCAGGACTGGCAACTTAATGATCCGGGATACATTTGTTTTAGATGTGATAGATCAGGGGGTAAAAAAGGAGGAGGAATTGCTCTGCTTGTTAGGGAGGTCATTACTGCCGTGAGGTGGCAGGATGGTATGGAGGGATCAACCAGTGAGGCTGTTTGGGTGGAATTGAGGGGTGGAGGAGGCAAGAGGCTGCTAATAGGGGTGTATTACAGACCACCAAATGGGCCAAGGGAATTAGAGGAACAAATTTGTAGGGAGGTAACGTATATGTGTGAAAATCATAGGGTAGTGATCATGGGAGATTTTAACTTCCCACACATTGATTGGGATACCCATTCGGTTAGAGGGCTGGATGGGCTGGAGTTCGTTAAATGTGTTCAGGAGTGTTTTCTAAATCAGTTAGTAGAAGAACCGACTCGGGATGGTGTAATACTGGATCTCCTGTTAGGGAACGAGCTAGGTCAGGTAGCGGACATTAATGTTGGAGAACCAATTGGGTCTAGTGACCATAATTCTGTTAGTTTTAGGGTAGTTTTAAGGAAGAGCAAGGAGAGGCCTAAAGTTGAGGTTCTGGATTGGAAAAGAGCAAATTTCGTAGGAATAAGAAGGGATTTGGGGAGTATTGAGTGGGACAGGATATTTTCAGGTAAGGATGTTAATGAAAAATGGAGGATATTCAAAAAAGAAATTTTGAGGGTACAGAGTAGTTATGTCCCAGTGTGGATCAAAGGAAAGGCTGGAAGTCATAGGGAGGCTTGGTTTTCGAGGAATATTGGAAATTGGGTTAGGAGAAAAAGGGAGGTGTACAAGAGGTATAAAGAGCAGGGAGCTGAGAGTTTGAAGGAGGACTACAAGGAGTGTAGAAGGAATCTTAAGAAAGAAATTAGAAAGGCCAAAAAAAGCCATGAAGAGGCTTTGGCTGACAGAGTAGAAATAAATCCAAAGGGTTTCTATAAGTACATTAAAAGTAAAAGATTAGTGAGAGATAAAATTGGACCCCTTGTAGATAGCGAGGGTAGGCTGAGTGAGAAGTTTGAGGAAATGGGGGAAATTTTGAATGATTTCTTTGCCTCAGAATTCACTAGGAAAAAAATGTTGAACCAGATGAAGTAAAGAAAAATAGTGGGGAGGTCATGAAGCATATAAGGATAACCGAGGAGGTAGTGATGGCTGTGTTAAAAAAAGATAAAGGTGGATAAATCTCCCGGACCGGACAAAATATTCCCTAGGACACTCAGGGACGCTAGTGGACAGTTAGTGGGGCCATTAACAGATATTTAGGATGTCAATGGCCACGGGGGTGGTACCAAAGGATTGGAGGGTGGCGCATGTGGTTCCTCTGTTTAAGAAAGGGTCCAAATGCAAACCTGGGAATTATAGGCCTGTAAATCTGATGTCTGTGGTGGGCAAGTTGATGGAAAGTGTTCTGAGGGATGCTATTTACAAATTTTTTGAGGTACAAGGATTGATAGGGAGTAATCAGCATGGTTTTGTCAGGGGTAGATCATGCTTGACAAACCTGATTGAGTTCTTCGAGGGGGTTACAAAAAAGGTTGATGAAGGGAAAGCTGTGGATGTTGTCTATTTGGACTTTAGTAAAGCTTTTGACAAAGTTCCCCACAGGAGGTTAGGAAAAAAGGTGGAGGCATTAGGTATAAATAAGGAGGTAGTGAAATGGATTCAGCAGTGGTTGGATGGAAGGTGTCAGAGAGTAGTGGTAGAAAATTGTTTGTCCAATTGGAGGCCGGTGACTAGTGGAGTTCCTCAGGGTTCGGTCCTGGGTCCACTATTATTTGTTATATATATTAACGATCTGGATGTAGGTGTATAGAATTGGATAAGCAAGTTTGCGGATGACACAAAGATTGGTGGTGTTGTGGACAGTGAGGAAGATTACCGTAGATTAAAAGGTGATTTAGGAAGGCTGGAGGTGTGGGCTGAGAAATGGCTGATGGAATTTAATACAGAGAAATGTGAGGTGCTGCATTTTGGAAAGGCAAATTTAAATAGGTCATATACATTGAATGGTAGACAATTGAGGAGTGCAGAGCAACAAAGGGATTTAGGAGTTATGGTAAATAGTACCCTCAAGGCTGATACTCAGGTAGATAGTGTGGTGAAGAAGGCATTTGGAATGTTGGCCTTCATAAATCGGAGTATTGAATTCAAGAGTAGGGAGGTTATGATGAAATTGTACAAGGCATTGGTGAGGCCAAATTTGGAGTACTGTGTACAGTTTTGGTCACCAAATTATAAGAAAGATATAAACAAAATAGAGTGCAGAGAAGGTTCACGAGAATGTTGACAGGATTTCAGGGACTGAGTTACAGGGAAAGGTTGTGCAGACTGGGGCTTTTTTCTCTGGAGCGTAGAAGATTGAGAGGGGACTTGATAGAGGTGTTTAAGATTTTAAAAGGGACAGACAGAGTAAATGTGGATAGGCTTTTTCAATTAAGAAAGGGGGAGATTTAAACTAGAGGACATGGTTTAAGTTTTAAGGGGGAAAATTATAAGGGGAACATGAGGGGAAATTTCTTTACGCAGAGGGTGGTGGGGATGTGGAATGAGCTTCTGGCAGACGTGGTCGAGGCGGGATCATTGGTTACATTTAAGGAAAGACTGGATCGTTACATGGATAGGAGGGGACTAGAGGGGTATGGACCGGGTGCTGGTCAGTGGGAATAGGAGGGTGGGGATTTGCTACGGCAGGGACTAGGAGGGTGGGGATTTGCTACGGCATGGACTAGTAGGGCCGAACTGGCCTGTTCTGTGCTGTAAGTGGTTATATGGTTAACCTGTAGGTGGCCACTACATAGGGGCAAGTGTGCAATGTATTAACAGCGTGGCAAAAGTCTTTTTTAAATCTAGGTATACAGCACAGTTACAGGCCCTATTGGCCCACGAGCCCGTGCCGCCCAATTGACTGACAGCCCTGTACATTTTGAAGGGTGGGAAGAAACCAGAGCACTTGGAAGGAACCCACGCAGACATGGGGAGAACGTACAGACTCCGTACAGACTCCTTACAGACAGCGCCGGATTCGAACTCGGTCGCTGGCACTGTAATAGTTGCACTAATCATTATGCTAACCTTGCCGTTAATTGCTGGCTGGTAACTGGAGCCTTTTGACAATGACCAGCAATGGGAGAAATATTTGATCCATACTTCACACGGTTATGAATATCAGCGTCAAAAAAAAACAAACGCTGGAGGAACACAGATAGCTGATGTTTTGGCTCGAGAATCAGCATCAGGAGGGGGGGGGGGTGTCATCCTGAAATGTCAAACATCTCTCTGCCTCCACAGATGTTGCCTGAGTTGTTGAATTCTTATAGCAGCTCGCCGCAGGTTCCAGCATCTGCAGTCTCGTGCGCTTCCGTGAACATGATTGGCTTATCAAGCCATTGTTTTGTCTTTGCTCTACGTTTGTTGAACAGCTTTCCCCTCATCTAAGGAACTTAAACCTTTAACGTGTGTACACAGATTGGCCATGTTCAAATTTAAATGAAACAGAGTTACACTGAATATCAAGCCCAATTCCTTCCTTCTAAAAGTGCTGGCTAGGGTAAGGAGCAGTTTTTAATCTGAAAGTTCATACAAGCGAAAGCACTATGTTCGAACTTGGGAAGTTCAAGATCAGATTCAAGGCCACATGAGGAACACTTCATAATGGAACCACATCGACAAAGACGTTTGTAGACAGGCTAAGTTCCTATCATCAACTTTTAAGAGCCATGATCGCTATTTCTCGCAGGAGTCTGTGAATACCAGGTAGAAGCAGACCTGGAATGATTTTTATTAAACCCCATTCCTCTCTAAGCCATGGTCAAGACTACATTCCCAGCAAAGGGTTCAGGCCCAAAACATGGATTGTAACGTAACCTTCCAGCACTTTTGTGTATTGCACTAGATCTTAGCATCGGTATCTAACGAAAAGACTGCATCTGTCTAGCATGTGTGAACTTTATGTTTTCTCCTTTAAGCAGTACCTCAGGGTCGTGGATAATTTATGTCCATTCCAGTTTTGCGGGTTCTGAGTTGGCTGTTGAGACTAATGAGTAAATTGCAGGATCTTCCACAGATGGGGCTGATAACGGCCACAGGTTAGGCAGGTATCAACAGTTATGAGCCTAATCCAGGTCACTTCAAGGTGAGATGTGAATCGGCTTAGCAACCCACCCTTTTAAGTCACTCAGATATGTTATTTAACTAGAGCATCCAAACAAAGGTTGCAAGGACACTGACATGGGGAAAAATAGCTCCTGTTAGTATTGGCAAGTTACAGCCATTATAAGAGACAAGCAAAACGTGCCCTCAAGTGTAAAACCATTTGAAGAGTGCACTAAATCAATTTAGGTTCTCAGAGTTGTTCCATCAAATGAATATTGATACATGATTCACAAAGCAGAGTATTGAACAATTCCCCACTTTATTCAAAATAAAAAATGTATACACCAGCAAAAACTCAAAACACAGTGCATGTGCTATTCAGCGTACACATTAATACTGTTATTGGTTCGATACACTAGTAGTGTTAGGTCAGCACCAAGTTTTGGACCCCTTGGTTGCTACACACTTCAACCATTTCAAGGGGCTTCCATGCTGGACCGAGACCCTCAATATTCAATGGCAGAAAGACTGTAGACCTTCCCCACAAAGCCTTTGCATTGGGTATGTTGATCTTCAATTACGTCCACTTCAAACAAAAATGTATAGTGAAGCTGAAGACCCTGTAATGACAGGGCTGCTGGTGGTGTACACAGACAGCAGAGACACAGTGCTCCTCCGCAGGGTCAAGCTGCCCAGTTCTTATGCTGACAACCTCAATAGGTTTTAAACCGCCTATAGATAGGCCATCAATCAGTCCACAAAAGTCTGTGCCCAAGATGGCAGCAGCCTTGCTTGGCAGACCATGAGGATCACGAGTTCTGGGGGATCAGCGGGCTGGCGCAGGGCAACAGAGCCAGAGATCCTTGATCCTATCAGAGGATTGCTCAAGTTCGCTGATGCATCGAATGGGTGAGGCTGAGGGAGTGCAGGAGGCTCGGTTTATCTGCAAAGACGGAAGCATCTGTCTCTTCCTCATCCCAGAGAACAGCATGCAGAGGATTAAGATTCCAACCATGCAGTAAAGATCTGAATGCAAGTGCCCCATTCACCAAGTGAGGTCCAGAGAACAGCATGCATGGGATTAAGAATCCAACCATGCAGTAAAGATCTGAATGCAAGTGCCCCACTCACCAAGTGAGGTCTTGGCACTTGTTGGTGAGTTCTGGTGATGAGGCATTCTGCCAGATATTTTTGACAGGGAACCACTCCATAGGATCCCAGAGCCTGTAGAATGCTCCATAGAGGTTACAGTCTGAAGGGCTGGTGGTCCAATGCATTGTTCTGAAAGGACTTTTCCATGAAGGATAGCCAACTGACTGAAACACCAGGTGGCAAACTGGCCAGGCCTTTCCTTTGCTATACCAGGGACAGGTAGAGCCTTAGCACTTGGCAGCACTTGGCACACACAGTGGGTTCCAAGCACAGCCCTCTGTCCCCACACATAAAGGTGGTCATCAGGATGAGGACAATGTTCAGAACGTTTTGGTCCCCATTGTGCAGGGACAATCCATTGCAACCAAATGCACCTATTCCATCTTGGATTCCCAGCTGAACCAGTAGATGGCTCAAATGACACCCAGGGAAGAGGGGTAGGGAATGACCCACACCTGCAGAATGTTCAGTGGCCTCGAGAGAACCTCAGTCTAATGCTAGTTGCTACAGCTCTAACTAACTTAAGTTCATAGCATGGCAAGAGTCATTTTTCCTGTGATAGTAAAAGGCTACAAACAAGTCAATGGGATGCAAACTCCCCAGTCACGTGTATAGGAATAATGAATTAGTCAAGCATGCTGGAAACTTTGGACTGAAAAGGCTTGCAATGCTCACATAGCAATGGTGATTTTAGCAGACAGGTTTGTGGACAGGTGGAGTTCCTGGAAATATTCTTTGACAGCACCACCTGCTACAAAGGAAGATGATTTAATTCTAGTCCAGACATTTTGGAAATGTACTGGCTCATTCCCACCATCTGAACAGTTTTGGTATCCAAAGGACCAAACTTCTAAATTTGGTCCTAGGAGATTATTAGATCATTGGGCATTTTAACTATCAATAGACAATAGACAATAGGAGCTGGAGTAGGCCCTTCGGTCCGTCGAGCCAGCACTGCCATTTTACAGATCATGGCTGATCACTACCATCAGTACCCCTTTCCAGCCTTATCCCCATAACCCTTAACTCCTTATCCCCATAACCCTTAACTCCTTTGCCCACTAGAGTCTTATCTAACTCTCTTTTGAACATAATCAGCGAATCTGATGAGCCTTGGCCTCCACTGCCCTGATACAACTTTTCACTTTGCTAGAACAACATTACCACCCATCACCAAGAGACCACCCAAACTACTTAAGGGTGCGCCTAACCACTGCCTGCCAGCATCTAACCTCCATGTTAGGTATGTAGCTGGGTAGAGGAAAGTAAATAAGGTCAGAAGGTTTAAAGCTGTGATTCTCAATCTTTTTCTTTCCATTCGCATACCAATTTAAGTATTCTCTATGCCATAGGTTCTCTGTGATTAGTAAGGGATTGCTTTAGGTGGTATGTGGGTGGAAAGAAAAAGTTTGAAAATCACTGTTTTAATCGTACCTAATTGACTCCAAAGGCAATGGGCCAATAACAATTTTTCTCAAGCAAGATATTTCAGTAACAATTGGGTCTCGAGCAGCGATTCTTCCCACTCACAACCCACCTTAAGCAATCCTTTACTAATCACAGAGCACCGATGGCACAGGGAATAATTAAAGTGGTAGTTGAGTGGAAAGAAAAAGGTTGAGAACCACTGGGTTAAATAATCAGTTCGATACCAGGTGCACCTCCCATCCAAACTAAATCTGCTCCCAGTTAAATCTACCCCATAATTTTGCACCATTTGCATGATGCAACATTCCATGCTACATCACAACTGAATACTGCTTGCAAGCCTTTCTTTCTTTGCCAAACTCAGGCAGATGTTCTGAGTTGACTCACCTAATTTCAAGCAAGAAAGTCTGGTTTAACTATAAGCTGCCCTGAAATTTATAAACTTTTATCGAGTCTAAGATTCCATTTATTGTCATGTACACAAAATGGGCGGCACAGTTGGCTTAGCGGTTAGTGCAACACTGTTACAGCGCCAGCAACCAGGGTTCCAATCCACCAGTCTGTAAGGAGTTTGTATGTTCTCCCAGTGTCTACGTGGGTTTCTTCCGGCGGCTCAGGTTTCTTCCAACCCTTTAAAATGTACGGGGTTTGTAGGACAATGGGGTATAATTAGGCAGCATGAGCTCGTGATCTGGAAGTGCCAGTAACCGGGCTGTTTGCCCAAATTTAATTAGTATTAAATTAAAAATATTAAAATGTAATTTAAATTTAAAATTTAACATGAGTGTAATTGGATGGCATCGGTTTAAAAGACCAGAATCAGCTTTGACAGTACTGTGCTGTGAATAATTTTATTTTTAATTTTAAAAATCTAAAACGTAAAAATACAAAAACAAAAAAGTCTGCTGTTAAAGTGAAAATCAAAATAATTCACAGCATGGGAAAAGGAGGAAACAAACTATCATAAATACTTTAAGGATCTTGTGACTCTGTTCTGGTTTGGATGTGAAAAGGTCAAAGTAATAATGCAATGTGATCTGCATTTGGCAAAAAGTCGCCGAAATGTCAATATCTCTGAAGATCTGTCTTGGGCCCTCCATTTCAATGGAATCGCGGAGAAGGCTCTCCTGCATCTTCGACTTCATTAGGTCTTTGAGAAGATCTGGTACAAAGACTCCTGCAAATTTTTACAGGTGTACTGTGGAGAGCATTCTGACTGGCTGCATCACTGTCTGGTCTGGAGGCGCTAATGTATAGGACAGGAAAAACTCCAAAGGGTTGTGAACTTGGCCAGCACAATCACACCATCAGTCTCCACGCCATCGAGGATATATATAAAAGGCAGTGTCTGAAGAAAGCAGCCTCTATCCTCAAGGACCACCAACACCCAGGTCAAGGCCACTTGACTCTGCTACCATTGGCAAGGAGGTGCAGGAGCCTGAAGACGAACACCCAGCAGCACAAGGACGGCTTCTTCCCCTCCGCCATCAGAATTCTGAACCACAGACACTAGCTCGTTTTCTCTTATTTTTGCATTAATTTATTTATTTTTAAATGTAATTTACAGCAATATTTGCTCTGTAATTCTGTCGCAAAACAACGAATTTTGTAACACGTTCATGACAATAAATAGGCATTTTCAAATTGCAGCAACTGGGTAGCCCCTGGGACCCGGGTGCCTCCTGCATCTTTCAAATGGCATCCTAACGTACCAGTTAAATTGCCAACCCGGCGAATTAAAGGGGATCCCGCCCCTGCGATGATGTGGTGATTGACGCGTCACACAGCCACAGGGAATCCCCTGTTTCTTGTGTTCTTTCTGTTTAAAGTTCCAGAGGCACCAGGTCAGCCATTTCCCCTTTCAAATAAATGAAGGAGGATGCCTGGGTAAGTTTTACTTACCACCTCCAAGGTAGGTCTGCAACCCAGGTGGAGCTTGACCAATTTGGCCCTTTCAAATAACTCTGTTCCTGGGTGTTCAACCGAGTAAATTACCCATTTTTCAAGGCAATTTGAAAGAGCCAATCTGAACCCCTCTCCTCACAACAACTGAGTGATGAGCAATGCACACTCATCAAGAAAAAACTCAGAGTGAACAAAGTAAACAGTCTCCAGATAGAGAGTAAAATACCCAGTCAAAACACAGAAAATGCTGGAGGAATTCAGCTGGCCTCACAACATCCACAGGAGATAAAGATACATTACCAACATTCTGGGCCTGAGCCCTTCTTCAAGGTAATATACCTTTAAATCCTATGGATTCTATGAGTCAGGTTGAGTTCTTCTAGCAATTCTGTGTTTTGACTCCCATCACAGTATCCGCAGACTTCGTGTTTCACTTTAGTGGAAGAGCCAGAGCCTGTTTATTTCAACCTTCAGTGAAAGTGAGGCCCATTTCCTTGCAGTCTCAAGTAATGTTTGAGACCTAGTCATGGGTTCCAAGACTAACTGATTGAATGCCCCATTTAACAACATTTCAACAGTGAGATACTGATCCACATAACAACACCTGATCATTTTCCACATCTGCGTGTTGCTCCCTCATCTATAGAGCATTTCATGTCAGGCCTCAACCTGGAGGCCAGCTACAAGAGCAGATCTAAAACTTAAAACTTACCTTTCAGACAACAGCCCTAAAAGGCTGCTCCAGCGTCCCATTCATATCCAGAGATGCCTCGTAGCGCCCTCCGGAGCCGACAGAGTCGGGGCGACTGATGCCATAGCGCCACCCGTCATACATATGTGGCAGAGCAATGGCCGTCTTCCCTACCCCTAATCCTCCACACAGCTGAAACCACTCTGTGTTTCCCAAAACAGCTCCAGCTGCGTGGGGGAATTAGGGGTAGGGAAGACGGCCATTGCTCTGCTGCGTTTTGAGCTGCAGAGAGCAGCCCCGAAGGCCAAAGTGGCCTGGTGTGGCTGTCTCAGCCCGCACCGGCCACCCCCTGATGGCTCCCGCCGGCTGCCCCTACCCTGATGGCCTTCACTGCTCTGATGGCTCCCACCACCACCCCTGCCTTGGAGGGAGAGGGGTGAGTGGGGAGATGGGTCTCGGGCTGATGACGCATTGGCTTTACATTCAGGTCAGAAGGGTTGGAATTGGCGCCTCAGAGCCAGTCACAGCTCATAAGAACCTCCACCTTTACAGACACCTTTACCTTTTCCCTGCTTGAAAGTGCCTTGTGCTTCATCAATCTGTGAGTTTGATTCCGTTCTGGAAACATTCTCCAGTACAGGTATTGCACTACTGAGTTGCTGTCATGATAGGAGGTAAAACCAAGGTTTTATCTACGCTCATCAGCAGAAGTAAATAAAATACAAAGGGTTGAGCAGAATTATCACCTGTGCCTGATGCAATAGCATTCCCTGCGAAGGCCGACAAATAGAGTTTGACTGAAAAATCAAACGCAGAAAATGCTGAAACTCCAAATAAAAAAAAAGAAACTGCTGGAAGCACTGAACAGATGGGGCAGCATCTGTGACTTGAGAACTGGAGTTAATGCTTCAAGATGAATACTCTGCCATCCTCAATAGTGTGCACATGTGCACATTAGATCTTAAATGGATTTTCTTTTACCTCCATATTTTACTCGGGAGATGGACTCAAGTCTCTACAGAGGTGAGGCAGAAGAGCATCTGTGGCCTCTTGTGAATGGGTGTTTTGTGTGGATGAGAAATCTGCTCTGGATCTTGGATGGGATGTGCTTATGTACAGATGATCTGGGCACAAGCAGATGACGAGATACATCAGCAAATGCAGCTCAGGGGCTACTCATGCAGAAGCAGAGTTTAAACTCGGGCTTCAACAATCTTATACTCCCCTCTCCCACTAGGCCTTGGATCACCGGCAGACCCCGCCACATCTGCCAAGTTCGTTTACTGTCATGTGCACCAAAGCAGAGTGAGAAAGCTTGTTTTGCAAGCTGTCTAGCTCATCAACCCATGCATGGTACAAATCAACCCCTACACATTAGTCAACATAATACGTCAACCCCTTCAAAATGGTCAATCCATACACAACACAACTCAAACCCATGTTGACTCATAAATAATACCAGTCAACCCCTACCCCGCTATGGACCCTGCATGACAACTGAGTTCCTCTAGCGTTTTGTATTTTAACTACACTAACAGTGTTTGGAGAGTTTCATGTTTTACCTCAACCCCCACACAGTACCCAACCCATACAGAATACGTCAACCCATAGAAACCCATTCCGTCTGTCCCCAATTGAAGCTCCAACCTTTCCTGCAACCCCACGGCCTCTCATCACCAGCCTGGACTCCACCTCTACCATCCCAGAGAGCCCCAACCTGTCTGCACACTTCTGATTCAAGTACAAGTACCTTGAAATCCAAGCTGACACATTGTACATTAGTAGACAAAAACCCAGCTTTTTCCATTCAATGGCATTACCCTAATGACATCATTATCCTCAATGTAAATCCGGGACAATTCTGGCATGCCTCATGGAGAGCAGGTCAATACAAGTCATCCACTTACAAAGAGAAGGAAATAGAAGTGGGAACCATCTTCACGACTGATAATTCCTCTCCTAATATCTATGGAATGTTCCATCTTGTAGATTCAATGGACATTGGCAGTTGTGAGATTTTATGCTCAACTAGTTATTCATTCAAGCCTATCACCCTTGGATTCTACACCCAGGCAATGGAGTTCTGCAAAACCAGATGACCTTGGGCACATGAAATGGTATGGGAGACAAAACTCTAGGTGTTCACTGAAAGGTCTCCATCTACACAAGCTGAGATAAGCTAATTAAAGAACAAATGGAACATAGGTCTTTCCCTGTCTATCTGGTGAAGACAAGGGGCAACTGCCTAAAAAGCGACTCACAAGTGGTAAAGTCCTCCTTCAGTTTTCAAAATCAGGAATGAGAAGGATAACATATAAGGAATACTTAGCAGTTCTTGGACTCTATTCATTAGAAGAATGAGAGGGGATCTCATAGAAACATTTTGAATAATGAATGGATTGGACAGAGTGGATGTAAATAAGATGTTTTCCCTGTTGGGTGATTCCAGGACAAGAGGCCACAGTCTTAGAATCAAAAAGTACCCATTTACAACAGAGATGAGGAGAAATTTCTTAGCCAGAGGGTTTTGGATTTGTGGGATTCATTGCCACATGCAGCTGTGGAGGCAGGATCATTGGAGGAATTTAAAGAGGAAATTGAGAGGTATCTAATTAGTCAGGATATCATGGGATATGGGGACAAGGCCAGAACTTGGAACTAGATACGAGAACAGTTTAGCTCAGGGAGGTTTCACGGAGCAGACTCGATGGGTCAAATGGCCTGCTTCTGCTCTTTATTCTTGTGATCATGGCAAAGTGAATTCAAAACCAAACATCTGCCTCCTGTCCAGATCAAAGACAGATGCATACATCTTATATCCTAAAACTAATTATTCCTTAGAAGCTGCTTCATTTTCTTAGCCTTTTATTCCCACCAAATTATTGTTGCACTTGATAGTGGAGGAAGAGAGAAGGTTCAATAGCAATGTGAAGAAAATTTATATCCTTTTTTACATAGGAATATTTTGAAGGCTGTTGGGGAGACACAAGACAGTTCATCTCATTGGATAGATCTGTCAAAGACCCTGCATGAACACAATGGAACAAAAAGCCTTCTTTTATGCTAAATGATATTTTTTTATCCAAATGCAGGGTCTTACTTGGATGAAGCTTGACCAAGAGGTATTTGTGCTCAGACCTATCGAGGAATGCCGAGAGGTAGAGATACTACAATACATGACACCAGCATTATTTCTACAGAAGATTAATGTAGCAGAACCTGATGCCCTGGGATGCTAATCTGGCCTTCACTCCACATTGCGTGACTCAAGCAGCCTGTAATTATTATGATCTTGGCACCCATTGCAGACACAGGATGATAATGAAAGGGTATTAGATCATCATGTCCACATCACTGATCATCAGAAGGCAGAATTTGTGATCTAGACTGGATGAACACATTGTGTGACAAGAGAATTCTTTCCCCCAGACCCCAGACTATTCGAGACAAAGAATCACAGTAAATCCTGGCCTAAATGGCTAATTTGAGAATCTGCCTGATAATGAAATTCTGAAGCTGGCAAGCAGGAAATGAACCAAGAGCAAGGTAACACCAATAGGCTTCTAAAGGCCAGCTGTCTTCATTCTTTTGTGTGGGGAGATTTGAGTGAAACAAAGGGTCTGTCCATACCAGATTACGCAGACTGTAAATATATTTTCTACTAAAATAATTAATGGAGCTTATTTAATGCATGAATTTTGTTAACTAGCTGATGGAATCAAAGCTCAATTTATAGAGTGATGACACACTGCTTTGGAAGGTTACTGGCATAGCAGAATCTATTTTCCGACTTGCAAAGAGAAAAATAGATGTGAATAAACTCAGCTAAGTAAAAATATCCAACCTCTTCATCGTGAGAATACAACAGGAACTAACAAAGCACCTGCCTGCTTTTGTCCTTACTCCGAACAGTTCAATTTTATAATTCATTCATCTGAAGCATAAACTCAAAGCAGAGACAGTCCACAAACAGGAGAAATATCCGAACACATAAACAACTGTAGTCCATGGAAACAATTTCAATAAATTGTTGGTCTAGCAAAAAAAAATTGCAAATGAAAGAAAAGAAAGGAAATTAAATTTCATTTATATTACATTTCAGGAAGACCCAATGCTCTTCAAAGGCAATGAAAAGTACTGTACTGAAGTAAGCAGGTGGTGAAATTATTTCAAGAACCACATACAAGACCCTGCATATTTATAGTAATGCTTTTTTTTCTTTGGCTTGGCTTCGCGGATGAAGATTTAAGGAGGGGGTAAAAGTCCACGTCAGCTGCAGGCTCGATTGTGGCTGACAAGTCCGATGCGGGACAGGCAGACACGGTTGCAGCGGTTGCAGGGGAAAATTGGTTGGTTGGGGTTGGGTGTTGGGTTTTTCCTCCT
Organism: Narcine bancroftii; assembly: GCF_036971445.1. Taxonomy (NCBI): domain Eukaryota; kingdom Metazoa; phylum Chordata; class Chondrichthyes; order Torpediniformes; family Narcinidae; genus Narcine; species Narcine bancroftii. Next base: position 6,030,080 of record NC_091476.1, read on the forward strand.
TTGTCTTTTGTCAGTGAGGTGGGCTCTGCGGTCTTCTTCAAAGGAGGTTGCTGCCCGCCAAACTGTGAGGCGCCAAGATGCACGGTTTGAGGCAATATCAGCCCACTGGCGGTGGTCAATGTGGCAGGCACCAAGAGATTTCTTTAGGCAGTCCTTGCACGAGCAGAAAATTCTCATGAGTATTGTACGTAAATGGCTTGGAAGTTAAGAATTGACAATGGGGACATTTTGGCTTTTAACATTTGTGTCTGCTGTCACCCCACCAAGATCCATACCTGCAATCCTCAAGACACAAGAATTGAAATAGTTCCCTTTGTCTGGCAAACACATTGACTCAGATGCTTTGTAAACTCAATCCTTTAATGAAGGTGAGCTGGAATTGCATGCACACCTTTGCTCTACTTAACTTCAGCCAGCATCAGAACTGTAGAAACTTGTTGCAATTTCAAAACCACATAGTGGGAGGGACAGGCTGCCTCCTGCACACAGCTCCCCACCATCTGCTTAAAATGTCAATCTCGTAGCCTACAGCAACTGGAATTTTTTAATGCTCGCTTATTCTGCACATAATTTCATGAGCAATGAACACGTAGACATCAATTGAACTGGAGAAGATTCATTAAGGCAAGAAATTGGAGCAAATGAGATACTGACATGCAAACCATAGGAGGATAACTTTTAGAAAGTTCAAGAGGATCAATTATACATTGAAGTGGATATCAGTGCACATTTTAATTTCTACCCCTCTGATTTTAAGCTTGGCTCATTTTAATGCCTGAAAGACTGGGAGCATTATATACTGGCATCTCAAGTCACCACTCTGCATGGCAGCAGAGAACACAGATGCCTAGAAAGGATAACACCAACTTATTAATGCAAGTTGGGAGATCAGTGCTCCCTAGACATCGGTGCTTCAATTAATTGTTATCGCAATTTACTCCCATTGAGTGGCTGAAGCCCAACTGTTGTCGAAGCTCTTCATTTCTTTCCCATTCACGGTACCAACTGGCCACCGTGGAGATGAGGGCAAGTGAAGGTGAGGGAGGCTCATGGAGAAGTGGGACAGAGATGCTGCCTCCAGGTCTCCAAAGGTCCCTTGTGTCTTGGGCAGCCCCTCGCCCCCTGAAAGCAGTGGCAATATCAGAGCCACAGCTTTTTTTAAACCAAAAATAAAACATGTATATTGTTACATTCATTTCTATTTACACCAGAATCTTAATCCAAATCAAAATTTATTGTCATGAACATGTCACAAAATTTGTTTTGCTGCAGCGCCACATTTATATCAACCACCTTACAAACTAAATAAAAATAGTACATGAGGAAGTGTCTATGGTTCATTGTTCTTTCAGGAATCAGATGGTAGCAGGGAAGAAGTTGTCCTGTGCCACTGAGTAGCTCATCTTCAAGCTCCTGTACCTTTTCCCTGCTGGTAGTGGTGTGAAATGGGCATGGTTTAGGTGGCGGGGGTCTTTAAAGGATAGTATCCGCCTCTTGTAGATGTCCTCAATGGAGTGAAGGCGAGTGCCCGTGATGTCGCAGGCCAAGTTAACAACCCTCTGGAGCTTTTTCTTGTCATGAGCTCTGGCACCTCTGTACCAGAAAGTAGATCTTTCCACACCAGTGTAAAATGAAGATTCTCAAGAAATTTTTTTGGGAACCCTCTCGTGAGGCTGCGTGGGTAATTTAAATGGATCCGCAGCCCCGGGAAATTTTCACAGACCACCCTCTCCCTGCTGTGTGAAAAGGCAAATAGCCGAGCAGGAGAAGCCTCGTGATGTCAACGCTTGCGTGCTGCGTCATGTAGGCGATTAAAATTAAAAGATGTGTACCTCCTGAAAGAGCGGCCCGTCGTGACAGCACCGCAATGCGGGATGAATGTCTGTCCTCGTTAACCATAATCCCTCATCGCAGCTGGATTTCCCAGAGTGGTTCCCTAAATTGCTGAGGAGGGCAAATTCCTGGGAACTTGGACTGCGGTGAGAAAGGCTAAGGAGGTTCTGAATTCCCGGGAATTTCACCAGGACAAGATAGGGTCACCGTGTGAAACAGCTAGTGATCAACCAGTTAAAATGCTCTCGATGGTACACCTATAGAAGTTTGCGAGAGGCTTCGTTGACATACCAAATCTCCTTAAGTACAGCCACTGGAGAGGCTTCGTTGCGATTGTATCGACATTGAAGCATGTGGCATCATGTCTTTCTTCACCACTCTATTGTCTCACCCCCTCAATGCCCGCTAACAGAAGGACTCTAGACTGTGCTCCTTCCCCACAGCTCCCTTGTGTTGGCTACACCAAGCCTTAGGCATCTGCAACCTGGAGATAGGAGGGAGGAGATACTTCATTCTGTGCTCAGTGATGCCCCACCATTTAGGTTTGTAACACAACAAAGTCATTGGGAGAGTACATAACATTTAAAAAAGTTCAATTTTCTACTTTTGAAATAATTTGATCTTTGTTGATATGTGAATTAAAACCAGGTCTAAATCCTGACCTTTTAATTTAAATTTTGTAATAAATAGCCTCTGCACATGGGTTTGATATCCACCTGAATGAGAGACAACAAATGGCATTTTGCAGAATCACTATTTCAAGTTCACCTTCAAATTCATTCTCATCCGATTGTACAAGTATAACCCGACAAAACATAAAAACACACAACCCGATGTAACACATTATTCCAATTTGTGAATCAATCATCAAGGATCCACATCACCCAGCACACGCTCTCTTCTCGCTGCTATCATCAGGAAAGAGGTATCGGTGCCAAAAGACTCGCATCACCAGGTTCAGGAACAGCTGCTCCCCCTCCACCATCAGACCACTCAACAACAAACTCAATCAGGGATTCATTTAAGGGGATAGATCATTTCCTGAAAGTGGCGTTACAGATGGGTTTGTAAAGAGAACTTTTGGTGCATTTACCTTCATAAATTAAAGTATAGGAGATGGGATGTTATGGTAAAGTCGTATAAAGCATTGGTGATGCCAGATTTGGAGTATTGTGTGCAGTTTTGGACACAACTACAGGAAAGATATCAATAAGATAGAAAGATTGCAGAGTAGACTTACTTGGATGATGCCGAGACGTCAGGAACTGAGTTATAGGGAAAGGTTAAACTGGTGAGAACTTTATTCTCTGGAGCACAGAAGAATGAGGGGAGTTTTGATAGAAGTATTTGAAATTACGAGGAAGATACACAAAGTAAATGTAGGTAGGCTTTTTCCACTGAGGGTACATGAGGTACAAACCAAAGGATTAAGGGTAAAAGAGGAAAAATTTGGGGGAAACATAGAGAGCAGTGGAGTGTGGAATGGAATGCCAGCTGAGGTGGTGAATCTGGGGTCAATTTTAACACCGAAGAAGAATTTGGACAGAAATGGTATGAAGGGCTCTGGACGGTGCAGGTCAGTGGGATTAGGCAGAGTAATGATTTAGAATAGATGAGAAGGGCAGAAGGGCCTGTTTCTGTGCTGTAATGATCTATGGTTCTCTATCACTCTTATTTTTGCACTTTTATTGATTATTTTTCTCTCTTTATTGCGTAGTCAGTTTGTTTACATTCCTTTATTTTTTTATATGTGCACGTATCTTCTTGAGTACAGCTTTTTGTACTTCACTCTTTGGCTTGGCTTCGCGGACGAAGATTTATGGAGGGGGTAATGTCCACGTCAGCTGCAGGCTCGTTTGTGGCTGACAAGTCCGATGCGGGACAGGCAGACACGGTTGCAGCGGCTGCAGGGGAAAATTGGTTGGTTGGGGTTGGGTGTTGGGTTTTTCCTCCTTTGCCTTTTGTCAGTGAGGTGGGCTCTGCGGTCTTCTTCAAAGGAGGTTGCTGCCCGCCAAACTGTGAGGCGCCAAGATGCACGGTTTGAGGCGATATCAGCCCACTGGCGGTGGTCAATGGGGCAGGCACCAAAAGATTTCTTTAGGCAGTCCTTGTACCTCTTCTTTGGTGCACCTCTGTCACGGTGGCCAGTGGAGAGCTCGCCATACAACACGATCTTGGGAAGGCGATGGTCCTCCCTACCAATGTGGTAAATCTGCCTCAGCTGCACAAAAAAGAATCTCAGGGTTGTATGTGAGGTCACGGATGTACTCTTACACAATAAATCTGAGCTTTGTATTTTTAACTTTGAATGAACAGGACTTAGAAATACATGCTTTCGAGTAACAAACTTGTCGGCAAAATGTTTTCAAATTACCAAACCGTCCTGGAGGTATAAGCGGCACATCCACCTGTGGAGGTCCGATCATTGGGGGAGTTTAAGGGGGAGATTGATAGGTACCTAATTAGTCAGGGTATCAAGGGATAGGGGAAAATGCCGGAACTTGGAATAAGATGTGAGAATGGTTTATCTCAGGTGGAGTTGCGGAACAGACTTGATGCACCGAATGGCCTACTTCTGTTCCTTTATCTTGTGATCTTAATGCTCAAATGATTTATGCTCCTCTTCATTGAAGATAGGAACTAATGATCCACAGGAAACAGTTTTCTGCCTCGTTACTTGTATTTCACCTTTAAGCCCAGACACCAATCACCCATGGGCCGACAGATATTGGAGGTGAACTGAGGCTGACCTTGTTGGATTCCAGCTTTATGAACAGATGATGATTAATTGTTCAGCTTTGCATCCCTCACACCATGTGTGAGGGGCGCGTGACAAAGTGACGACTCTCTGTCTTCTTTACAGTAGACTAAGTTAAAGAATTTCATGTATGTTACATTCTAAATGTAGTACTATGTGACAATAATGGAACCGTTAACTTTACCTTTTATAAAGGGAGAGGTCTGTCAAAAATAAGGTGGTCGATGACTTCCAGAAAACAGGCCCCTGCTATTTCCTGAAAGGCTGGGATGTTAGAATTGTGTTGAAGAGGTTAATAGGGCTCTACTGATCATCTGACAGTCTAAGAGAAATAATTTTTGCCTAAGGGATATGTGGAAAGAACCACGATGGATTAAATTTGACTCAAGCAGCTGCAAGGTATTGTATGTTGTAAAGCAGAGAAACCAATGAATAAACAATGTTCAAATAGATAAAACAAAGTTGAAAGATAACTAAAGCACCTTAATCATTCAGGCTTAAACTTGTCAAATCATCAACATAAACCTAACAGCAGATCGAATTCTATAGAGGGTAAATTACTGAGCATAATGTACAGAGGAAACGAGAGTGATTTCACCTTAACTAAAAGCACTTCATTGCATGGGATGTTTTGAGGTTTTGAAAAGTGCTACAGAAATGCAAGTCTTCCTTCTAAAGGAGAACAGGATCCCATTCTTCACATCGGGTCCAATTCAGGTGCTGGGTACCATTCAAAGAAAACTAGCCCCTGATAATCAGTGAAAAGGTCTGGAACGCCAAATCTCTTTTAGACCCAAAAGCAGGAATGTGAAGAAATACCCATCATCATCGCGGCCCATCCCTTCACGAACGAAGATGAACACGATGCCTTGTAGCTCTTCTGCCCTCACACAACTTTTTGTAGTTGTTGACACATTGTGATGTGCCCCTACGAATCGTGGAACGCCATGCAGTGCAATTTTTTGTGAGGTCCTCGCAGTCAGTATGGTTGACATGGAAATCGCGCTTGATTACATCTTTGTAGCGAAGATATGGGTGGCCAACAGGACGGTTCTCTATGATGATGCCTAATAGCGTTGGGTATTTCTTCACATTCCTGCTTTTGGGTCTAAAAGAGATTTGGCGTTCCAGACCTTTTCACTGATTATCAGGGGCTAGTTTTCTTTGAATGGTACCCAGCACCTGAATAGCCCACTGTAGAGGGCATCTTTGGGCAATCAGCCGTCCTCCATACGGACAATGTGGCCAGCCCACCGCAGGCGGTGAGGGCGGATGATAGAGTAGAGGTCCGTACTTCCAGTCTTCTCTAGGCATACAGTGCTTATTGAGGTGAGAATATTGTTTAAGGGTAAATTGTGAAGTTAGAACATGGAGACAATTCCACAGATGTAAGCAAATCTAGGCAACTAAAGAAAAGGTCTCATGAATGGATGGAAGTTGAGGGGCTTTAAAGATGGGACTGCTCCTCAATATGCAAACCACACCTCAGCCAACGTCTGCAGGTCTGGTAGCATCTGCACGTAGAGGTGGTGATCACGTTTCGGGTTGAGACCTGACAATCCTTCATTCCACTGATGCTGCCTGTTGCTGAATGACTCCAGCAAAATGTTTATAAATCCAAAGGAAATCTGACCCACCAAACACACGAGACCATCATGTTTGTGTGCTGACTACCAAAAGATCAGTCTGCATGAGTGAAACGTCTCTTTCGTGAGCAGCAACTGTGAATAGTTATTTGTCTATCATTTTATATTTATAATCTATTTTTCTGTTTTGACAGATTGTGGTCACTGAATTGATACTACAATCATTGGTATATCGTAAGAACCTGTTTGGTTGCAACAAGTTGGAAGTTTGATGCATCTGCACATATCTGGATTTCTGTAATGACAGTCTACTCTCTCTCACCGCCATTATCTTCAGTAAACATCCCAAACCACAGGCTTCTTTCAGGAATGTGGGATCCAGAACATGGATCAAGAACAGAGGTGAATGACTGTGGTTGAGAGCTTCACTGCTGGGGACCTTGGTCGAGGAAAGGGGACTGATTTTTAATTTAGTAAAAATGAAACAGGCTCTTCTGGCCCACCAACCAGTGCTGCCCAAATACAGTACATCCATGTGACCAATTAAACTCCCATCCCTGAACGCCTTTCAAGCACACAGAGTAATCCCATGCAGTCACGAGGAGAATGTACAAACATCTCCGGATTTGAACCCAGGTTGCTGGTACTGCCCACAGCATTGTGCCCACGATGAGGTTTCACTTATACTATCAAGTGCAGATTTGGCTGGGAGAGAATTATGGTACCATTCCAGTGGTTTATGTCCAAACCAAGCTCAATAGACTATAGAACTAAGGCAATAGATGGATGTTTTGGGCCTTAAGCTTTTATTAGAAATAGCAAGAAATGAGAAGTCCAAATAAAAGGGTGGGGCAAAGAGTGGAGGAGCAATAAGACAGAGAGGAGCACAGGACAACATTATTCATTCTCATGTAATAAAACAGAAATGTAATATTTTACACAAAATTGTCTTTAACCTGCTATAAGATTCACCATAAAGCATTAGCATTGCCCTAATGCCCCTTACAGACCGAGAAAGGGAAGCAGAGTTCCCCAGGGTTACTGCGTCTGTGGATTTGCCTCCCCCGCTCCCACAACCTCTCTCGCCACACAAGGTTCCTCTCCAGTTCAGACCGATCCATAGCTCCAACAGGATGAGGAAGCCTTCAGCGCCCAAGCCCTTCGGGAGCCCTCCTTGACCTCAGCATCGTCTCGAATCCTGATTCTCGCAGCCTGGTGTGAGTCCTTTGACGTCAAGTTGTCAGCAGTCCACGATCTATATGGGTTCCTCTCCTTCAAGTCACCAAATGCTCGCTGCCTGTATGTGTCCATCAACCAAACCATCCCTCTTTGTACTGCTTTTGTGGTCACAATCCTTAGGGCCATCTCCCCTGCTTCTCCTTTTCAACGGGGGGGGGGGGGTGTGGTGGATGGGGGTGTTCTCCTCGTGGCTGGTGCCCTGCGTCAATCTGCTGCTTTCCCAGAGTCTGCAACCCCTTGTGGCTACTGACGAACACAGGTGTCGTCATCTTGGACCCAGACCCTGCTCTTGCCAGCTGGCTCCTTTAACAGGCTGTTTAAAGCCTGTCAGGAGTCATCATCAGTTGTACCGGGAGGCAGAGCCCTCCGCTCCCCACTCTCTCCGGGTCCGAACCAGCGGTAGCCCTGCCATTTCAGCAACTCTGCCATTTCTAAGCCCGATCCCTTCACCAGAAGTAGTAATATCCATTTCTTCTCCCTACTCCCCCCCAGCCCCCCAACTTTATTTGACCTCATCCATTTCTTACATTGCTGATGAGGGATTTTGGCTTGAAACCATGTCTGTTTATTGCCTTCCAAGGATCCTGCTTGACCCCGCTGAGTTCCTCCAGCATTTTGTGTGCTGCTTCTATCTTGTCTGTCTGAATTATTTATTATTTTTTTATCCAGCTTTTATCCGTGATTGATCCTCTTGGCAGACACTGAGTCACGAACTACAAGGTGGGTTGCGCTTTCACCAAGTTAAACAGCTGCTATACTCCTCAGATATCACTCAGTTAATAACAGCAAGTGGAACCACAGAGGCCAGAATAGGAAGATAAAGGACCAAAGCTTACATCTGCCATTTTCACCCCCTGCTGATATTCCTGAAGCACACCGGCGCAAGGTCAGAGTTTGAAAGGAATTCAACCATCTCTATTCAACCACGTTGCCGTCGGAGAGCGGTAGCAATCCACAAGGATCCACACCACCCAGCACATGCTCTGTTCTCACTGCTGCCATCAGGAAAGAGGTAGAGGTGGCACATGACTCGCACCACCAGGTTCAGGAACAGCTGCTACCCCTCCACCATCAGACTCCTCAACGACAAACTCAATCAGGGACTCATTTAAGGACTCTTGTGGACTTTACTAATATTTTTCTCTTTGTCAGTTTGTTTACATTTCTTTGCTTGCTTACTGGTGTACGCTGAGTACATTTTTTTCTGCATTACCAATAAGTGGAAATTCTGTCTTCCCCTCAGGAAAAAGAATTTCAGGGTTGTATGTGATGTCATGTGTGCTCTCTGAACCTTCCTTTCTCATTCACTTTCTTGACATATTCCTTGTTGCCTGTGCCCACGAAAGCAGCTAGTCCACTGAGGACTCACCTGTGTACTCAGACACATAGTTTTAGGGGTAGGTTGCCCTTAGGTTCTCTCGACCATCTGCTCAAAATTATGCAAATCCAGAAGCTACCTGGATTGTGCAGCCTCAGATGTCAGAAGGGCTTGAACTTCCTGATTACTCTCGGGCACATTCCATCCTTCATTAATAACAGGAGTTGTGGTTAGAGTTGAAATTGGAATGCCTTTGAAAATATGCCCCTCACAGGCATAATTGATGATCCCTTGGCAAAATACAATCCAAGACAAGGGGCTCAGACACAAGAGGTGAAAAATTCTAAGCACATTAAGTCACATTCTCCCTCGTCTTTGATGCCAACTATTACACGTGTCGGCCCCGAACAAGACAAACTCAAACATGATGTGGGTCCTTGCTCTCTTTACTTCTTCCCATAATTGATAATGCGCCTCTTACACAGATTGAAATCGTGATCTTGCTTCAGGCTACTTCTCTCTGTAACCTGAGTGTCATCATTTTTCATAGGGATAATGGTCAGAGAAAGCAATTAGAGGAGAATGCCAGAATGTCAGATGATTAGGAATGCTTCTTGCTTCTCTCCCTGCACAAAGGCTCTCAGAAATAATCTGTGTGCGACAAACCACAGCTCATCACAGTTGTGTGCGACGTTGCTTCAGCACACAACCCCTTCTTTTTCCACTTCATCGCTTCAGCTTTTTCATTCTGCAGGTCACACATCAAATGCACCAGAGAAATGCAGAAAACAAGCAGGCTGGCAAACACAGACCTTGAATCGTTCTGCTCAACAGGTCATCTTTTTGGTGAGGAGTTGGGAACAGTGATTGAACATGAATAGAAGAACGAGTGCAGAGACTTCGCCATTCTAACCGCAGGACTTTGGGGCAACACTGATCGGAAGACCATAGATCCAATCCAATTTGCCCATCATAGCAAAACCTCTACAGTGGATGCCATCTCACTGGCTCCGCACAAACCTCTGGAACGCCTGAACAACAAAGAAGCATACATCAGGATGTTCTTTATCCACTGCACTTTGGCATTTAACACCATCATCCCCTCAAAACTGTCATCAAACTCCAAGACCTGGGACTTCACACCTCACTGTGCAATTGGATCCTGGATTTCCACACGTCCAGATCACACTCAGTGAGGATTGGTACGAACTTCTCCTCCACAATCTCCATCAGTACCGAATCATCACAAGGCTGTGTTAGCCCCTCCTCTACTCACTTTACACCTACGACTGTGCGGCTCGGTACGTCAACAACACCATCTACAAATCTGCTGACAATAGCGATGGTCAGCATACAGGAGGGAGTTCAAAACCTTGACCGAATGGTGCACCAACAACAATCTCACACTCGGGAGGAGTCACGTGATGGAGTAGTGGCCGGACGGTGAACTCCAGCCCTCTCCAGAAAAGTCGGGAAAAACAAAGGAAAACACAAAGGCACAGAAATAAAAGTTACAGAAAAGTGAGTATAAAGGTGGAAAGAAGATGGCGACAAAAAAAGAAAAATCGAAAGCAACGGTAAGAAGAGAGGAAGAGAAGACAAAAAAGGAAAAAGGTGAAGGCCTTACCTGTCCGAAGAGGCCCGCTGCGGAGAGAGAAACCCGCTCCCTCAGGTCGGTAAATAATGGACTACAAAAATGGCTCGCAGAGCCGAGTAAAAGTGCGCAACCGCGATGCGCATGAAAAAAAACACACCGACGGGAGGGTGGACCAGCTGGGGAGTCGATCTCCACAGCCGGCAACGACAGCTGCAGAACACTTGCAGCAAGAAGAGACCACAGAAGACAATAGAAACAAGAAAGAAGAGGAGGAAAGGGCATCAAAGAAACAACAGATGGTCAACCCAAAGGAAGAAGAAGAGGAAGAGTGCAGGGAAATAGAAGAAGAAAAGAAAGGCAAGGTAAAGGATATACTTGCTCTTATTAAAGGATACATGGAGTCATTTAAAGAATGGCAAACACAGGAATTTAAGGATTTAAGAAAAAGAATAAACAACACAGAAGAGAAAATAAATAAAATGGAGATGACCTTAACAGAAATGGGAAAGAAAATGGACAAGATGGAAGAGCGGGCAGTAGCAGCAGAAATGGAGGTAGAAGACTTAAAAAAGAAATTGGAGAAATCTAATAAAAAAAACTAAAGAGACACAAGAACTACTAGCTCAAAAAATAGATACAATGGAAAACCATAACAGAAGAAATAACATAAAGATAGTGGGCCTAAAGGAAGATGAAGAAGGCAAGAATATGAGGGAGTTTATAAAAGATTGGATCCCTAAGACCCTAGGATGTCCAGAACTACAGCAAGAAATGGAAATAGAAAGGGCACATAGAGTATTGGCCTCTAAACCACAACCACAACAAAAACCAAGATCTATTGTAGTAAAATTCCTAAGATATACTACAAGAGAAAAGGTACTGGAGAAGACAATGGAAAAAGTAAGAGAGGGCAACAAACCACTGGAGTATAAAGGGCAAAAAATCTTCATTTATCCAGATATAAGTTTTGAACTCCTAAAGAAGAGAAAAGAGTTCAATACAGCAAAGGCGATTTTATGGAAGAAAGGGTATAAATTTATACTAAAGCATCCAGCGGTATTGAAAATATTTATTCCAGGACAACAAAACAGACTATTCTCGGATCCAGAAGAAGCACGAAAATTTGCAGAACAATTTCAAAAATAGACTGAGGGAGGAAGACGGGTAATGAGAGTTAAAATGATCACGATTGATATGTATGTGGGTAAAGACAAAAATAGACTGAGGGATGAAGACGGGTAATGAGAGTAAAAATGATCACGATTGATATGTATGCGGGTAAAGAGGTATAAGAGTGAATAGAGACAATGAGCATACATGAATGTATCTGTACTTAGAGGAAAATATAGATAGTATAGACAAGAATTAATAAGGGAAGGTAATGGAATAGAGAGAATAAGGAGGGAATTAAAAGAGTGACCTTTGTGACATATGAAAAGTGAAATCTTTTCTGGGGAAGGCGGGGTGGGGGGAAATAGTGGTCACTGCAAAATCAGTTGACGCTTGCGAGTGGATTCGCAAATCCAAATGGAGAGGGGAGATGTGGTTGTCCGACAAGGGATAAAGGACAACTCAGGAGGTGAAGGGGAGATTGGGGATAAATAAGATAGAAATAGGAGAATAAGGAAAATGTTGGATGTTGTAGGAATGTTGTCTTATAAAGAGTTGAAAATAAGAAAACAGAAATGGAAAAGGAGGAAAGGTAATGATGGAAAAACGGAAAGAGAAGATAAACAAAATATAAAAGGGCTACGCTGAACTATATGTCTTTAAATATTAATGGAATACATAACCAAATTAAAAGGAAGAAACTACTAAATTTAAATGAATAAATGTATTCCATTAGAAAAAATAACATATAGGTTAAGAAATAATATTGAAATATTCGAACAAGTATAGGAGCCTTAAATTAAATACAATAGCGAAAACCTACCGGGGACAAACATTACCTAAGTTGATGGAAGGAGAAGGAAAGAAAAGAATGGACTCAGTAGAATTTCTGGTGTATTTTTGTTGAATGACAACATTGTCTGACTGGCTTAATGCAACCTAGATTGTATACCTAAAATGGATGAGGGGGGGGGGGTGGGGGGGTGGTTTGGGAGGAAAGGGGGGGGGGGGGGGAGAAAAAGTCACTGTATATGTGTGAAAAAGAAATAGTGTATATCATGGCTAATGTGATTTATGGTGTGAAAAAAAAAAATTAAAAAAAAAAAACAATCTCACACTCAGTGTTACCAAAACTAAAGTGTGATTGTTGATGTCAGGAAGGGAAAACCAGAGGTGGACGATCCAGTGATCATTGGGGGAAATCAGAGGTGGAGAGGGTGAGCACATTTATATTCTTGGGAGTCACTATCTTGGGCCCAATACACTAATGGCACCATGAAGAAAGCACATCAGCACCTCCACTTCAGGAGTTTGCGGAGGTTTGGTGTGACATCAGAAACCCTGGCAAATTTCTAAAGAGGTGTGCTGGAAAGTAGGCTGACCAGTTGCATCATGGCCTGGTATGGGAACATCAATACCTCTAAGTGGAAAGTCCTGCAAATGTCAAGTCAAGTCACCTTGATTTATCGTTCATACCATGCTCACATGGTAAAGATGAGATAGCGTTTCTCCAGAACCATAAATATGTTAGAAGTTAAACACATAAAAATATTAAAATATTAAGATGAATACAGTAAAGGTCCATGGAACACTATCCACATATGTTCTGGGAATTCAGAAACCTGACGGCTTGGGGGAAAAGAACTGTTGCCCAATCTGGACGTAAGGGCCCGAGTGCTAAGGAACGTCCTACCAGATGGAAGAAGAGAGAACAGTTTATGTGAGGGTTGTGAGGAGTCCTTCACAATGTTTGCTGCCTTTTGCCCTCATCGAGTGTTGAACATATCCTTCATGGTAGGAAGAGAGCCCCCAATTTTCTTTTTCTGCTGACTTCACCATCCTTTGCAGGGTCTTTCAGTCCGAGGTGGTTCAGCTTCCAAAGCAGGCAGTGGTACAGTTGTACAAGATGCTCTCAATATATCCTGTGTAGAATGTAGTGAGGATGGAGGACACCATGGAGAAGATTGTGGACATAGCCCAAGACATCACAGGATGTCCTCCCCACATCAAGAACATTTATGGGAAACGCTGCCATCAGAGAGCAGCCGCAATCAACAAGGGTCCACACCTCCCAACACATACTCTATTTTTGCTGCTCCCATCAGAAAAGAGGTATCAGTGCCACAAGACTTGTACCACCAGGTTCAGGAACAGGTGCTAACCCTCCACATCAGACTCCTCAACGATAAACTGAATCAGAGACTCCTACTTTTGCACTTTATTGATCTTTTTCCTCGTTGTACAGTCGGTTTGTTTACATTTCTTTATTTGTTTACATGTGTACAATAAGTGGTAATTCTGCCTCGCCTGTAGAAAAAGGAATCTTGGGGTTGTATGCGATGTCATGTATATACTCTGGCAATAAATCTGAAATCATCTAAATCAAACAATCTTTTATCCAGGTTCCTCCTGTGACTGGAACCAAATGGGCATAAATAGAAATGAAAGCCTTGCACTTTGATAGCATTTTTCTGACCGTTAGGACATTCTGAAGTATATTAGTAGCTCAGCAGTGCAGTTATTCCTGGGAATAAGGCAGACAATATGGGCACTGCAAGTTCTCACAACATCTACGAGATACATGATGATACAATGTATATTGACATCATTTCCAGAGAGTTAAGCAGAAGAGATGGAGACAAAACTCCTCTGCCTTTCTTCAGAACCATGTAGTGGTATTTTGGAAGTCCATCTGAGGCAGAAGGCAGGGCTTCATCTAAAATATGGCCACTTTGGCATTGCAAAACACTTTCCTTCTTGCACATGTCTATTTGAGCATCAGGGAATAGCTCAACGTCAGTGCCAATGGGTTTCCTTTCAGCAAGGGTTCATAAGGTGACTGATAGTTTTAGTATTGTGATCACAATCCAGTGTGGTACGCAATTGCATCTTAGTGAAACACTAAAAACAAAGATCCCGAAGAAACAAACTCAATAGATATAAATATTAATATGGATCAGCATTATGGAGAAGTGTCTAATAAAAGTGTCCTCAAAATATACTGTAAAGGGTGTGTTTACAAATTTAACAACACGATCTGCCCAGCTCATTCTCATTTATTCAGTATCACCATCAATATGTTTGTTGAATGATCAGAATGATCAGAGATGTCTTATTGCTATTTATCAGAGATGCTTTTCAGTTCATGAGAACATATGAAAAAGGAGCAGGAGTCGGCCATCCTGCCCATCGACCTGCTCCACCTTTCAATGAGATTATGGCTGATCCCATGACAGGCTCATCTCCATTTACCTGTCTTTTTCCCATATCCCTAAATTCCTCTATTATGTAAAAATCTATCCAACTTTGTCTGAAATATATTTACGGAGGTCGCCTGCACTGTTTCAATGGGCAGGGAATTCCACCTTCTGGGTAAAGCAGTTCCTCCTCATCTCCGTCCTAAATCTACCACCCGGGATTTTAAGGGTCTGTTTTCTATTTCTAGTCTCCCCCTCCAATGGAAACAATCCACCTCCCTCTATCTTATTTATGCCATTCATCATTTTATACATTTCAATAAGATCCCCATTCATTCTTCTAAATTCCAGTGAGTACAGCCCAAGACAACTCAATCTCTCCTCATAATCTAACCCCCTCTTCTCTTGACCTAATTTTCCCCCTCTCAGGACAAAGTGCTGAGAAACAATCATCAATCTCCTCATCCTAAACCAGTGGGTCTCAACCTTTTTCTTTCCACTCACATCTCACTTTAACTGATCCCTATGCCATCGGTGTCTGTGATTACTGAGGGATTGCTTAAGGTGGGATGTGAGTGGGAAGGGAAGGTTGAGAATCACTGCTCTAGACCCAATTATAACTGAAATATTTTGCTTGAGAAAAATTGTCATTGGCCCATTTCCTTTGGAGTTATGAAACCGTGCACATAACGAGTCAATTAGGGACGATTAAAACAGGGGTTTTCAAACTTTTCCTTTCCACTCACGTACCACCTTAAGCAATCCCTTACTAATCACTGAGCACTCATGGCATAGGGAATACTTCAGCCAGTATGTGAGTGGAAAGAAAAAGGTTGAGAATTACTGTCCTAGAAGGAGATGCACATAACCTTCCAAGTTCAGTTTGACACATGTGGACAGAACACAAACTGTTGTGACAGTGAAGTACTTAAATCAGAAGGGAATCAAATGCAAGAGGACACACATGGTGAAAGAAACTTATCCAGTCCATCTGAAGTAGAACAGAATTGTCCAATAAGATCTCTTGCAGCTCAATTTTGAGTTTTGATTGATTCAGGAGAGAATGTGATAGGAATAAAGTTTTGTGTCTGTGCTGTATGGGGTATAGACTTTTTTTAAAACTTGCTTGGACTAGAATGGATAAATCTATGAGGTGAGCTCTCCAGTCTTTAAACGGTAAAACTGCATTTTCCAGCAATGGATAATTGTTCATTTGTTCAAACCATTCGATAACCATTGAAGAGATATTAAAGCAGATTGACCACCCAGACAGCACACCCGCAACTGTGCCAAAAAAAAATCATATCCTTCAACCTACTTGGTTCTAGTACATTTCAAATAAAAAGCACCCGGAAACTGGCAGATAGTGGTTGCATAAATGTAATCAGAACCAAATGGGGAAAACTGACAGATCTATTTCTTGGTCTTAATTTTTGTGATTCCCACTCAAACAAATCTTTCTTTTAAATTAGAAACACAATAGATTTAAGAACTATTCCATCTAGCATTGGGTGCCTTGTTTAGGGTTGGGGAAGAGAGAATAATTTGGAAGAAATATGTATTCTCTGCCATCTGTATTTTTCCAGTACATAAAATCACATGCAGTATTGGACAAATGCTGAATGCCCAGTGGTCAAAACATTATCTTTGCACTTCTACTGCTGGCTGTATTGAAAGGATGTGAACAGTGTGGAACTAGAGAAGATGACATTTAATCAGCAAGAGTTATGAAGATAGTTGAGGCAAGGCAAAGTTATGCTGAAAATAATTCCGATTTTACCTTTAATTTCTCATCTCGTGACCCCAGAATGCTCTTGAAATGAGGGACTGCATTTATACGTAGGGTTAAGACGGTCAACATTCTCGGCGACACTAGGTATTATTCTATTTAGGAGAATCCTACCGAAGATTTTGCCTGCAAAGGAGAGCAGCGTGATTCCCCTGTAGTTTGAGCAGTCTGATTTCTCGCCTTTGTTTTTGTACAGGGTGATGATGATGGCATCACGAAGGTCCTGAGGCAGCTTTCCTTGGTCGCAGCAGAGCTTGAAAAACTCATGCAGTTTGGCATGCAGAGTTTTGCCGCCAGCCTTCCAGACCTCTGGGGGGATTCCATCCATACCTGCTGCTTTGCCACTTTTCAGTTGTACAATTGCCTTATATGTCTCTTCCTGGGTGAGGACCTCATCCAGCTCTAGCCTTAGGGGCTGTTGAGGGAGCTGGAGCAGGGCGGATTCTTGGTCTGAGCGGTTGGCACTGAAAAGAGATTGGAAGTGTTCTGACCATCGGTTGAGGATGGAGATCTTGTCGCTGAGGAGGACTTTGCTGTCTGAGCTGCGCAGCGGGCTTTGGACTTGGGGTGAGGGGCCGTACACAGCCTTTAGAGCCTCGTAAAAACCCCTGAAGTCGGCCTGGAAGTCAGCCTGAAGAAAACTGAGATCCTCCATCAGCCAGCTCCCCACCATGACTACCAGCCCCCCCACATCTCCATCTCCAAAACTCAAAACGGTCAACCAGTTTACCTATCTCGGCTGCACCATTTCATCGGATGCAAGGATCGACAACGAGATAGACAACAGACTCGCCAAGACAAATAGCGCCTTTGGAAGACTACACAAAAGAGTCTGGAAAAACAACCAGCTGAAAAACCTCACAAAGATTAGCTTATACAGAGCAGTTGTCATACCCACACTGCTGTTCGGCTCCGAATCATGGGTCCTCTACCGGCATCACCTACGGCTCCTAGAACGCTTCCACCAATGTTGTCTCCGCTTCATCCTCAACATTCATTGGAGCGACTTCATCCCTAACATTGAAGTACTCGAGATGGCAGAGGCCGACAGCATCGAATCCACGCTGTTGAAGATCCAACTGCGCTGGGTAGGTCACGTCTACAGAATGGAGGACCATCGCCTTCCCAACATCGTGTTATATGGCGAGCTCTCCACTGGCCACCGTGACAGAGGTGCACCAAAGAAGAGGTACAAGGACTGCCTAAAGAAATCTCTTGGTGCCTGCCACATGGACCACCGCCAGTGGGCTGATCTTGCCTCAAACCGTGCATCTTGGCACCTCACAGTTCAGCGGGCAGCAACCTCCTTTGAAGAAGACCGCAGAGCCCACCTCACTGACAAAAGACACCCAACCCCAACCAACCAATTTTCCCTTGCAACCGCTGCAACCGTGTCTGCCTGTCCCGCATCGGACTTGTCAGCCACAACGAGCCTGCAGCTGACGTGGACATTACCCCTCCATAAATCTTCGTCCGCGAAGCCAAGCCAAAGAAGAAAGAAAGAAGAAAGATAGTCAAAGGGACTTGACTCACAGGCATTTTATGTATCTCTGCTCAACTCTAAATCTGCTCAAAGAGGCAAATCCAAAATAGGGCTTGAGATGGAGATGCAGGAAGAGGAAGGTGAAAAGGCTGCTCAGGTTCAGACTGTGGGCAGAGTTCTGAAGCAAGCTGGCTGATTCCACCAGCTGCTGCCCCTGGCCGGTGAGGTGTGGATGAAAGAAAGGAAGAGACAGAAGCTAGATTGAACCAACATTCAACTACCTGCTTCAGGTCTGACTACATTAAGAGTGGGTATAAAGACCACCCAGCTAGAAGACCACCCGTAAAATAAAAAGGGACAGGATCAGGATGAAGTAAAAACAGTGTTGGAGAAACCCAACAGTGCTGGAGAAACCTGGTAGGTCAAACAGCGTACTGTACATAGCAAAGATAAAGATACTTAACCAACATTTCAGGTTTAACCTGCTGAGTTTCTCCAGCATTTTGTTTTAACTTCAACGAAATGAACTGACCCAGTATGCAAAAGTAGATGACACAAATTTCTTGTTTATTTTCATTGTATGATGACATTGTTTAATAGGTTTAATGTATCATGTATGTTGAACGTTGAGTGGGTGGGGAGGGGGGTGAAGGAGGGAGGGAAGGGAGTGGGGAAAGGGGAGAAAATGACACTGTGTGTATTCAAGAGGGAAATGTTTGTGTGTATTTTGGTCAGTGTGGTTCATAGTGTGGAAAATAAAAAAAAATTTTAAAAACCATGGGGACTGCAAACTTTCATATCAGCATGAAACATTTTTAATGTGGAAAGATATCAATGTAGTTTCACCACTTGAATGCAAGACAGATGTATCTGTCTTCAGTCTCATCCATTTTCAGGGTAAGTTTAAAAAGTAAACAACACTACATGATCACCCTGGCCAGTCTTAAAGCTAACGGTATGACCATAGATATTTCTAATTTTAGGTAACCTCACTAATTCCTGGTTCCACTGCTTCCCTCTCTTTCTTTTAACCTCATCTTGTTCTTACATTTCCCTTAGCTCCTTCCCAGTGCTCTCTCCTTCTACCCGCCTCTCCCACCATTTTTTTGGACCCTCCACAGCTTTTCCCCCTCTTGAATGAAAGATCACCCATTTTTATTTTACTCCTGATGAAGGGTCTCATTGCAGAACCTTGACTGACCATTTTGCTCTTTGGATGCTGCCTGACCCATTCGGTTCCCCCAGCAGCTCACTGTATGCTCAAGGTTCCAGCATCTACGGTTTTGGGGATTTTTTTTGTTATCAAAGTCTAACCTAACATAAAATCACCTGAACAAATGATCACATCCCCTAGTACGATGATGCCAAAAGCCCTGTGATCTGCCAACAGCAAACAAAAATGTATTTAAATCTGTGAATTCAGTGCACACACCCTCCCCTTCCTCCCACCGCACCCCCCCCAAAGTGGGTGATGTCTTCATTTATTGCCAGAATATTTATTCCAAATAACCTTCACTTGACGAATATACAGGCCACTGGGAGTCAGTGATGTTATAAGCAGCTTTTTTTTCCCCTGATCTACCTCTTGGTGCCTATAAACCATCCTAACAACATAAACGAATTGGTTTACAAGAAACCACATCAGTGAATATAAAACGAGCCAGTGATTGAAACCATTTGGGCTTCTCTTTCATCACAATCCAAATAGCTAAAGTATCAAACTTACAAGTTCCCATGGCTTCTGAAAGCATTGAAGACTTCCAGAACGTCCCAATTTCACTGGAAGTATAATAGATTTCCAAGTTTTAAAAGCCCTCTTTTATACCTGTTCTAACATTGTCGCCATGTATTCTTTGAACTGCATGTCATGAAATGCAACTTATCCACACCCCCATTTGCACCAAATGTGCAGACACCCTCCATCCATGATTGTCAATTATTGCCAGCTTCTAGTAGTCCAGTAAAATCATTCTACTCACTCCTCTATTCAGATTACCACTAACTACCTCCACTCACATGACCACTAACTACCTCCACTCACATGACCACTAACTACCTCCACTCACATGACCACTAACTACCTCCACTCACATGACCACTAACTACCTCCACTCACATGACCACTAACTACCTCCACTCACATGACCACTAACTACCTCCACTCACTTGACTCATATCCCTCTATTCACATTCCCACACCCCTCCATTCACACATCGCCCTCCATCCATCCCATTCCACAGATTCACGATTCATGCTTGTGCTTTAAGATGAAGAGTTTAGAGATCATGATTGACCTTGTTTTGCCATTTTTAAAACTCATCGTGCACGGATTGGAAAAGTAAGAAAAACGAAGGAAGAACGTATTGGCAAGAACTTTTCACACACCAAGTATTACAGGTCAGTGATATGTCATGAGTTTATCTTCAGATTTTCCCAAATTTCCTCATTTCTTTGAAGGAGGACATTCACCCCATCGAGTTTATGTCAGCATCCCAATCCCCTCTCCCTCGTGACATTAACATCCCTTGCTCACCTACATCAGGAGTAAATTATAGTGGCCAATTAACCTATCAATTGCCACGTCTCTGAAAATGGAAAGAAACTGGAGTACTTGGGAAACCGATACAGTCACAATAAACCCAGGGGCATGGCTAGGAGGGGTGACTGCTCCCCCTGCCTTTTCAGCCCAGCAGTGTCCCTGACCCGATGGCCTTCCCGAACCGCATATTTTTGAACTGTGAGACCACGCATCTGTGGCAGATGCGTGAATCATCGTGAACACAAGGTGCAAAAAGAATTCAAGATTTATGTTTGAACAGTAAATCAGTGAGGGAGAGCCCGAGAGGCGAGAGCTGTGAGTAAAATGTTTGTTTTATTTAAATTATGCCCCACAGTTCAGGTAGGCCGAGGGGAGGGTTCAGAGTTGGGAGGGTTCAGAGTTGGATGTCAGGCGCTCCAGTCACCAGAGCTCCCGATGCCCAAGTCCTGACTCCGAACCCTCCCCTCAGCCTACACCGAAGCCTGACTCTGAACCTTTCCCTGGCCTACGTGGCAACACTGGAGCTTCTGATGCCTGTCCACTGTGCGTGTGCGGTAGGCCGAAGAGAGGTTTCGGAGTCAGCATTGGCCGAGGAGAGGGTTCGGACTCAGAGTCAGGCATCAGGAACTCCGGTCACTAGAGATCCTGATGCCTGAGTCCCCGACGATCAACTCCGAACCCTCCGCTCGGCAGTCAACCTACCGCACACCGGAGTTCCTGATGCCAACTTCAAACCCTTCCCTCGGCCTACTGCACATGCAGAGCTGTGGTCACGGTGCCTTTTTTTAATGTGTTCTTACTCCCCCTAACATCGAAACCTGGCTATGCCACTGAGTAAACGGTAACTGGTAAATGCAGGCCAACAACAGTTCAGCTTTCGTTTGTCCCCAGTAATTCTCAAATGTTTCTTATTTTGCCACAGGCAAAACATTTTTGCTCACCCTTATAATTGGGACACTTTCCATTCAAATAAATCTAATCTCATGTAATTTGAGATTACAAAATTGATTGTTTCCTGTAATTTAACATGGTGCCAATCCCTGTGGAGCATTTTTAGCCTCAGACATATCCTGGCTTCCACTGATTTAATCTGCCATTTGTTTTCAATCTTCTCTGCCCTCCTGTTAAAACAAGTGATATTCCAGGTTGATTACAACAACAATAAACTATTCGTTTTCCAACTCATTCCCAGGGCAAGTGCATTGCACCTTGCTTGACTAAGTAGAAATAAAGAGAGATAATGTTGGAAGCCCTCAGCAGGTCAACAGAAAGAAAAACCTTTATCGCAAAGAATCGCAGATCTGAAATGTTTACAGTTTGGTAGGTTGACCCATCATCTACAAGGATATCAGACTCCAAGCTCATCACAGGAAGAGAATTCCAAGGAGGCAGAACAACTACTTCACAGCCATTCACAAAGTTTCCTTATAGCGACGAGGAGAAGAAAATAAATGAAGAAAGGCCGCACTGGACACATCAGTACTAGGACAGGACCACACGGAGGTCTTGTGCATGCAGTGGGAGATGTGCTCAACACCCAAAAACTACCCACCCTCACAAGCAGTACTTGCCCCACTCAGGATAGAGTTTGTGGATCCTGCACTGGATGTTTCAATGACCTCAGAACCCACAGAAGTGGAGTGGAAACTCCTCCTCCAAACCTAACAAGATTCTGATTCCTCAGATGTGGGAGCACAGGGTAAAATTTCCCAATCTGTGGATGATACAAGGTATGGACAGTTAGCAGTGGGAAGGCTAGTTGGAGACTCCAGTAAGGCAAACAAGTTGAACCTTGTGTTGAACCTGAGTAAAGGAACGTTCACTCACAAGTCCAGCGTCATATTTTAGGAAGAACAAGCAAAAATTTCCATAATCGCTTCAAAGATAAAGCTCTAAATTTAGATTGGAGCAACTGCACTTGCTCATTTAAATGTAATTGTTTCATTTGGGCGTACAGCAGAGTAGCAGCTCATGAGCCCATACCACCCGATCATCCCAATTAACCTACAGCCCCGGTACATTTTGAAAGGTGGGAGGAAACCGACACAGACACAGACAAGAAAGTACAAACTCCTTACAGATAACGCAAGGTTCTAACCTGGGTCACTGGCGCTAATAGCATGTGCTAAACATTCATGGAGCAAAGATTGAGTGATTTCAAAGAGGTTTACAAAATTATGAAATAAAAACAGAAAATCTCAGAGGTCAATCATCATCTGTGGAAAGATAAAGTGGTTTTCTAAATAATGTCCAATAAGCATATGGGCCAAAGTAACAACAGTGTCATGTTTAAAATTTGGCCTAAATTTGGATGTGAGGGAAAGATCCTTTTTAGCCCTCAAGACTAGTAAGGATCTGGAGTTCTCCTTTCCATTCATACAATTCCACACATTCACGTTTCAATGCTCTGAACATGGAATTGAATCAACACTTGAGAGAGAGAGAGTATCTTGGGACTGGGGAAATGAGCAGAGGAATGGGACTGACAAGATTGGTCTACTAGAAACTAGCAAAAGCTGCATGGACATTAACATTCCACAATTGAGCAGTTGTGACCTTTAGCACAGAAAAGAGGATGTGAGCAAGCAAGACAGGGAAGCAAGACCTCATTGGATTGGAATTTTACTCTTTACCTGTCTGTACCAGAATGTTTTCATTACGTGCCAGACTTTTTTTCCACAGAAAGAATGCATTCCAGTGTTGAAAAGACAGTGTGAAGTCCCTCAATTGAATCAAGATTCTTTCTGCAGGTGAGGCAAAGGGCTGTCATGTATCTTGATAAAAGGCAAATTTATTACCAACTGAACTCAAATCAGTTCAACTATTTAGTGAAAAAAAATAAACACCAATAAAGTTAGTCTTGGATAATCAGGAAATTTTCCAACTTCGCATTTCACAAAAAAGCAGGCAGGTAACTAAGCACAGGCTCGTGGTCAAAGGTCACAGGTGTAACATGGAGAGGTCCTCGAGGAAAAGTGTACATCAACACAAAACAATCCTGAACAAAAATCTTAATGCAAGGTTGCACAATAGCTGAATGCTCAAATGTTCATCTGTAAATGGAAGCTCTGTGCATATTTTTAAATAAAAGAACCGAGAAACATCATATGGGTGGTATCATTCACGGAGGGGGAGAAGTCATACTGAAGTGAATTCTCAAGAAAGATCATTCAGATGTGTCTTATTAGCTTAGGAATAGGTTCAGAGTCACAAAAACGCCAATTTAATCAAAAGTTAATTGGACTGTCAACAAGTACCATTGTTGCATGCTGAATAATTTTAACTAACACCCAGTCAACTATGCCTGTCCCTCTCCCAGATTGAAGGAAACGATCTCCTGACTAAATCCACCTTCCAATATGATGACCCAGCCTGCTGCTTGGCCTTTTTTCTTTAAATGTCTAATTCTCATCATACCTCCTGTGTAGGTGTGAATCTTCCATCAGCAAGGTTCACGTACCACTGCGCAATGCAGCTTTTACTGTGTAAGTAGTCACTTTCCTGTCAGTGTTTCCAAAATTAACCAGACCAAGGCAAGAGGAGAGTGGTTTTTTTTTTCATATTGATATGAAGTTATTATGATCTGAAATCCATTCCCTATCAGGGCAGTGGAATTAGATTCAATAGTAACTTTTAAATTGAAACTGGACAAATACTTGGGAAAATAATGAGCAAATGGAAGATGAATAGGGATCTACCAAAGAGATGGCAGGAAGCACAATGAACTGCACTATTATGTTCTGCGTTGATGCCAAGAATCTTCCTTTGCTCTAGTTTTATCCATTCCAGTGCATTTATGGTGAGCATCCCACATTTAACTCTGCAAATACTTTAGGATGTCTAAATATTTGCTGCTTGAGACTTCATTTCACTAAATCGAGCACCATCAGCCTTGCTGTGTTTACTCACCCGTATTGCCTGCAAATGGCTAAACGTTTTACTCTTAACATCCATGGCCTCCTTGTACGTATGAACATATGAACTTCAGCGAGGTCTTTGACAAGGTTCCACATGCAAGGTTAGTCCGGAAGTTTAAATAGCCTGGGATCCAAGGTTGGGATTTAAAGCTGTTTCTGTGGAAGGAGGCAAAAGCTGGCCGTGGAGGAAATTTTTTCCTGACAGCATGCCACAGGATTCGGTGCTGGGTGATCACGTAGAGATTTACAAAATTGTGAAGAGCAAGGAAAAAGTGAATGTTCAGTCTTTTTCTCAGGGTAGATGATTCTAGAACCAGAGGGCATAGGTTTAAGGTGAGTGGACAAAGATTTGAGAGACCCAAATGGTTGTCCGTATCTGGAATGAGGTTCCAGAGGAAACAGTCGAAGAAGGCAAAACAACAATATTCAAAAGGCATTTGGATGGGTTTATGGAGAAGAGGGGCTTGGAGGGATACAGAACAAGCACGGGCTAATAGGTTTAGCCCAGAATACTGCATTGGTTGGCATGGACTAGTTGGGGTGAAGGGCTGCATGACTCCTCCCCCCTAATTTCTGTAATCTTCTCCAAACCAGCAACTCCCTGAATTGTCTGAGCTCCTTGAATTCTGACCACTCAACATTTGTTTAACTTCCCCGCCCTTGGTACCAAGGTCGAGCTTTCAATGTCCTTCTTCTCTTTCTATTTCACTTTATTCCTTTAAATCACTTCTTTAAAACTTTTTTTTTGTTTCTGGACTTTTTACTTGCCTTTCATAGTTCAGTGTTAAATTTTCTATGATAAAATTTCTGTTAAGGGCCTTGGCTTATCTGAATGTCTTAAAGGGTTAAATAATCAAGTTGTTGTTGCCAGATTCAATGAGATCCTGAATGGTTTTGTGAAATGTTTCATCTCTCTGTCCACGCGGCCAACACAGTTGCTACTGCAATTAAAAATGAGAACTCCTTACGCTGGAGGGCACAAAAGTAAACTTGAACATTGGAGAACTATGTAATCAGTAATTAAAACCTTAAGTATTTGCCAAAAAGTCTACATTCCAAAGTGAGGCAAACTTCCAAGAGAGCAGCCAAAATTTATGATGTGTCAATGAAAGAATGGTCACACCAGTCAATAATATTTCTAAAATGTCATCCTTACTGGAAATGGGAAACTCTCAGTTACTGTCCCCTGCTCAATGGATCAATGGAGATGGTTGTGCAAATAATCCAAGAAACCAGTTTAGAAATTGTCCAACTATACCTTCGCTTAAGGGATCTGCATTTGAACGAAGCATCATTTGATGAAATGACTCCATTTTCATCTTTTCAACTGGATCAAAGAGGATTGGGTGAGTGAGTTGGTGGTGGGCGATCTAGTTGCCGAGAACAGACAGGAAATTTTCCCACCGAGTGATTTCAACCACTTTAACATGAATGTGAAGTTGATAAAAAAGCAATTTTATCTATTTGTCCTGCAGTTTTAACCGGCATTGTACATTACAAAGAAAAGGCTCTGTGACAATCTTGCCCAGATTTCTGTAATCATTGCCTGCTATCGGGAAGTATGAAAGTGACTTTGTCATACATCCAATGCCTTCACTTAGGCATATCAATGCTTCATAAAGAAATTTTACACCATTTGGTGAAAGAAAATAGCATTGCAAAATTTGGAGGTGTCTTTCCATCGTGGCAAAAGTGCACACTTGCTCAAACATGTCCAAAGAGTGAAACAAGTCAACACTACTTTCAGAGGTTGCATGTTACTGCCAGATGTTCCTTTTAGTGCAAAAGCAAAGGCATGTACCCATTGCGACATGCTCATAATTACCCACACAAAGAAACTTTCCACAGCTATGGATTATTTTAAATGTTACACTTAATCTTACCTGCCCCTCTGATGCCTGCCCTGATTGTAATGAATTGGCTATGCAACAAACAAGTTGACATAACTCTGACTAAAGAAATAAAGAATGACCTCAACAGGTTTCTCCCTGCACTAATAGAAGTGAGCACACTGAAAGAGCTTCAAGGGTAGTTGTCTTCTTTGGGATCCCTTGTTCAAATTGGCAGCTTCACAGTTTCAGAAATGCCTGCATGTTTAAGTTATGATTCCTCCTCTCTCTGAAGTTGCCAATTGCTACTGAACCCAATTTGCACAGGTGAAACCAGGCAGTAGATCTCCTTCTGCGCCCTGATGTCACCTTCACCCAGAAAAAATGCCTTGAATGCAACATAATGAGATATAGTATCGTCACAGGGCATTTTTAGAACATAGCAAATAATGGTTAAAATTAGAAATGAATAGTTCAGTACAGGAACAGGTCCTTCAGCCCATGATGTTTGTACCAACCATAATGCCAATTTAAACTAAATGCATTTGCCCACTATGGTCTCCATCCCTCCATTTCCTGCTCATTCACGTGTCTGTCTAAATGCCACTTAAGTACTATAATCACATCGACTTATTGGCAGTGCGCCCCACGCACTTACCACTCCTCATGTAAAAAAAATCTCCCATGAATCTCCTTCAAATTTTCATCCTCTCACTTTAAATTTATTTCCTCTTGTATTTGACATTTCCACTCTGGGAAAAGGCATTGACTATCTACTGCATCTACGCCTCTCATAAGCCTGTCCAATTTGTCCTTACAAAAAATGCTTCTAATCCAGGTAACATTCTGGTGAAGCCAAACACAATTTGATGGAGGAATGCCATGGACTAAGTGGTATACCTGGAAGAAAAAAAAATGGCCAATGTTTTGAGCTGAAACTATCAAGTAACCATGCATTCTATCCCATTTACCAGCTCTCAATCCATACCTTCTGTGCTTTGGTGATTCAATGTCCATCTTTTAAATACCTGTCTCCATCGCCCCTGAATGTGTTCCAAATTCCAATCACCCCTTGTGTGAAAAATTCTATCACAAATCCCTTCTAGTCCTTACCCAATGACTTCTCATTTTAGAAACCTTTGCAATGGGGATGTTTCTTTCCTCCTGATATCTGAAATCAACTTAACATTGCAACAACTGAGGAACGTTTTACAAAAGCACCGCATTTAATTTGACAGACGACGAGATGGGAAAATCTTCCTTTGATTCAAGGTTGGAGAAGTGGAGGATGTTTACTTCAAAATGTTTCATGTACTCATGGTCTAACGCACGGTTGATTTCTAACATGCTTGGTCTGCTTATAAACAAGGTTTGTAGTTTGGCAAGAAAATATGTTTGGGTATGATGAGAATTCAAAAAAGGGGATGGAAAAGCCTTCGTATTGCACCCTCCATGCTTTTTAAGACATATTGAACAAGAGTCATTTGGAAGTGCAAACTATACCGTGATCCACGGAAAGTGGGAACAAATTCATACATTTTGAGGTCCAAGGTAACAATGACAGGAAAATCTGTGACAATAATTGAAAGAGAAATATTTACCGATACTGGTGATATCTCCCTTGCTCTTATTAAAAAGAGAGCCGTGAGCTGTTTTAATATGAAATAGAGCTATCGTTTAGCATCATATTTAATAGACATCTTTTTTTAAAAAAAAGTACTGCACTAGAGTATCAGCAAAATTTCTTATTTATGCTTAAATTAATAGTAAAATGAGAGCAAGTTGGAGTTGAAAGAATAACCCACTAGTGATAGTTTTGATGTCTGGCATGGAATGACACCGAGTACTGTAGCAGGAGGCCAAAAGCAGTGTTTATCAGGTCATATTTCCAATATTCCACAGCCTTCCCATTATCCTGGTTAGTTAGATGGCAATTTAAAGTATTTTTTTTCTTGTCTGTGAGGGCATAATGGAAGATTACCAGGTGGCACAAGAAGCTTGCTAGAGTTTTCTAGCCTACTCAAGGAGGCGGGATCCAGGAATTATGTCTCATATTTGTTGCAGAAGTTTAACGCAGACCAGGAATCAAATGTATGTGATGTTCCATATTGGGTGCTGCATAGATTTCGAAAAAGCTGAGCAGACAGTGCTGTCCACGGTGGATTCAGCAACCAAGTGAAATCAAGTATAGATTTTTAAAGAACAACCTATTAAATATGGTGCAAAATCAAAAGGTAATTTCACAAATAAATATGTGCAATATGCACTGGATCTGTCCAGTCTATTTCTATGCAATTCAGTTCTACAACTGGAGTTCAACTATTATTATTATTTAATTATTGTGACATGTGCATCATGTACAATCAGCATTTATTCCTCATCCCTATGTGCTCTTAAGAAGGTAACAATGAGCCTGCTTGTTGAACTGTAGGGTGAAGATGCACCTATTGTTGAGTTAGGCGATCAGTTCTAGAGCCTTGCCTCCATGTGCGTGATTGCGCACAGACAGATGTGCAACAAGGAAGCAGGCTGCATTCTTTGACCTGACTTGGCAGCCTAATTGCTTTCATGTGCATGCCCTTTGTTACCACCACTGGATGCACTGCAGACCTCATGGAGTTGAGCTGTGGCGAGAAGCTGCCATGCAGAAGAGTGGGTAAATCAGGAAGTCTGTTGTAATTGCTGACCTGTTTCAAACCTGATGAGCTTGATCACCATAAAAGAAATCCATCTACTCATTATGGGAGTGCTCAGGGTATTCCTGAGTCTTTCTGTTAATAGTTTTGGTGAAGAGGCCTTAGAATCCCTGAAAAAGTAGCAAGGATACAGATTTCTTCCAATTAGTTTGCGTTTGGATTTTTTCCCCCAAAGCTAATTGATATAAAGAGCTCATTGAAAACAATAATGTTGTCTAAGCACTAAAGCCACTAGCCCTTTGGTGATTTTCATGGAGGAATTAATGAACAGCACCAACTAAAGTGGTGGAGCTTTACTGCATGACAAACAAAAATGCCAGAACAGGAAACAACATAATCAGTAAATTATACATTTTCAAACAAGCAAATTGATAATAATAAGGGAAATGCTTGCAATTCTACAAATTACACAAATTAAGGCTTTCTGCTTCATGTGGGAACAGTACATCTATTATCATCCAACCACAACTTCTCCAAGAAAAGGCTTTGCTGGAATGCTGAATATCCCAGCAATGTAAGAAACTTACGATGTGTATCTACGAGACTGCTCTCCATATTCAAGGCAATAACTCTCCAGAATTCATCCCAGTGACTCTTACTATAGACAGACATTGACAGTTTATGCTGCCAGAGTCAAGTCAATTTTATTGTCATATGAGCGCAGAAGCACAATCCGTCGAAACTGCGTTCTCCAGTCCTCGGTGCAAAATCCGCAGACACGCATCAGATACAACATACATACAGACAAACAATACAGATGCAGGACAAGTATTCATATGTGTAAATAAGTAAATTTTTTTTTCTTCTTTGGCTTGGCTTCGCGGACGAAGATTTATGGAGGGGGTAAATGTCCACATCAGCTGCAGGCTCGTTTGTGGCTGACAAGTCCGATGCGGGACAGGCAGACACGGTTGCAGCGGTTGCAGGGGAAAATTGGTGGGTTGGGGTTGGGTGTTGGGTTTTTCCTCCTTTGTCTTTTGTCAGTGAGGTGGGCTCTGCAGTCTTCTTCAAAGGAGGTTGCTGCCCGTCGAACTGTGAGGCGCCAAGATGTACGGTTTGAGGCGATATCAGCCCACTGGCGGTGGTCAATGTGGCAGGCACCAAGAGATTTCTTTAGGCAGTCCTTGTACCTCTTCTTTGGTGCACCTCTGTCATGGTGGCCAGAGGAGAGCTCGCCATATAACACGATCTTGGGAAGGCGATGGTCCTCCATTCTGGAGACGTGACCCACCCAGCACAGCTGGATCTTCAGCAGCGTGGACTCGATGCTGTCGGCCTCTGCCATCTCGAGTACTTCGATGTTAGGGATGAAGGCGCTCCAATGAATGTTGAGGATGGAGCGGAGACAACGCTGGTGGAAGCGTTCTAGGAGCCGTAGGTGATGCCGGTAGAGGACCCATGATTCGGAGCCGAACAGGAGTGTGGGTATGACAACGGTTCTGTATATGCTTATCTTTGTGAGGTTTTTCAGTTGGTTGTTTTTCCAGACTCTTTTGTGTAGTCTTCCAAAGGCGCTATTTGCCTTGGCGAGTCTGTTGTCTATCTCCTTGTCAATCCTTGCATCTGATGAAATGGTGCAGCCGAGATAGGTAAACTGGTTGACCGTTTTGAGTTTTGTGTGCCCGATGGAGATGTGGGGGGGCTGGTAGTCAAGGTGGGGAGCTGGCTGATGGAGGACCTCTGTTTTCTTCAGGCTGTCTTCCAGGCCAAACATTTTGGCAGTTTCCGCAAAACAGGACGTCAACCGCTGAAGAGCTGGCTCTGAATGGGCAACTAAAGCGGCATCGTCTGCAAAGAGTAGTTCACGGACAAGTTTCTCTTGTGTCTTGGTGTGAGCTTGCAGGCGCCTCAGATTGAAGAGACTGCCATCTGTGCGGTACCGGATGTAAACAGCGTCTTCATTGTTGAGGTCTTTCATGGCTTGGTTCAGCATCATGCTGAAGAAGATTGAAAAGAGGGTTGGTGCGAGAACACAGCCTTGCTTCACGCCATTGTTAACAAATAAGTAAATAGTGTTGCGTGAATATACGAGTCTCGAATGGTTAGTGTGAGCAGTTTCTTTAGTCGTTCAGCGTCCTCACTGCCCGCAGGAAGAAGCTGTTCCTCAGCCTGGTGGCGCTGGCTCTGATCCTCATATCTCTTTCCTAGCGGGAACAGCTGAAAGATGTGTGCGGGGTGGAAAGGGTCCTCTTCTGATAACAATCCCAGTAAATTATGTCAATGGTGGGGAAGGAGACTCAAGCGATGCTCTCTGACACTCTAATTGTCTTGTGGATTGATCTCCAATCCATTTCTCTGCAGTAACCATACCACATGGTGATGCAGCCGAGCAGGAAACTCTCGACAGAGCTCCTGTAGAAGAATGACATGATGGTGGCCAGTAGCCTTTCCCACTTCAGTCTTCTTGGGAAGTACAGTTGTTGTTGCACCTTCTTGACAAGCAAGGAGATGCGTGTCCATGATTTGTCACCAACGGAATGTGGCTGTCTAGTTGTAGAGGGAGACAGCACAGATTCGGCCCTCAGGCCACTGAGTTCGTGCTGCCCATCATCCACACACCTACAGGGATCCTGCATTAATCCCAGCTTATTTATCATCTTACCCCAGATTCTATTCCTAGCTGCAAGGGGCTATTTACACCCGCCAATTCCCGAACCGCACAGAGCGGGGATGTGGGAGGAAAGCAGAGCATCCGAAGAAAACTCACAAGGTCGCAGTCTCAATGCAGAACGACAGCCAAGGTCAGCACTGAATCTGGGTCTCTGGCACTGCAACCTAAGGGGACTCCTTGAGCAATCTATGGTAACCTGCTGCTGCATGAATCAATGCTTCCAC
This sequence comes from Narcine bancroftii, assembly GCF_036971445.1. Taxonomy (NCBI): domain Eukaryota; kingdom Metazoa; phylum Chordata; class Chondrichthyes; order Torpediniformes; family Narcinidae; genus Narcine; species Narcine bancroftii. The sequence continues at coordinate 6,061,807 of NC_091476.1, forward strand.
AGACAAAGGATAGAAAGAGGCAAAAGCTAGGTGGTCAAACCACTCAGTCAGCTGTGCCCATGACTTATTTCCAGGATGGAGACAAACTCCACTGCATAAGTTTTAACATTTGGTAACATTTAATACAATAGCTTAAATGGCAACTGGCAAGTACACAGCCACAAACTGCTTTGGGCAGGAATCTTGCTTATTGGAAGGGATAATGGCAACTTGGCAATCTTCCACTATAAACCACTCAGCGCGACAAAGAGGCAGAACTACTCTCGGCCTGATGCTGAACTCCCAAAGGTGCATGAACATTTTAAACATCAGCTTTGCTGATACTACAACATGTTGCAATGGGCAAACACTGAAAATCCACAATACACATCTTGCGCAGGCTCTGGTACAACCAGGGTGCCTCAGGTCAATATGTACCTGGCAAAGAGTGGGAAAGGGGTTGGCTAGGGCCATGTAACAACTAGATTGGTGCTGGCGCTATTCCACATTTTCTTCAGAAGCCATTAAATATTGGCTCGGTTTCTCCACGAGCATTGCCTGGATGGCTGAGCATTCCCTATACTTTTATGTCTTTATTTCATATTTTCAGCATCTGTTGAATTTTACCCCTGCGTCACTAAAATAGCGTCAGAGGAACATCTTCTTCTTAAAGGTAATGTACTGATCTGTGGGCAATGCCAACTTGGGACCTGCTCAGACAGTTGCCTTTAAGTCACGTTGAAGCAGGTTTCATGGCAAACTTCTGCATGAGTCCCCAATGAACAACTCACACTATGCACGTTTGAAAATTATGGAAAAGAACATCACAATTTTTCTTCCTGTCTGAATATCAAACAGGGTCAGGCACGGTTTAGCATAAAGGGCAGCGCAGTTAGCACAATGCTATTTTAGCACCAGCAATCCAGGTTGAAACCCGCCACGGTCTCCAACGTGCTTGTACGTTCTCCCCTTGTCCGTGTGGGTTTCTTCTGGTTTTCTCCCACCTTTTAAAAATGTACCCGGGCCGTAGATCAATTGGGTGTAATTGAGCACATGGGCTTGTGAGCCGGATGGACTGTATTTCTAAATTTAAAAGAAATGAATTTAAAAAAATTAAATTTCAAATTTTAAAAATTAAAAAAAAAATTAAAAATAAATGTAAAAATTTTAAAACCAGCTGCAATCTCAATTTCAAGCAATACATTTTTATTTGAAAATCTTTGCATTTTCCTGATACTTAGAGAAAGTTGCATCTCAAACTAAACTTCACAGTTCAGCGTCCTTGTAACATGGGCAACAGGGATAGATGCTGTTTTCCTGATTCTCAAGTGCAAACAAGTAGTCACTGGAGGAAAGACGTCATTTGAATGCAACTGCTTCTGTTTGCAGGAGGAGGTCTCATTGATAATGACAGCAGTTGACAGGTCTGCAGCAGATCAGTGTGTGGACTTGTGCTGCCATCAGGACCCTTCATTTTCCTCAGATCCCACATGCTAAATCAACCTGGAGGGAGATATAGACCATCTCTCGATGCACTTTAGGAGATTATGGAAGATTGAACAGGCGAATCTGTGCAGTTCTGTATTTAAACAATCTTTATGTTCTGTTAGCCACTTGTCCAGCCCAATGTAATCCCAACATTTTTGCTGTTGCATTCTGCTCTCGCTTGAACCTTGGTATGAAGTGCAAGTCCAGGCTTATTAAGAAATTCAAACATTATCAAGCAAGATAAACAATTCTTTTAGGGAGCCTTCAGCAAATTGGCACAAAAGCAAAGGTACATTATGTACTTTTTGGGTGTGGAGAAAGTTTATAGTTTCACAAGACCAGGTTGTACTCGTGCACACGAGAGTTAAAGCTAGAGGACTTAAGGAAGAAACATTTGGAAGAAGGGGATCTTCAATCACTCAAGTACTGGTTGCTTTTACAAAATGGAGGGAGCATTGAAGAGTATGCTTCCTCTTGTGGAAGAGTGTAGATAGAGGTCATAGAAACATAGAAGATAGGAGCAGGAGTAGGTCATTCGACCCTTCGAGCCTGCTCCACTATTCAACGAGATCATGGCTGATCTTGTCTCTGTTTGTAGACAAAGGATTGTCCATTTAAGTCAGAAAATTAGGTGAATTTTCTTTTCCCTTCAGAGGGTCCTGAGCCATTGGAGCTCACTTTCTCAATAGGCAGTGAAAGAAGAATCTTTGAATAATTTTACTCCCAAAGGAAAAGACGTCCTTCATAACCAAGTGAGTGAATGATTACTCCACATGGATGGAGAGGGAAATGGAAATGGAGAGTTGGGCTTATAGTCAGGTTAGCCATGATCTATTGGAGGCAGACCAGGACTATGGGGGCTGAGTAACTGATTTCTAATACCTGTTTAATAAATGCCATGGCATCATAGTTCAGGTAAGGCTCAGTAATGTGAAGGAGTCAGTGCAGCTACACAGATACAGAGAGTCTGCAGTACAGCCAGCAGCTTGTGTGTACAGTGTCCACCTACCTCCTGAAGTTTCCTTCCCAATGGTTCTTCTTTTGAAAAACAATTTTTTTCTCAACTGATTCAACTAAAACTATTTATTTAGCCAGTCATTTTATGGAGCTCGCTGTTGAGAAAATGGTTGTTTTACATGCCCATAGCAATAAAGATAACACTTATAAGCGAATCACTAGCTGGGACGTATGTACAAATATCTTTAAGATGTGAAAGGCTCTGCAAATTGAAAGTTGGTTCTTACTCTGTAAGAATAATCCAGCTAACTAGTTATTAACTTTAATCATAATGAATGTTCATAAAACAGTCAAACTCCAATAATTAGACACACTCAAGATTTTCATGCTATCAGATTAGCAGATTTTCAAGTCGCGTGGATATTAATTAACATCCCAAATATAATTCACTTTTCTTCAGCTTATATAGTGATATAATAAATATTGCAGTGACCTTCATATATTTAAAGTAACCGTAGGAAACAGAGTTCCTGTATGTTTAATGAGGCTGGGAGAACAGAGCCATAGTGAGTCAAAGAGAAGTGCATGAAATGGTCCCCACTGAATTGAAAGGGAGACTGGGTAGTGGGCCCCTAGTGATTTGAAAGGGTGCATGCATAATGAGCCCCAGGGACCCTGATGCTGAATCATCCAGATTTCCCTACAATTGGATAGTGATTTATGGGAGTTTTACAGTACCCCATCATACTGTGACTAGCAGAGAACTGAGATCTGATTCGAGGTACAAGATATGGTTCTTTGTGACTTGTATGTAAACATTATGAATGCAATGGCTGATTTCAATAGAGTTAATGATTATCAATTTTTGTTCTTGATTGCAAACTGGAGACTAGTTCTGAAGTGTTTCAATATCTATGCAAGAAGGTTGGAAATATAGATATGTTAATAAAGTGCATTATAGAAGAAAGCAGAGCTGTAGGACAAAGTTTAAATTGATCAAGTACGAGCAAGGACTACATGTGGATTAAACAGCATTGACATTGGAGAGGGCTCAAAGAAGGTTCACTAGGATGATACTAGGAATGAATGGGTTATCATATGAGGAGTGTTTGACAGCTTTTGGCCTGTATTAATTGGAATTTAGGAGAATGAGGGGGATCTCACTGAAGCATTCTGAATGTTGAAAAGCACCGAGAGATTAGAGATAGAAAGCTTGTCTCCCATGGTGGGAGAGTCTAGGACAAGAGGGCACGACTTCAGGATTAAAGGGCATCCACTTAGAGATGTGTAGGAATTTCTTCAGCCAGAGGGTAGTGGATCTGTGGAATTTGTTGCCACAGGCAGTTGTGGAGTCCAGGTCGTTGGGTGAATTTAAGGCAGAGATTGATAGGTTCTTGTTTAACCAGGGCATCAAAGATTATGGGGAGAAGGCCAGGCAGACTCGATAAGATGAAGAGCCTATTTCTGCTCCAATGTCTAATGGTTTTATAGAGTCAGAATATATGGGGAAGCTAGAAACTAGGTACCCAATGGGCACTGTGAATCACCAGCTACAGCAGAAATGTATACCACAACCATCTGAAACCTAATGGCCTGCGCTAACCTCACTCTACCTTTACTAAGGCCAGGAGATCATTTCTAGTTCGATGAGGACAGCAGAATAGAACTCTGGAAGCTGCACAAGGTATTCCCAAATGAAGTGCCAATGTGGAGAAGAAACACACACTCTCCTGGATGTCCCAAAGAACAAAATCACGACACAGCAGAAATTTCAAGGCCAATAGAACTCGGGGATAACTTTTGCATGCATTCCGAAATCTTTCAAACTGATGTCACAAATTTGAAGAGAAAAAAAAAGTTGATTTTTATCAGTCGCGTATTTTGGCCACAACATATTTAAGTAGATCCTGGCACACCCAACCATGAATCAGGCACCAATCGATGGAGATACACCTCTCTGCTCAAGGTTCCATGGAGACAGAACTTGCTTTGGGCATAGACAGAACATTGACAGATATGGACCCACAGCCAATGTGCATCCAATTTAATTCTCCCCTCTTTGAATCTGGTGAATTCACTAGAAATTGGGAGATAATTTTGCGTGCATTCTGAAGTCTTTCAAACCTTTTCCAGTAGCAGTTTAATTTTTTTCAGTTGAATTTTATCGGCCGTGTATTTCGGCCACGACATAGTGACATTGGAACCCACTTCTCTCCCATAGTAAGTACGACAGAAATGTCAAAATATTTTCATGCAGATCAGGAACTGTGCAGAACTGAGGGGACAGGCGGAAACCTGTCACAAGGCAAAGGATAACGCTCTCGATGTGCTTCTCTATTTCAATATCCTTTGATCAATCTGAAGTTAAACATCCCTGCAAGATGCAACAGGTGCTTGAAGCCACAGTACTTTCCATATTTCCTTACAACAAAGGAGGCCTTCTGGGAGTTCATGCTGGCTCATGAAGCAACTCCATTTCCCTATTAAATTTCATTGGAACTCATTCTCCCCACCTTCCCATCAGTTTTAACCCCACCACCCCCCAACTAGAGGCAATTTACAGTGGACAATTAGCTGATCAGGATGAATATTTATGCAATATGATTGGAAACCAGAACCCATAGGAAACACATGATCTCAAAAAATGCGCAAACTCCAATGTGGTCAGAATAAAGAGTCATAGGGTCAGGTACAGGGAGCTGGGATTACTCAAATCTCCCAAGCAGTAAATGGAATAGAACACACCTTACAAGGAAATCAGGCGAGGAAACAATGAAATATCCTTGGTAGATAAGATTGAGAAGAATTTGAAGAGATCCTTAATATTAGAACACAAGGGGGCAATGGAGAGCATAGGCCTATCATTGGATTACTGTGGTCCTTTATGTTCGGAGTCATGGGAGAAGGGCAAGGTCTTCCATGGATACTTCTCTTATTCACTGCAGAGAAAGATCATGGAAGCAAATGGGATCAGGGAAGGAAGAGTGAAGTCCTTAACATTGTGAATCAAGAGGTAAAGAAGGAGTCTGTAAATGCTGGAGAAGAACAATACATAAAAGTGCTGGAGAAACTCAGCAGGTCATTGAAAGCAATGGGTCGTTGACATTTCAAGTCTCCACTCCTCATCAGGAATGAGGAGGTGCTGATGGTCTTGAAGTGTGCAAAGTATAAAAATTGCTGTGGCCTGACTAAATGAATCTTAGGACATTGTGGGACACAAGCAGAGAAACTTCTGGAGCCAAACCAGAGATTCTTGTATCTTCACAACCACAGGTGAGATACTGGAAGACTGGAAGGTGGCTAAAGTACCTTTATTTAAGAAGACAAGCCAGGGAATGATAGACTGTGAGCCTGACATCAGTGATGGGAAAGTTATTGGAGGAGATTCTGAGAAAGAGATTCTAAATCCATTTGCAATAGCAAGGACTGATTAGGGATAAGTCAGCATGAAATCAGTGTGAAAAACAACTTCTCACCAATTTAAATGAACTCTGAAGATATAACCATGAGAATTGAGAAGGTAGTAGAGTAGACAGAGACAAGGTCCCACATGGTAGGTGATCACATGGGACATGAGAGCTAGCCAACTGGATTCAAAATTGGCTTGGATGGAGGGCTGTAGCATGCCACAGGGATGGGAGCTAAGTCCCCTGTTTGCGATTGGCATCAAAATTGGTAGTGCAGTTTATCTAAGTTTCCAAAAGGATCTACTAGATCAACAGAGAAAGAGGGCCCAGAGATAGAAGGGTCTCAGACATTGTGCAGTGGAACATCTTTTGGAAAATTAAACCAAGGAACACAAGAATTAGGAGTCGGCCATCTGGCCCGTCGAGCCTACTCCACCATTCAATGAGATCATGGGTGATCTGGTGATAGGCTCCTCTCCACCTACCTGACTTTTCTCCATATCCCTAAATTCTCGTTCTCTGTAAAAATCTATTCAAGCCAAATTGGAGCAGCCATCTTGAGGCTCAAGAAATGGTATGAATTTCTCAACTTCCAGTTATTGGGGTGGGGGAAAGTACTGTCAGCGTGTGGATTAGCTTCATGTATTCTTTCTTTCTTCTTCTTTCTTTGGCTTGGCTTCGCGGACGAAGATTTATGGAGGGGGTAAAAGTCCACGTCAGCTGCAGGCTCGTTTGTGGCTGACAAGTCCGATGCGGGACAGGCAGACACGGTTGCAGCGGCTGCAGGGGAAAATTGGTGGGTTGGGGTTGGGTGTTGGGTTTTTCCTCCTTTGCCTTTTGTCAGTGAGGTGGGCTCTGCAGTCTTCTTCAAAGGAGGTTGCTGCTCGCCAAACTGTGAGGCGCCAAGATGCACGGTTTGAGGCGATATCAGCCCACTGGCGGTGGTCATGTATTACATTCCACTGATTTCACACACCCATTGTTTTGCAGCTAACAAAAAATTATCCTGCCACGAAGTCAAGGCCAAGGGAGGCAATAAATGTCAGGAATTTTGAAGATATTGGTAATTCTTGTGAAGGCTTTTTGGCCAACTGTGACACATACTTGACATGTATTGGAGGTGATTACTGTATTCCTCAAGACACTGCCAAGATTTCATTTACAGTGGAATGCTTAAGGCAGGATGTTATTTTATATCCACCCTCACCCTCAGAATGTTGAAAAGCTACATTAAGTAGTTTCCAACATATTTTTCACACTTGTAACCTATCCCTCAGGAAGCAGCTGGAATCAATGATCATACCTGTTCAACACTGGAATTTCCCTGGGATACATGCCCTTTTCCCTGGGGTACGTGCCCCTTTCCCTGGGGTACGTGCTCCTTTCCTATGATCTTGAACAGGATTCAGAGATTCCTACCAAATTTAGGTTTACAGAAAGTGCAACAGCATCATGTTCTCAGTCTCCTGTTAACCAGCCTCCATCTCACAGTGAAGGAATAAAACATTTGCTACAGGAACATTTGCATAACTCTAATTGTAACAGTTTCTACTCATTTATAAATCCTGTCAAACAATGAGTGATTTTCAATTTATTTTTGGGATCAGTGTTTGGCAATGCCAACAATTGCTGTCTACTCCTAACTGCCCTTGGGAAGGTGATGTCTTCTTGAACCACTAGTCCTTTCAATGAGGTTACTCCCGTTAAGACGTTGAGAATGAAAACAAATTATATAACCATATAAGTGTTTATGACATGTAAACAGGCCATCTTGGCCCTTCAACAGCACGCCGATTCACTCAAACAACTCCGCTAGCTCCCCCCGCCTATTCTCCGCCCATAACCCTCTAACTCCCTCTTATCCATGTATATATCCAGTCTCCTCTCACATGAATGAATTGATTTTGCCTCAACTCTGGAAGATTATTCCATTCAGCCACCACTCTCTGAGTGAAGAAGCATCCTCTGATGTTTCCCCTAAAATTTTGCCCCCTTACCCTCAATTTGTGTCCTTTTGTTTCAACCTCCCCTGCTCTCAGGAGGAAGAGTCTACTTGGATCTAGTCCCTTCATAATTTTAAACACCTCTATCAAATCCCCTCTCATCCATCTACGTTCCAATGAATAAAGTCCTAACCTCTTCAATCTTTCTCTGTACTCTAGGTATTTTAAGCCAGACAACATCCTTGTAAATCTTCTCTGCATCCTCTCCACCTTACCTATATCCTTCCTATAATTTGGAGACCAGAACTGAACACAATACTCCAAACCTAGCCTCACCAACGCCTTAAACAGTCCCTGCATCACTTCCCAGCTCCTATACTCTATGCTATGATTTATGAAGGCTAACATATCAAATGCCTTCTTAACCACCCTGTCAACATGGGAATTCACCTTCAAGGAATGCTGCACCATAACTCCAAGATCTCTTTGTTCTTGTGCATTCCCCAATGTCCTCCCCTTTACTACATATGTCCTGTTTTGATTATTATTTCCGAAATGAAGCACCTCACACTTCTCAACATTAAATTCCATCTGCCATCTTTCAGCCCCATTTTACAGATAAACCAAATCCCTCCATAATCCCTGAAAACCTTCCTCGCTATCCACCACTCCCCCTATTTTTGTATCGTCTGCGCATTTACTTACCCAGTTAACCACCCCATCATCCAAATCATTAATATAAATGATGAACAACAGGGGATCCAGCATCGATCCTTGAGGCAAGCCGCTCATTACAGGCCTCCATCCTGACAGAGAGTTGTCCACCATGACCCTCTGCTGTCTCTCCTCCAGCCACCTCTGCACCCATTTTACTATTTCTCTATTCATCCCTAGTGACTGAACCTTCCTTACTAACCTTTTATGTGGAACTTTATCAAAAGCTTTGCTAAAATACAGATAAGCTACATCAACTGTCCTACCTTCATCCACCTTTCTTGTCACTTCTACAAAAAACTCAACAAGGTTCATCAAACATGACTTCCCCTTCACAAACCCATGTTGGGTGCTCCTGATCAATCCCTGCCTATCCAGATATTTATACACTCCATCTCTCAGAATACCCTCCATAACTTTCCCTACCACCGAAGTCAAACTTACAGGCCGACACCTCACACTTTTTTTTTTAAACAACAGAACTACATTAGCAACCCTCCAATCCCTCGGCACCACACCCTCCTCCAGTGATGATTGAAAAATCACTGACAGGGCCTCTGCTATTTGCTCCCTGACCTCCCTTAATGTCCTGGGGAAAAATCCCATGGAGGAACTCAGCATCTGTGGTGGTGGAAGAAATTGTTAATGTTTTGGGTTGAGACCCTACTTCAGGATCCTGCGACATTGTTCCTGAAATTAGATCCATCTTTTTTGCATTAGGATAACAGTGAATAAATATTATCCACTTTTTCTACATTTATTGTCTCTTTTTAATAAAGTATATTATGGTAGTTATTTTTGTAGTTTTTTTTTTAAATAAGGTACCTGTTCAGCTGCACTAAGTAAGAATTTCAATGCATATGTGCTATAGATCCCTCCATAATGGTTGTGACAAAGACACTTTATTTCCTCCTGTGCTCCACAGTTTTAGATGGGACCAGTTTTAGAGTTAGATTGGGACCAGCATATTAATCGGAAAAAGTTCACTTTTATGAAGGTTTAATTTGTATCCAGAGAAAGAGCTGAATTAAGAAAACACAGTTAATAGTTGGGGTAAATTTTTCAGGATATGAAATATAAACTAAGTTATCTGCATACAAAGAAACCTTACGAGTTACTCTGTTTCTGTCAATCCCTCGAACCTGCCATAGGCTCCAAAGCTAGATCAACTAGCAAGAGGCTCAGGGGACATCCCTGTCTTGTTCCCCTAAACAGCCTAAGTAAGGAGATTTTTTTTTAAATTTTAGGGGGTACTATAAATCAATTTAATCCATGATATAAAGGTCATTCCAAAATTAAATCTACTCAAATAAATAGATCCACTCCACTCTGTCAAAAGTCTTTTCAGCATCTAGAGAAACTACACATTCTGGAATTATGTCCGAAAGGGAATAAATAATGTTCAATAATCTACAGATGTTCATCTGTGAATAATGACCTTTAATAACTCCAGTCTGAACTTTAGATATAACAGAAGAATAGATATTTTCCAACCTACAGGCCAAAATCGTAGAAAGAACCTTGAAATCTGCAGTCAGCAAAGAAATTGGCCTATAGGAAATACATTTAGTCAGATCTTTATCTATTTTAGGAATCAATGCTTCATACAAAGTTTCCAGCAAGGTTCCAAGAAAAAAAAAACCAGAATTTTCAAATACTTTACATAGTTGAGGGGAAAGTAAATTAGTAAATGATTTTTTTAAAAATTTCACCGTAAAGCCATTCAAACCCAGAGCCTTGCCCGATTGAAGAGAAGGAATAACTTGAGAAACTTCCAACTCTGAAATTGGATTTCCAACATGTTTTGATCTTCTGACGATGTTTTGAGAACGTCTAATCATTGCAAGAGTGTCTATCCATTGAAATAGAATTATCAGGAGATTCAGATTTGTATCAATCTGAATAGAATTCTGTTTTTTTTCTTTTTTTAAAATATTCTTTAGACCAATAGCTGGAATAGATGGATTGTCTTTTGAAGAAATGATGACAAGATAAGCTAGTATTGTAGTTTTGAAGATTGACAGATGTTTCCCTGAATAGAATTCCTGAAACCCTTTATCAGCATTATCAAAAGTAAGGATTCCATCCTTCTTACGTATCTTTGTAATTTGTCTTTTAGATCCCGCTGCTTTCAGTTATACTAAGTTAATATATATGTGTATGTATATATATAAAAATATATATTGTTTATTTAGGATCACTATGTATATATGTCTTTTGTATGTAGGATGTACTGTGTGTCAGTATGTGTGCAGTATGTCCAGATGTTTTGTTAGGTTGTATATTTTAAGTGCTGACTTATTGTCCGAGTACATACATGACATCACATACAATCTTGAGATTCATTTTCCTGTGAGCGAGGCATAGATGACCATTGCTCATCTTTTGGGGCAGACATGTCATTTGCCACTTGGTTGAATATCGTCAGAGTCTTGCAGGCATGTTGTGTTAACCAAGAAAATGTGCAAATGCTGGGCTCAAGTGTAATACATAAATGTGGTGGAGAAATTCAGCACGTCATGCAGAATCCATCGTCAAGGATGACCCTCGTTTCAGAGTTAGCTACTCTTTACTTCCTCTGGATGCTGTGTGACCTGTTGAATTTCTCCAGCAGATTTGTGTATTGTATTCAGGCATGGATTGGTTCATTTACATGATCTGTAAACACAATTGAATATTGTGCAATCATCAGTGATCATCCCCACTTCTGACTTGATGATGGAAGGCAGGTCATTGATGAAGAAGCAGAAGATGAAGGGAGGAAAGTTTAGGGGGTATATCAGGGTTGTTTTTTTTTTAAAAAGAGTTGTGGGTGCCTGGAATGCCTTGCCAGCACTGTTCCTTCTAAGTTGTGCGCGTCTGCATGCACACGTTTTGCAGCCAGCGCACAAAGGAAATTAATGCACATAAAAAAGGTGGGTTACCTAAAATAATGTTGTACTTAATAATTATACTTATTAAAAATAATCTCTTAGCTAACTGTTTCTGATATTTAGTTCATTAATTTATTTTGACATTGCATCACGTAAAAATAAGAAATATTCATTGATGTTTTATTTAATGGAACAACAAACTGAACAAAGCAGTTCAAAGTATAGAATAAAATCTTAACTAAATACGTTACTGCATAGAATGCAATCGTGCGTGTATTATATTAATAGTTTTATTAGCCACGAGAGATAGGCTGTGCCAAACTTATCTTGAATCAATTTCAAGTTTACATTTCCACAAGCATTCAGTCAAACCCAGACCACCCATAACCTCCTGCTTGTGTGGACGTGCTCCTCTCCTACCCTCCCCTCACCATTTTGCTCACACCTTGATGAAGGCCTCAAGCCTGAAATATTGGATGTGTATCTTTACCTTTGCTTCATAAAGTGCACTGTTTGACCTGTTGAGTTTCTCCAGCATATATGTTTTTGCTCCAATTACAGTGTCTGAAGACTTTTGTGTTTTTTTCTCCTGGTTTAAATGCAGCCTTTGATGTTGTTGGCATCACCACTTCTCTGGAATATAACTCCTTAGTCCATGCGTCCCAAGAGTACAGCTGCTGATGTTAGAAGAATTGCACCACAGATATTACTAACTGGTGGATGCCATTCTGTGCATTATGCCTGTGCAAGCTCCTGATCCACTACTGTTTCTGAACGCTGTAGAAGCAAGCAGTCCTGCTGCATTTGTATGTCCCATCAGACAGTTTTCCTGAACCAACCTGTGATGTAATTTGCCACTTTCAGTTAGAAACGTCCCATCTTTAATCTTTCAGTAATCTAATAGCTGGCATCACACACGAAGGTGCTGGAGAAACTCTGATCTTGGAGCATCCATAGAAAGTTAAAAAAGTAAAAACACAATGCTGGAGAATCTCAGCAGGTCCTTGAAAAGATAAAGAGACATAATCGCAAAGAGCAAAATGTAGACAGGTGCCTGAACAAAATGATGGGGACGAGGAACGGAGGGAGGAGTGCCGGAGGAGGTAATGGGATGTTAAGGGAGGAAGGGCGCACCAGCAAACAGGGGAGGGGAGGAATGAAGAGGGAAGGGGTGGAGTGCTGGAGGGAAGAAGAAGGAGGAGTAGGGAAGAGAGGGAGAACAGGGAATGGAGAGTGGCTAGAGAAAGACAGTCCACATTTCAGGACCCTACTCCTTTTACCTGCAAGAGCTGGGGTCACTGATTCCTGCCACTTCCTGATTTTTTCCTTTGTGACAGTGCTCTAAGCAATGGAAATTTCAAACCAGTAGAATTAGCTGGAAGATCTCCAGTGTTCCATGCACAACTTAAAGCAATTACACAGTATTTGTTTGTCACGTATATGCATCTTCATGCTCAGTGAATCAAAATGTTGTACTCTGGGTTAATAGGAGTGGTAAAGGTATAATTAAAGAATGCTGCCTCACAGAAATAGATTTGCATGCTAGTCTTCAACTCCCCGAGATATTTATTCCAAACCTACTTCCTCTCACTTGCGGCTATACTTGGTTAGGAGTTTGAGGAGATTTGGCGTGTCTCCAAAGACTCTTGCAAATCTCTACAGGTTTATTGTGAAGAGCATTCTGATTCGTTGCTTCACTGTCTGGTATAGGAGAAGACTACAGACTTGGGAACTCAGCCGGCGCCATCACGGGCCCCAGTCTTCATTTCATTAAGGACCTCTGCAAGAGGTGGTGCTGAAAGAAAGCGGCCTCTATCCTCAAGGCTCTGCCCTCTTCTCACTGCTACCATCCGGAAGGATGTGCAGGAGCCAGAAGACAGACACTCAATGGTACAGAAGTAGTTTTTTCTCTTTCACCATCAGATGTCTGAACGGACAATGAACCACAGACACTACCTCACTTTCTCTTCTTTCGCACTATTTTTAAAAAAGTGTAATTTATAGCAATTTAACACCTGTAATGGAGCCACAGTACAACACATTTCCTGACATTTGTGACAATTGAATTCTGATTCACCTCACATTCCATTTAAATTTCCCTCTACTGCTGTTAAATTGCATTATTAGCTGTAAACAAGAACTTTGTTTCAAATAACATTCAGTTGTCAATTGATCCAAGTTTGAATGCAACAGAGATTTTTAAGTGTCTCCGATTCAAGGTGTGAAGCAAATACTATCTATTGCCAAGGATAATAGTTAAACTATTTGCATTCTTGTAAAAGAGCCCAAATTTTATATGTTCTAACTAACTACCTTTTTTGTTCATGCTTGCAATAATCATAGCATCTATGGTGTATTTCAAAAGTAAAGAACAGATGTTTAATTAAGACATTATTGATATTACTGAATTACTCCCAGCACCACAGACTAAAAATCCAACAAATGCAGTACCAAAAAAAACAGAAGTGCCAATAATCAATAGCACACACTCAAAACACCACACACACACGCACACTCAACTCACACCCACACAGGCACACCGACTCACAATCCACAAAGACACACATGACAGAAAGGACATTGGGCTAAGAAATGAAATTTAATTCAGGTGGCTGGGTGCGATATCACATTCATTTAACTCTCATTAAAAGTTGAATAGTGAATTACTGAAGCAAGTGTAGACGAGAAGGATAAATAACTATTCAATGAGCTGCTTGGAATCTGCAAGCCTTGGGACCTTTTGCAAAAAACAAAACAATTATAAATAAAATCCCGCCAACAGTGAACAATGGTTGGCACAAACTAGAAGGGCGGAATGGCCTGTTTTCTGTGCTGTAGCATTCCATGGTGTGCGCTGGGGCAAGAAAACCACTTCCACATACTATGTGTGATACTCACAGCTAAACCTACTCATTTTGAGTTGGAGATCATGAAGTTCTCTGAAGCCATGCAGTTCCAATGTTGCACTGAGATGGTCTCAGAAGGTGCTGTGATTAAAGAGGTTAACTGCTTCTCGATTTATCAATCTCATGCAAGTTAACTCTCAATGAACAGGCACGCTGATAAATAGAGACATGGCAAGGTTGACATTTACACCAGTGGTTCTCCACCTTTTTCTTTCCACTCACATACCACTTTAAGTCTTCCCTATGCTTAGGTGCTCTGTGATTAGTAAGGAATTGCTTAAGGTGGTATATGTGTGGAAAGAAAAAGTTTGAACACTGCCATTTTAATCGTACCTCAATGACTCATTATGTGCACGGTTTCATAACTCCAAAGGAAATGGGCCAATGACAATTTTTCTCAAGCAAAATATTTCAGTAACAATTAGGTCTCGAGCAGTGATTCTCAACCTTCCAATCCCACTCGGATACCAGCTTAAGCAATCCCTTACTAATCATAGAGCTCCAATCGCAATAGGGATTACTTAAGGTGGTATGTGAGTGGAAAGAAAAAGGTTGAGAACTACTGATTTACACTGAGCATGGTCATGTTTTTTGTAAATACCTCATGGTTTTTAGCATTCATTGAACTGGCTTGAAATTAAGTGATCATTATGAATACTAAGAAACAGGCTGTTGGTGCACTGCAGTGGATTTCAGCCATTTTCTTTCTACTCGCATGCCACCTTAAATAATCTGTTACTAATCACAGGGCACCTATGGCAGAGGGATTCCTTAAAGTTGCAGGAGTGGAAAGAAAAAGGTTGAAAACCACTGGTGTATTGGAATGTGCTAGACGCGGTAGTTGTGCAAATAGCTGCTTAATTTGATTTGGTGTGTTAACCAAAGGACCCCCAGCAGCAGATGGACAAGACCTGGCTGCAACCTGAATGCAAATCTGGAACAGTACAAATGATGAGGTAATTGGCTGCTAATCCATTAGCTCTGTACATCGGAGATTTAATCCCACTCTCATCACTGGTGCACAAGTGTTCAGTGGCATGTGCCTGAGTTAGCAGACCAGTGGTCAAAGGTTTGGAACTTTGATCTGAAGAAATGCATTCCAATCCCACGAAGCCAGGCATGGAAATTTAATTTCAAGCAATTAAATTTGGACTGAAAAGCTAATTTCGGTAATGGTGAGCACAAACCCACCATGTTATGGTTAAAAGAGTCACTAACACCATTCAGTGATGGAAATCTACCGTCCTTACCCTGCCTTTTCTATGAGTAGTCCTCTTAAGGTGAAACCACGCATTATAGCCGGCTCCAATTAAAAAAGCGATTTTACCTTTCATGGTGATGACCTATAAGGTAGATCCTGCAGTGCCTTTATGCAGAGCTGAGTCAGGAACCAGCTTCCAGAGCTGAGAGAGGCGGGGCGAGTGGTGCAGTAACGCCATCACTGTGACCTCAAACAAGCGCGCTAAAGCAAAGCGGCCTACACTCAAAAATGGCAACTGAAGAGCGGGTACGAGCGCTAGTGGAGATCTGTGCAAGCGGTCTTAGGACTCAGGCAGATCTCCTGCCCAATGTAATTGCCTCTATTAACCATTTGGGTTTTTTTTTTAAATTCACGCTGCTGGGCCGCAGGCTGACTGCGTCATTGTGGCGTCATCAGCCCCTCCCCTTTGGAGCCTCATTCAGTGGCATTCCTCTTATGGAGGAGGTGGTGTAACTTCACTCCACCTGAGTCCACCCACCAGGCGGATGGAAGGTGGCGCGACTTCAACCAGTCAATCTGCCTTTGGATCTTTTTATGGAGGTAAAGTGAAGCCATTTAAAGAGAATATCTGTCTTTCCAATCACTCCCCCCCTTCCCCCACTATAAAAGGGGTTATTGGCTTCAGACACACCAATATGCCATTGCCTTTTTATTTAGGGGATGATTAAAGGTGAACCATACAGGATGACCTTGCCCTGAATGAATAAACAGAAATAGCTTTGCATATAATTGTTGGCCAAGTTCACAGCATTGTCCTTTTAATAAATCAATCTTTATCAAAATTTGATACTTTAAACAGATGGCAGTTTGACCAACCACTAATCAAATTCCAAAAACATTCCATAGGATTCCATTAATAGATTTCCCAGAACTTATCACAGTATAATCTGCTTTTCCCATGTTCCTTGTGGTGCCATGCACTATACGGTGTCAGTTCACCATTTCCATGTGTTTAATGAATAAATAGATTTATGCTAATTGTCCATATAGTTTTGAAAGATAACAAACATTTACCATTTGACTCCAAACAGGATCCCAAACTTTGGTCTCAGCAGTTTTGAAGCCCTTAGATAGCGTGAGTCACGTTATCTTTCTAAATGTTTCAAAGCTGCTGAGACCAAAGTTTGGGATGCAACTTAACGTGATCATCAGGTCAGTGGATGATGAAGACTTAGCTAAGAACCCCCGTACTAAATTATACTTGGTGCTCCTCAGCCATCCAAGTTTGGCTGCTCCTTGGGAAAACCTCAGTTAAATTGTGAAATGATTTATGCCACTGGATGACGTTCCAGCCCAAACCATACACTCCTCCACCATATCTCCATAACCACACTACAACTGTGCAGTCTCCTCCAGTCCTGCACCTTTCCAATTCCAGGTTCTCACACAACCACTACTTTATCGCTCCACCATTGCTGTTCACGCTGTCATCGGCCAAAGCCTCAAGCTCTGGAAGTCCTTCACAAAACTTTTCACATCTCTCCCTGCCCCTTTCAGATGCTTCTGAAAACCTATTTCTTTGACCACTCCTTTGCTTATCAGTATTAATATCCTCTTAAGTGGCTTGGCTTCCTTTTTTAAATATACTACTCATGTTTTACCTTAAAAATGTTATATAAATGGAGTTATTGTAAAGGTTCTGTAGAGTTCACCAGACAGCCCCAAAGGATTCAATCAACTCCAGTTTGTGCGGTGACGACAATGTGGAGAAAGCAGTGTTGAGAAGATGCATGGATGGGTACTCACTGTGGCCAGGTGGACCAGTACTGCATGCACAGGATGTTTAACATCATATGTGGGGTGCCAGTCAAGTAGGGTTGTCCTAGATAATGCCATGCTGCTGGAGGTACTGTTGGAATTGCATTCAGCCATCTAATTCAGCATTCTCCTGCTGTGTGCTCTGTAGTCAGTGGAAAGGCTCGGGGGCACAAGTTCAACTTTTTGTCACCTGTACCAAGATGCAGTGATGGAGGTTGTTCTGCAAGCAGTCTAGTTAGACATCTCATCCATAGTCAACAAGAAAGACCCTGCACAAAAATGCAGAGTTCTACAGACAGTGGTACAAAGCAAAGGCAAATATTTTGAGGTTCATTCAAGAGTTTGACAACGGCAGGAAAGAAATGTCCTTGCACTTGACAGTGGGTGATCTCAAACTCATGTCAACTTAGCAGCCTTGTGAATGGTCTCCAAAATATGGGGATAGTCTCTGCATTGTACCTTTAATGGAGAAATGTCATTGCCACAAATTAGATCTCCCCTAAGTGCTGTAGCAGACACACCCAAATCCTAAAGATCTCAAGTTCAAGAATATTATCATTAGACCATATAAAATTAGACCTAATAAAATAGTGTTTCTCCGGACCATGGTACACACACTAAAACACAGTACGTAATAATGAAAAATATACAAAAGGATATAATTTAAAGTGCATATATATTTATTTATTTATATTTATATATATATATATTTTTTTTAAAGGATACTGTTCATCTTTCTCACAGCCTGAGGGAAGAAGCTATTTCACAGTCTGTCAGTTCTGATTTTGATGTTCCTGTGCCACCTTCCTAATGGTAGTGGATAAAAGGTACTGTGTGCTGGATGGAAAGGGTCCTCTTTAATTCCTATGTAAACAGCACTCCCAGTAAATGTCTTCAACAAAAATAGCTGAAGAGGAACACTTTCCTTGCTTACAGAAAAGTGTGGTCTTCCATTCAACTAAATCAAATATCCTCCAGTCACATCAACGTTTTTCAAATAACATCTTCATGCATCAAATTACTTTTCATTTGACCTTTATGTCAGCCAAGCAAGCTTCACATGTCTTCTTGCCAGCAGACATGTGGAGAAGATGCATTTTCCACTCAGTGGGAAAGTTGCTCATGTCCCAGAAACCAATGAACAACTGAGCCACAAAAGTCCATATCACAGAAGGAGGCCGTGCTGACAATTGTGGCTGTGTCTGAAGCAATCCAAAACTAATAGCATTGCCTAATCTCTTCCTGTATCCTTGATCTTCAGATCTGAATCCACTTTTCCTTCACCCGTCTTAACCATACTAAAGCATTCAAAGGAAGTCTTTTTAAAGTTCTAAACATTCTTCCAACAATTTTTAGGTTGATTCCCTGGAATTACTTTTCTAAATGTCAATATAACAGAATCATTCACATTTCTTTAAAATTTTCAAATGATCTTTCCATCTCTGCCCATTATAAATCTTGTTTCCATTTAACTAGAGCCTCTATTAAATAGGATATCCAGTGCCTCACAGAAACTATCCCTTGTGCCCACTGAATCCATGTCATCCCTTTTGCCCAATTATGCGCAATCCTTTTGCCTGCGTTAGGTTAATGTCCTTCAAATGCCTTGCCTGTTCAAATGCCTGAATAAAAGTATCTTCATTATAGCAATTGTATCTGAATTCACTATTTCAGATAATAAATCACTATGTAAAATTTAAAAAACTATCCCCTCAAATTCCTTTAAAGCTCCTTCCCCTCACTCCGCACATGGAGCCCTCTGAAGCCCGTACAATCCTGTTCTGTCACCCACACTGCATGACAACCATTTACTCTGCTTATCTGCGGCTTAGGATAATGGGCCTCACACCCAAAAGGCTCTCAAGCCTGTCAATCAGATGACCTGCGAGAGAAAACCCAACAGAAAAGTAATTAAAAAATCCTGCAGTTTCTGGTAGCACATTCTTCCCAAATTGTCAACCTCACAGTAGCCACCAACACACAGAACTCTCCTCCCAACTATAAACTAGGCCTAAGCATTTTAAATAGATATGTGATGCCAAGATTTTGTAATAGATTTTCACATAGGAAAATTAAGTACCAAGTGTTCACCTTCAGTCCTTGTGCTTTATATGACATCCAGTGGTTTACATGGAGACTTCAGACACATTGTTAAGGAGATGACAGAGTTCCATAGAAAGTAAACCATGAATGAAAATTGCAAATTCAAATTTAATAAAGAAGAATTTAACTTTCTCATACACTTTGAGGCAATGACTGCTTTCAGCACATGTTGCCTTGTAATTGATCAGTCAATGTGGGGATACTCACCAAGGGGAGGGGAGGGAAGCATCAGTTAGTCGTCCTTCAGAGCATGAGGGCCAGGCAGCCTTTGAATTACAGTTATTTTGTTGAAGACAGTCCCCACATCACTTTGTTTGCGAGTTCCAACTACGATGAAGGAACGGCAACACTTTTGAAGTCACCATTTTGTCTACTTTGCATATTTGGAGTAGAATCCATGACACTGATTCTTCATCCTCTGACATTAAGTAACATTAACATTCAAATTTCAGTCTTATTCCAAACCAAGGCTAGATCCCTGGCTATCCATTGGTCACAAGCTTCATCTGACCACCATGAAAGTCGAGGTAACCAGATGCTGAAGTCTAGAGTAGTACACAAAAGTGCTGGAGAAACTCAACAGATCACACAGCATCCAGGAAAAGCAATAGACATTGGACATCTGCCTGAAACATCCTGAGTGACCTGCTGAGTTTTTCCAGTGCTTTTGTGGACTGCACTATGAGCGCTGTCATTGTCCCATTCGGGCTGAAGAATAGTCCAACTCTTCCTCAAATGGGAAACATTGCTCTGTAAGTTCGTGGAAACAAAAAAGTTTTAAAAAATGCACATCTGATTTTCGCACTCACCCTTGACCCTTTCTCTGGGAAGCATTTGCAACCGGCACTGCAGTCCCGACCCTCACATGGTCCACGGTAGGCAGTCTTAAACCCCTGCAAAAGCAAAACAAGATACAGTTCAACATTTGGAAGAGCAAATGACAAGACTTTAGAAATTTTCAGTTGCAGATTAATATTCTCCTGGCAGTTCAGCTGGTTTAATGTATAATATGACGTGGTATTAAATCCATAAACCTCACATTAACTCTCTTGGTCTACGTTGAATTACAATAGGTTTGTGAATTTCGTCCATCCATCATTGGTCTCAGTGTGATGCTGTCTTATTGCTATTTGTCCATCCAAATTTTACCCACAATCATTACAAATAGTGATCAAAAATAAAATTGCTTGCTGGGTACAATCTTTCTTCATTTATTGGGCTGATTTTCCAATGGAACACAGACAAGGTGAATGGTGATTGAAGCGAGTGCATTAATGGGTGCAGTCTCCACCTTTTGAACAAGTTGTAGACATAGAATTTCCTTGGTAATTGGCTGATGGGAAAGTAATCTATTCATTTTCCATGAAGTCAATGGAATTGCAAGGAGGAGATGGAGGTGAATTAAGGCAAATCCTAAAGCTTTTGGGATTAACTTCTGGAGGTCCTTCATGGGCCTTTGGCATGAAATGGTCTTTGCCTGGTAGCATTGTGCAGGGTTCTGCACCAAATTTAATTTTATCTTCATTCAACACCAAATGTGGAAAAAAATGGCTGGTGTGTGTACTTAAAAGATTTACATTTGGAGAATGCCATTGAGCTTTATCTTACAAATAATGCGAAGAGCTCACAGCTTGTAAAAACCTTGTCCAACCATTAATGTAACCAAGTGCTATGGGGCCAGCCAGTACATTGTACTTAAGTTACAGGATTAGCCTCAATGCTTTTATATGAGGGAGGAAAACCTGAGACTCTCCCCTATTTCTTAATGGCTGCTAAAAACAATGAATAATTCATAAGCAAAACCAGTTCTCTTCAAATGAGGCATAATCTTACATTAAAAATTAATGAACCTTCTTCATAAATAAATTCATTAATGAGGAACAGAGGTGAATATGGCTTTAAGTACAATTCATTTGAAGTACTGAGTAAGATATTTAAAAATGTTATTCTGCACATCAACATACAGGACAGGAAACTAGACCCTCATTACATTTTTTTTCATAACATAACAATTACAGCACGGAAACAGGCCATTAGGCCCTTCTAGTCCGCACCGAACCAAACACCCCTTTCTAGTCCCACCTCCCTGCACAATGCCCATAACCCTCCATCTTCTTCTCATCCATATACCTGTCCAACCTTTTCTTAAATAATACAATTGACTCCGCCGCCACTATTTCTCCCGGAAGCTCATTCCACACGGCTACCACCCTCTGAGTAAAGAAGATCCCCCTCATGTTACCTCTAAACCTCTGCCCCTTAATTCTTAACTCATGTCCTCTTGTTTTAATCTTTTCTCCTCTTAACGGAAATAGTCTATCCACATCCACTCTGTCTATCCCTTTCATAATCTTAAATACTTCTATCAAATCCCCTCTCAACCTTTTACGCTCCAAAGAATAAAGACCTAATCTGTCCAATCTCTCCCTATACTCTTGATGCTTAAACCCAGGTAACATTCTGGTCAACCTTCTCTGCACTCTCTCCACTCTGTTTATATCCTTCCTATAATTAGACGACCAGAACGGCACACAGAACTCCAAATTAGGCCGCACCAACGTCTTAGACAATCTCAACATCACCTCCCAACTCCTATATTCCATGCAATGATTGATAAAGGCCAGCATACTAAAAGCCTTCTTCACCACCCTATTCACGTGAGTTTCTACCTTCAGGGAACGATGTACCGTTACTCCTAAATCTTTCTGCTCTTCTGTATTCATCAATGCTCTCCCATTTACCACATATGTCCTATTCTGATTCTTCTTACCAAAATGAAGCACCTCACACTTATCAGCATTAAATTCCATCTGCCATTTTTCAGCCCACTTTTCTAAGCAGCCCAAATCCCTCTGCAATCCTTGAAAACCTTCTTCATTATCCACTATTCTACCTATCTTAGTATCGTCTGCATATTTACTAATCCAATTTACCACCCCATCATCTAGATCATTAATGTATATAACGAACAACAATGGGCCCAATACAGATCCTTGAGGCACACCACTGGTCACCGGCCTCCAACCTGACAGACAATTATCCACTACCACTCTCTAGCCTCTCCCTTTCAGCCAATGTTCAATCCATTTGACTATCTCAAAATTTATACCTAAAGACTGCACCTTCCTAACTAACCTTCCATGTGGTGCCTTATCGAAGGCCTTACTGAAGTCCATATAGACAACATCCACTGCACTACCCTCATCCACATTCCTAGTCACCTCTTCAAAAAATTCAATCAGATTGGTCAAACATGACCTTCCTCCCACAAATCCATGTTGAGTGCTCCTGATCAGACCCTGTCTATCCAGATGTTTATAAATACTATCTCTAAGAATTTTCTCCATTAATTTACCTACCACAGACATCAAACTTACAGGCCGATAGTTGCCAGGCTTCCTCCTTGAACCCTTTTTAAATAACGGAACCACATGCGCAATGCGCCAATCCTCCGGCACTATCCCCATATCTAATGACATTTTCATGCACATCAGTCTGTTTTATACACACAGAAACATTTGTTATTTGTGACAAAGGATGGGAGGTGAAGTTAGAAACAAGGTGCCACAAACCATGGTGAATGGGGGTCAGGTGAGATGTTTCAGATGCATCGGTAAATCACTAATACACAAAACAAAATTGCTTTGTCTCATAGAGGCATTCTGAGGGATGCCGCACTGGTCTTCCAACCGACCACCATCCTCCTTCAATGTCCTCTGCTGAAGTGTGAGAGTGGTCACTGACTGTAGTCAGCTTGCTTGACTGGTGCTCAATCTAATCCCTAGTTGAAAACCAAGAGACTATGAAGGAACCTCGTACCCACACAAATGAAGAACTTCCTTTAAATCGGAGCTCTTCATTCTTTGAATCAATCAGGATAACATATGGTTTGGAGAAGCTGCAAACTTATATGTTAAATTGGGGTGCCAGTTCATCTACTACAATACACTTGAACTCACATTTTAAGATGTAAATTCTGACCTTACATTGAGCCACATTGATCTGATTAGGTGGATCGAATAGTTCCCATAATTGATGGAGTCCCAGATTCCCTGGTCAATATTTATTCAACTAACTTGCTACTTATTCATTTGCTCTCAATGTTTACAATATATACAATATGAAAGAGCCAGAGCCGAGCATTGGGACTTTTGAAAATGAGTAAAACACAAGCAATAATTCCCTACCACCTTGGCCCAAGATATCGTGCCACATCTCTGCGGCCAAAATAAAAGAAAATCATCTGATTGCCCATCCCATCAGCACTCGATCTCTTCATCCCACCTTAAGAAAACCTTGGACTTTCTAGATTGTCTTTCATGACCCAGGATGCAGCTAATGGCATGTTTTGAAATGTTACACCATTGTAACCATCAAACACAGCAAAGAAACAATAACCTGAATGTTTACTACAGTGGGTATTCATTGAGGGATAAACATAAGGCTAATGCAGAGAATCAAAGTAGACTTCTGTAGCTTCAGTCGCCTTGTGTGTCTGAGTATTATTTTAACTCATTTCCCAGCACCTTAGTAAGAAGGTTAATTGGACTTCGCTGTACTGAGCTACAAGATCAGATAAGTTAATGATTGCCCAAGTGTTTCTGTGCTCAGTTGACTAACGTTAGCCGAGGCAACACCTTGGCTATAACTTAATGCTTTGTGCTTCATAACTACTGCAGGAAATTTCAAAAGATTTGAGGGGACACAGTCAGTACAACACTATTGCGTGCCAGCGACCGGGTTCAAATCCAGCACTGCCTGCACGGAGTTTGCTCCAGGTGCTCCAGTTTCCTCCCACCCTTCAAAACGTTTGAGGATTGTAGGTTAATTGGTGTATTGAGGGCACAGGCTAATGATCTCACTAAACTTATCACTAATACAACTCGGAGCCCTAGATTGGCTTAGAGTGTGGAAGCCACTGCATGGGTGATATTGCTCGTAAAATAATAAAAAGTAACCGGGGAAACTTTACAAGATTGGGGGGTTGGTACCATGGTGGACTGATGATTACATCAAGAGGGCTCTCGTGTATCAGACTGCAGTTTCTCAATCAACATGAGGTGTTAACACACGTTTCCTCCTGTTATGGGTCCAGCTTAGAAGTCTTTCAGCAGAACTTTGTGGGCGAGAACCTTCTTTGCATTTTGCCTCCTAATTTCACTGCCCTCACACGTCGCTAGAAAAAGGAAAATATCTTACACTTAAGCACAACAAGGATATAAGAATTAACAGTAACTAATTCCAAATGAAGAGTAATTAAGATTGAATTTTTTAATGCTTCTTCTTGTCTTTGATGAATTGCAATTGTTGTTTCTGCCTTTCTTATTATTCTCTGCTAAACTCACGGTACCGGGAGTCCACGGTTACAAGCTTCTGTCTTACGGACAACTCATACTTATGAACAAATCATACCCCCAATTCGTGCATGCACATAAAGTTACCTCATGATTGTCCCTCAAGACACTGATGAAACGAGAGTAAGTGTTAACTTTTAATCATGATCTCTTTTCTTTATTCTACCTAAACTGTTTTAAGAAATGTTTGTTCAGTTTTTTTTACAGCACTAAGTAATAAATAATAACCATATGTACCTATTCGGACTTATCTACAAATTCGACTTAAAGACAGGCACAGGAACGGATCTCGTTCATAACCCAGGGACTCCCTGAATTGGTAAATCATTAAGGGAGCATCGTCCGAGATCAGATGGAAGCCAATATTTCAGCTTTAACAATCTACTCACATAGTGACTTTAAGGCAACAAAAAGCATCTCAGAGAAAAGTTTACAAAAAAATTGGATTCTGAATACATTAGGATGGATGGCTAAATGTTGATGAAAAAGGGAACTCCTTAAGAAACACTTAAAGGAGGAAGTATGTCAGGGTCCAACAGGTTTAAGGAGGGAATTCCAGAGTTGAGGGTCATTGATGCCAAAATGAGTGAGGGAGGGATTAAAATCTGGATGTTCAAGAGGCCGGAACTGAAGGGGTTCTGATATATCAGGAGATTTATAGGACTGAAAGAGATAAAGAGCAGGCAACGTCATAGTTCACCACAGGCACAGGGTTTGATGCAAGTTAGGGCACCGGCTGCAGATTTCAGGATCATCCCAAGGGCACAGACAGGAGTGAGGCCCGGGTTCATGTCACATGGTAAAAGAGAGGATTCAGCAGAAGACAAGCAGGCAGAGTTGGCCCTGGGGTAACTGAGGTGAACAGGAGGGGTTTGTTTTATTTTCATGTATGTACCACGTTCATAAAAATCACAAATGTGATCAAGTGCAAATCTACTTTGCTGTTCATGGTACAAGTTAGCGCATTCCAGTTATGTATCCAATTTAAAGATTAATGCGGTATCAATTTTTCTCTTGTACAATTGGCCATGACCAGTTTGAGAGGCTTTTACTAATTTTCCAGTCCCTCAATGGAGCAACAGCAGCAGGACCTGAAGCCGTGGCCTTGCACAGATTCTGCACCAGATGCTGCACCAGATGCTGCAAGGTCTATGCCTTCCTCCGCACATATTCTTGGACCGTAGAGTTTGTCAACCTGCTTCATTTGGTCATAAACAGTTCCTTGCACAAGAACAGCACAGGCAGACCTTTCTCTGAGTTGATGATCTTCCAGTAGCCATTGCCATTTGTCTCAGCGGGCGCTCCTGAGAACAAGCCACAGTGCACTGAGTTCCGTGTTACACAGCAACGTTTATGATGGCTGGAGACATCCTCTTAAGCTCATCTCAGGGTTAAAGGCTCCAGGGCAACTTCAGGCGGTTACCAGAAACAACAATGCTGAAGTCAAGCTAGAAAAGCCGGATGTGTGTGCAGCAGGGAGTTCTGAGACAGTGGGTCAGCCAACCACAACCATGGTAAATGATCACTGGACTGAGAAAACATCCGTGGAGCCACACAAAACTAATTATATCCAACAGCAAAAATTATCATGGGAAAGAAAAACTCTCAATAAATTTAGAAAAAGATTAAGGTTTAGAACTGGGAGATGCAAAGAATAAACAAATAAGCAGAAGCAAACACAAGAATAATTAAACCCAAAACAGGTACACAATGGTCAAAAATGTGGCCATGCCTTTGCATCTGCCTATGCTATAGCCATTCTGGTATCTGAATTAAATCACCACATAAACCTGCAAAGTTGTGTCATTGATATGGATTCTCTTGAAAATGTAATCTTAAAAACAGATTACATCAGACAGCCAAGGTCAAAACCAGTGCCTCAATTTACTCTTGGGCAAAATAAAATTTGTACCCTGATGTGTGTGTCTTGAGCCTTGTGGCTCAACTCATTTGCCAGTGGATCTAATCGAGACCTGTAATAGTATTCACTCACTAAAAAGAATTCAGTAGATGTAGTTAAGAAAAAACCTGGCCATCTTAAGCCTCCGAGGGCCTGTCTGCCATACTGTACTAAACCTACGCAACAAGTAGCTGCTTTCCTTCATCATCTGAAAGTTTTGATTTATGACTTAATCGATGCTGGGTTCCTTCCAGCCCTACTTAAGCTGCTGGCCTCTAGCATTTGAACATGGAATGAGCCAGGCAATTCCACTGAGTTTTTTTCCATTTTTCCCCAGAGGTCCCGGTGTGAGTCAGCCTCAAGAACCCACCTGCATTGGAAATCCTACTCATGTTCACATTGTGGCCTTTGAAGTCAAAGTGAATGATTGAATTCTTACGAGGTGGAAACATCAGCGAAATTAATTATCCCATTGTTTTTACCATAATGGAAATAATGATGGACAATGGGCAAAACAACAAATTGCATTGATATTCAGGTTTCAACATTGCGAAATGTACTATTGTCCTTAACAACATTAGCAAAGTTTGACATCCAGATACATATTAAGAGAGCATTTTAGAAGTTTCAAGCTTTGTTGGGACCAAGGTAAACTGCCTCAGGATCTTCGTGATGCCACCATCATCACCCTGTACAAAAACAAAGGCGAGAAATCAGACTGCTCAAACTACAGGGGAATCACGTTGCTCTCCATTGCAGGCAAAATCTTCGCTAGGATTCTACTAAATAGAATAATACCTAGTGTCGCCGAGAATATTCTCCCAGAATCACAGTGCGTCTTTCGCGCAAACAGAGGAACTACTGACATGGTCTTTGCCCTCAGACAGCTCCAAGAAAAATGCAGAGAACAAAGCAAAGGACTCACCAAAGCCTTCGACACCGTGAGCAGGAAAGGGCTTTGGCAAATACTAGAGCGCATCGGATGTCCCCCAAAGTTCCTCAACATGATTATCCAACTGCACGAAAACCAACAAGGTCGGGTCAGATACAGCAATGAGCTCTCTGAACCCTTCTCCATTAACAATGGCGTGAAGCAAGGCTGTGTTCTGGCACCAACCCTCTTTTCAATCTTCTTCAGCATGATGCTGAACCAAGCCATGAAAGACCCCAACAATGAAGACGCTGTTTACATCCGGTACCGCACAGATGGCAGTCTCTTCAATCTGAGGCGCCTGCAAGCTCACACCAAGACACAAGAGAAACTTGTCCGTGAACTACTCTTTGCAGACGATGCCGCTTTAGTTGCCCATTCAGAGCCAGCTTTTCAGCGCTTGACGTCCTGCTTTGCGGAAACTGCCAAAATGTTTGGCCTGGAAGTCAGCCTGAAGAAAACTGAGGTCCTCCATCAGCCAGCTCCCCACCATGATTACCAGCCCCCCCACATCTCCATCGGGCACACAAAACTCAAAACGGTCAACCAGTTTACCTATCTCGGCTGCACCATTTCATCAGATGCAAGGATCGACAATGAGATAGACAACAGACTCGCCAAGGCAAATAGCGCCTTTGGAAGACTACACAAAAGAGTCTGGAAAAACAACCAACTGAAAAACCTCACAAAGATAAGAGTATACAGAGCCGTTGTCATACCCACACTCCTGTTCGGCTCCGAATCATGGGTCCTCTACCGGCACCACCTACGGCTCCTAGAACGCTTCCACCAGCGTTGTCTCCGCTCCATCCTCAACATCCATTGGAGCGCTTACATCCCTAACGTCGAAGTACTCGAGATGGCAGAGGTCGACAGCATCGAGTCCACGCTGCTGAAGATCCAGCTGCGCTGGATGGGTCACGTCTCCAGAATGGAGGACCATCGCCTTCCCAAGATCGTGTTATATGGCGAGCTCTCCACTGGCCACCGTGACAGAGGTGCACCAAAGAAAAGGTACAAGGACTGCCTAAAGAAATCTCTTGGTGACTGCCACATTGACCACCGCCAGTGGGCTGATATCGCCTCAAACCGTGCATCTTGGCGCCTCACAGTTTGGCGGGCAGCAACCTCCTTTGAAGAAGACCGCAGAGCCTACCTCACTGACAAAAGGCAAAGGAGGAAAAACCCAACACCCAACCCCAACCCACCAATTTTCCCCTGCAACCGCTGCAATCGTGTCTGCCTGTCCCGCATCGGACTTGTCAGCCACAAACGAGCCTGCAGCTGACGTGGACTTTTTACCCCCTCCATAAATCTTCGTCCGCGAAGCCAAGCAAAAGAAAAGATTTTAGAAGTGTCTTATCTCACATCCATTGCTGTTAGGAAGTTTCCAAGTGAAAGTTAAACTGCCTCAAGCAGGATTGTTGATCAAATGAATGACAATAGAATTTGATGATGTCTCAAAACATTCTTTGAAACTCTCCACCATTTTAACCTCTACAAGGGTTCTGCACTTCCTGTAGCTGGACGCACTGGCCATTGATCTGAAGCTCCCCACCCCAACGATCCTCACGCCTGCAGAAGCTATAACGTCAGAAAATAAGTCTTGATTCTATGTATATTGGGTACCAAAAACTCAACAATCTGCACCTTTGGATGAGATGGCTTTGCTCCTCAAAGTACATGTTTGATTGCTATCAACCGTTGTGTCTGCACTGCCCTACCTAGTTACATCTCACAGATGCACACAAGTCTCTCTTAGTAATCACAAGATTAATACTACTGAGCCAATTTTCTGGGTAAAGGCTATGCTGAGAATGTTAGAATATTGCCCATCCATGTGGTGATAGCTTCAGGCAGAAATTATTTCTGGCTTGTCAACCAGCAAGCAGCAGCTCCTGAATTGTGAGAGAAGCAGATCCAATATGAATCCTCTACATTTTCCTCCCCATGAACGTACAATGATCCGGTTAGTGTGGCGGTTAACAGTTCAGCGACAGCAACCAGGGTTAAAATCTGGCACTGTAAGTTTTGTATGTTCTCCCTCTCGCCCTCCATAATCATACGAGGTTTCTAGGGCTCGTGGGCCTCAAGTTCCTATTACCCTTCTCTGACTCCAAATTAAAAATATTTAAAATTAAATTAAATGCAATATCTTCACACGACCTCACTGTGGATGTACAAACCCACCAACACCACCCTAACCCGTGGATGTACTATTCCTCACCATAGACATACAATCCCTCTACACCTCCCTCACCATAGAGGCACAATGCCTTGATCCCTCCACCAGCATGAATGTACAATCCCTCCCCATTGTCCTTAAACTTCTCACACCATGAAGGAACAATCCCTCTATACCTCCATCATTATGGAGGTCCAATTCCTCCACACTTCCCTCACCATGGGTCTATAACCCACCGACATCTTCCTTATCATTAAAGTACAATCTCTCTCCCCGCTTCTTCACAATGACTGTACAACCTTCTGCACCTCCATCAGGATGCACCATAGAACCCCCTGCACCTCCAGTTCTGATGAAGGAGCTCTGACCTGAAACATTAACTCAGCTTCTCTTTCCACAGGTGCTGCTGAGTTTCTAGCATCTTCAGATTTTAAGTGTCTGTTGATTTCTCTTCATTTTCTTTCACTGTCCCTCCTCACTGTGAGCAAACTAAATAGGTTGAGAGTTATGAGCAAACAAAAAAAATGCTGGTGGTAAAAAGACAACATATTGGAGAGACTCAGCAGGTCAACACTGTCCTTTATGTAGCAAAGGCAAAGATACAGAACCGACGTTTCGGGCTCAAGCCCTTCATCAAAGTGTGAGAGGATGTCGGGGAGCATCAGAATGACAGAGTGGGAGGGGGAATGGGGGGTGGGGTGGCAGGACAGGAGATGACAGCTGGAGAAGGGAGGGAGAGGGACAGTGGCACTGAGGGGAAGGGGTTGTGTAGGTGAAAGAACTGGAAAGGTAGGAAATGAGGGAAGGAAAGGAAAGGCGAGCAGGTTGAATGGAAAGCAGTGAGGTCGATGTTCGTGTCAAATAGCATCTGGCTCACCATGTCATTCAGAGGATGTACAGCTTCCTTACCGAGAGGATGGAAGTGACTCCAAGCCAACAGCAATGCGATTGGCTGTTAATTGCCCTCAGAACTTCTTCACTTCAGAGCTATCAGGGTTCTAAATAAATAATGCGTAGCCATGCCCAGATCCCATGAACTTCTACATGAACTCTCTCGTCAATCGTACTGCCCTTCATCTTTCTTTAAATCATCAGAAGGATTTGGTGGCACAGCAGGTGGAGGTGGCAAGTGGCAGCCCCACTGACCAAGGTCCACTCCTGACTCAAGTTAGTACCTTCTTCTGGTCTTTCAGATTCCTCCCACATAGCTTGAACATTGTGACCAATCTAAAACGAACAAAGTGAGAGGTACAAGTTTACCCAAGACATACGGCTATCAATCTACTCCTTCATTTTCTTGGGTTCCTATTAAACATGTCCATTATTGTTCACTTCCACTCTGTGACATGTATGTTTTCCTGTATTCGAATTTCTGAATACCAAAAAGATCCAAACACTGAACTTTTTTTAGCGCTGACGTGATGTCACAAGTTGGAAAAAAATGATCACCTGACTTGCCTATGCCTTTGGTTCAGTGCATGGTAGTGGGAAAGAGAATTATGACTTGCAATGAGTGGGCTATCAGACATTGGAATGGCTCTGTATTGGTAGAGTCAGGTGGTGGAAAGGGTATGTTGCACTGCCTGTTTCAATGAGGCAATTATCTTGTATCTTAGAGTATCTGGTCTGCTGGTGCCATAAAATTGTGTCATGATCGCTTGTGTTAGAAATAGAATTGAACCCTTCAAAAATGAACTAATAAGATGTGGATAGTCATTGCCCATTTCTTATCAAACTTATTTTGGTATAGTAATGTAGTTAAGGTTCATTGATTGTAGAGGTGAGATCGATGTTAATATTCAAGGAAAGGTTGGATAGGTATATGGACGGGAGAGGTGTGGAGGGTTATGGGCCGAATGCAGGTCAGTGGGACTAGGTGGGAGAAGATGTTCATCACAGACTAGTAAGGCCAAACTGGCCTGTTTCTGTGATGTCGATGACTATATGATTATTATATGATCCCAAAGTCACGAGGTTCGACAATAACTGGCCACTGTAATTTGTCCCTAATACGCATCTAACAGGTTGATGGGAATGTGAAGAGAATAAAATAGGATCCGTGTAAAATGTAAAGTTGGATGCTTGATCATTGGTATCAGCTGATCAGGCCAAAGGTCCTTCTTCCGTGCTGTATCAACTCATTGTGGTTTATTGTGGTTTTAGGAGTGATGGTAGCCAAGTAGAAAATAAACAAAATTCTTATTTTTACAGAAACGACATTAACAGTTTTATAGTACATTGATGTAATGAGATCTGACACTTTTTCGAGAAATTATGTGAAAGGCAGAGATTGCAGTCAGGGTGGTCCCATTAGCCAAAGGGTGACCCTGCTTTTTTTTCCCAACAGAATTAACCGCCCTTTAAACCATTTATTTTCATAACCATATAAAGCCATGGTTTTTAAACATTTTCTTTCCACTTTAAGTAATCCCTAGGCCATTGGTGCTTTGTGATTAGTAAGGGATTGCTCGAGGTGGGATGTGAGTGGGGAGGGAAAGGTTGAGAATCACTGTTCTAGACCCAACTGTTACTGAAATATTTTGCTTGAGAAAAATTGTCATTGGCCCATTTCATTTGGAGTTATGAAACCGTGCACATAACGAGTCAATGAGGGACGATTAAAACAGTGGATTTCTAACCTTTTTATTTCTACTCACATCCCACCTTAAATAATCCCTTACTAATCACAGAGTACCTATGGCCTAGGGATTTCTTCAGGTGGTAAGTGAGTGGAAAGGAAAAGGTTGAGAACCACTGCTCTAAAGTTAGGTTTTATGATGTTGAGAATATGTGGGCTAAAAATAAACGGTACCAGGCCAGTGGCCTCCTTGCTGTAATGTTGAGCAAGCACTTTCTCCACAAGCAGGCATGACACCAGCTTCCAAAATCAGAACAAAGCAACACTTACACTCAGCCCATCAATCTCATGGTTGAACTTTCACCTCGAAGGCTGACCACACATTCTCACAGGAACAGAAAGACAAGGTCGATCCAAAATATAAAATAGCTTCAACGTGAGTGACAAAGCCAATCAGAAATAACGTTGCAAGCATCAGTTATTAAAATTCAAATCATGGGACTTGCACTTTCTTCCCTCATTTCACGTAGTTCTTTCTGTTGCTACAGTAACCATGTGGAGCAAAGAATTCACGCACAGCTTCTCGATAAAAGGTTTGCTGCTATTTTAGAAACAAGTAGTTAGTACCATGCTTTAAGACCTAGATTACCGGGACATGATGCCTACAAACAAGCTCAAACTCTGGCTTGCTTGTTGACGCTTTACATTCTTGAGAACAATTTGTAGGAGTATCTGTATCCTCCCTCAACCACAAGAGCTCAAGTGTTGTAAACAGAAGTGCAATCATTTCATTAGCCAGATGGAATTTAACTCTGGCAAGTTCAAAATAATGCATTTTGGGAAGTTCATTCAATGCAGGGCTTGCACAATAAATGGCAGGGTCCTGCCGAGGTTGTTGAATCTAGGGCACAAACACTGAAACTGGCACCAGAGGTAGTCATAGTGGAGAGGAAGGCCTTTGACCTGTTTGCCTGTATTAGATGAAGATGGAATGGGCAATCAGATGATTCTTTTATTTAGATGCCAGTCAAGTTTATTATCATCTAACTGTACCAGCACAACTTGACGAAACACCGTCCTCCGGTCCTCAGAGCAAAACATGCAAACACACCACCAGACATAACACATACAGACAGATAATATACATGTAGAACAAGTATTTAATCTACACAAAAAAAATAAAGATTGTTCCACGAGAATCTTGAATGGTTTGTGTGAGCAGTTCCTTGGGTCGTTCAGCATTCTCATTGCCCATGGGAAGAAGCTGTTCCTCAGCCTGGTGGCACTGGGTCTGTAACTCCTAAATCACTTACCCGACGGGAGCAGCTGAAAGATGCTGCGTGCAGGGTGGAAAGGATCCTCAATGATTTTGCGCGCCTTCTTCAGACAACGATCTGGGTAGATCACATCAATTAGAGGGGAGGGAAACTCCAGTGATCCTCTCTGCCACTCTTATGGCCCTGTGGATTGACCTCCGATCCACTTCTCTACAGCAACCATACCTCACTGTGATGCTGTCTGCATGTGTAATGAGTCTACGTATAAAGCACCGTGTGCAGTTCTGGTGACCAGAAGAAAGATGTCATCGAGCTAGAGAGGGTGGAGTAAAGATTTCCAAGGAAGTCAGCTGGATAAGAGGGACTGCATTACAAGGAGAGATTGCATAGGCTGGGTCTGTTTTCTCTGGAGCAAAGGAGACTGAAAGGTGACATGACTGAGGTCAATAAAATTAGTCAACATAAATAAGGTAGATAGAGAGCATCTGTTTCCCATGTCAAAAATATCTAAACCCAGAAGGCAAAGCGAATGGGAGGAGGTTTAAAGGGGATTGGAGGGATGATTTCTTCTCACAGTAAGTAGTTGGCATCTGGAATGAGATGCCAGGAGGTGAAGGGCCCAGGAACAATTTATTTAGTTTTTAGACACACAGCCCATGAGTGCTTGCTGCCTAATTACACCCAATTGACCTCCAACCCCCATATGTTTTGAAGGGTGGGAGGAAACCAAAGCACCCAGAGGAAACCTATGTGCACACAGGGAGAATGTAGACTCCTTCAAGATAGCGCCAAATTCAAACCCTGTCACCGGCGCTGTAACCACGTGGCGTTAACTGCTACCCTAACCGTGCCACCTCAGAACACTGAAGAGGCATTTGGACAAGGCATAGGGTTATCTGGAATGAATACAAATGAGCAGGATTAGTTTTGATAGGTGTAAAGGTCAACAGAGGCACAATGAGCCAAAAGCTCTGTTCCTATGCTGTACAACAGTGTGATTTTCTGAAGTGGGGATCCAGTATTAGCTCAGGGCCATGGAAAAAGTATCTTACAGTCAAATGCACCTTCTTCCAGCATGTTTATGTATTGCACTCGACCCCAGCATCTGCAGGCTCTCTCGTTTAACCTCTTACATAAATGACACTTGGGTACAATCGAAGATAAACAAAACTAAAAGATCTGCATTATCTATAGGCAGGCAGAGAAAAGTTCAAAAAGCTTGAAATATTAAGTGAAATAAAGCACAGTCCACAGACCCAGTGATTGAAGTAAAAACACATTGCTGGAGAAACTCAGCGGGTCAAACAGCATCCTTTATGTTGCAAAGATACATAACCAACGCCTGAAAGGCTTTGGCCCCTTCATCAAGGAATGAGCAAAATTTTACAGATGGGGCTACCTACATTTTGATCAAACCTTAATGAAGGGCTCAAGCCTGAAACAATGCGGAAATCTTAAGTGCATCTGTTTAGAATTCACTGAAAATGCATTGGAGAAGTCAGTGACTAAACAAAATAGACTCTCGTTTCCTCTGTTGCGATCATATAAAATGAACTCTTTCCTTCCTAGATAGTTAACTTGTAGAATTTACATTAGGAATCTCACTGTAGGTTAACTGGTCACTACAAATTGCCCTCTTAAGAGTGTAGAATGGAATGTGGGAGTATCAACTCAAGTAGGATGTGTGGGCATGGGTGTTTGAAGGTTAGTACAGACTC
Source organism: Narcine bancroftii (assembly GCF_036971445.1). Taxonomy (NCBI): domain Eukaryota; kingdom Metazoa; phylum Chordata; class Chondrichthyes; order Torpediniformes; family Narcinidae; genus Narcine; species Narcine bancroftii. The sequence continues at coordinate 6,097,139 of NC_091476.1, forward strand.
ACTGCTCTGAAGGGCAGTTTCTAGGCTCCATGACTCTTCGACTCAATCAATTTAAGTATTTGTATCTGTCAGTCTTGATGGCAACATCCTGGTTTCTGAGTCAAATGTTTGTTGGTTGAAGTCTCTCTCACAGGATTCCAGGAAATAACCCAGACACACTTCAGTGCAGACACAAGAGTCTCTTTTCCACTGGCATCCCAATTAATTGGCTGTGCAGTGTCCCGGGATAGGAAGTCCTTCGTGCCATTTCCACTGGGCCACCCTTAACTGGGACACCAATTGCTTTTCCACTGAACACATTCCTCCTCCGGGGATCGGAATGTTCAACCTTTAACTCGAAACGGGTGACTTTCTGCTGTCCCTTTATCAGCAAACATCGGGGATACGAGTAGGATTAGAGGCCAACGTGAAATGACGTCATTTGACGCTAGCATTCAGACAGTGTTCCATTTCCACTGGGACAGGGTGCCAGTGGAAAAGGGGCTATCCTTTGGAGAGATAAATTGAGATGTTGCCCATTACCTCAAGGGTATATTTCTATATCAATGCACAAAAATCTCATTTGGCAGTAATTAATGGAGCTCTTTGTGGTGTCAGCCAATATTTATTCTTCAGCCATTATTATGAAACAGAAAATACAGCCAATTATAAATGTTTATGACACAGCAGGGCACTGTGTATAATTTGGCTGCTACATTTCTTACAGTGACCACCCTTCGTTGGCTCATTCTGAGATTACAAATGTGCTCTATACATTAAACAGTGAGAAAGGTTTTCAGCAGGAGTTAACAAGAGAATGGAATTAGGTATTTCTTCCCTTGATGAGCAGTGATGAACTGAAGCTGTTTCAAAAGTTGTGGCACAGGAGATGATTAATGGTCACTAAAGTAGACTAGACTAGACAGATACTCAAGGAATATAACCTTGGTGGAGACACAGGACTAAAATTGGAGAATTGGATTGGTTAAGAGAGAGCCAACATGAACTCATTATGTATTTTTTATGATTCCCTGACTGCGTAGCCTATGGTTTCATACCATAGGCGGGAGCAGGTTTGGTGTAGCGGTTAGCGCAACCCAATATTACATCAGCAATCGGGACCGGGGTTCAAATCCCACAGTAACTATAAGGAGTTTGTACATTCTCCCCATGTCTACAATGGTTTTCCCTGGGGGCTTGGGTTTACTCCCACCATTCAAAAACATAACCAAGGTGTAGGACAATCAGGTTTAATTGAGCAGCATGAGCTCATAGGCTGAAATGACCTGTTACCGTGCTGTATGTCTGAAAGAAATAGCAAATCATCTTAATCCACATTTCCGAGTGAATGAGCGGCATGTTGCGAGAATTTTATGTATCCTTGAGCTATTTACCATGGGTTCAGAGAGCCCTGAAAATGTACAATTGTTACAGTGTAGTTCATTCACAGAACAACTTTTAATTACATTGATGTACATAAAGGATTCGACATAAGTGCCCTGCAGTCAGACAGGACATTGTACAATTCTCTGACAAACAAAACACAAGCAGCCTAACCTCAAACCGAGATTTCAGTCAGCATGGCAACAGGAGGACCCCCGCCAAAAAAATGCCTGAATAAACGGCAATCGTTCTATAATCAGATGACCGACAGAAGACACCTGGCTCGGGCCACTTCATGGAAGGATGTTGCTCAGGTATATGTAAAAGTAAAACCATACTGCTGGAGAAACAGCGTATTTTATGTAGCAAAGATAAATATACATGGCCAATGTTTTGGGCTTGAGCCCTTCATCAAGGTATGATTTGGGAGATTACATTTCAATGCATGGAAAAATGATAGATTTCTCAACCCAAGTGACCTACTGCAGCAGTTCATGTAACCTCTAGGTGACAAGGGTAACCAACCAATTTTCAGTGCAAGGATTGCTTAAGGTGTCAGGCACACAGGGAAAGAAAAAAGTCCAGAGCTCCATCCTTGTTTCTATATTAGCTCAATGGTTGCAGAAAGGGGAATTAAACAGCAGCTGCAATGTGCGTTTGCCTTCCAGTCGTCTTTCAGCTGCTCTGTTGCTTGGATTCAATCAAGCATTCTGCGTGCAATTGGCACAAACTTTATAACCTGAAGGCCAAAATTCTCCTTTGAGAAAATGAGCTTCTTTATTCAATTCAAACCACAAAAATAAATAACCTTCACAATGCCTGAATGAATTGGAGCAACAAGTACTTACAAGCAAGCCTAACAGCAAATCAAATCCAACACACGGATTTTCATGATTGCTTTTCTCAAAAGAGTCAATATTTTTCCCACCTATCTCTGTAAAGTCTCATGAGAGTATTCTTTACGTTAACCATTGCATGCGAATACAAGTTCTGGACTTTAGAATGAGTTCACTTTCCATGGTTGTCATCGTCTCTGTTAGAACATAGAATAATACAGCACAGTTCAGGGCCTTTGGCCCACGATACTAATGTTGACCTATGTAAACCAACTCAATGCACTTTGATACCTGCCTCTGGCATGGTGGTTAGGTGTGGTCACCTAGGCTTTGGGCATACGACAGCCCAACTAAGATGATCCCATACAAGTCACGTTTCTATAGGAAGGATGTGGAAGCAATGGAGAAGGTGCAGAGAAGATTTACCAGGATGTTACCTGGATTGGAAAATAAATCTTATGAGGCAAGGTTAGCAGAGCTGGGATTTTTCTCTTTGGCGCATAGAAGGATGAGAGGAGACTTAATAGAGGTCTCCAAGATTATGAGGCATAGATGGGGTAGACAGCCAGCACCTGTTTCCTAGGGCAGGATCAGCAAACACCAGAGGACGTGTACAAAGTGAAGGGAGGGAAGTTCAATATTAAAAATGCAGAGTTGTGGATGCCATATTAAGTGAATACTTTTCATCGCTTGGCTGCTTTACACTCATACCTTGAAGAAGGGCTCAGGCCCAAAACATCTGTTATATATCTTTAACCTCTATGGACGCTGCATAACCTGCTGAGTTCCTCCAGCATTTCTGCATTTTCAATACACCTCTCAGGATTCCTAGCAGTGATAAGACATAGAAGGCTGCAGACCAAGAGATGGTGGGGTGAAGAGTTACGGGGGATGATCACATTCATTCACCTAGGCATAGAATTTTAGAGCAGGAAGGTTTGGTGTAACTTTATAAAGCATTACTTCAGCCATAAGTAGAGTACCGTGAGAAGTTCTAGTTGGCTCACTGCCAGAGGGATGCAAATGCACTGAAGAGAAGATTTACCAGGACATTTTAGGGATAAATCTGACTTGACTTGATTGTCATAGGATAATGACATTGTGCAGAATTATGGTCAGTTCAGCAGGTTAAGGGCTTTGAAAGTCTGAGCACAGATTTAACTGGAGAGCACTTCCAAACATGGCGAGAAGCTGCACCCACCAATTCCTGGGCAAAAATATCATTTAATCATCTTTTTAAGGCAGCAGAAATATTCTTATTAGTGCGGATTTGAGGCCATTATGGAAAAAAATCATTTCAGCTGCATCAAGTTATATTGGATAAAAAAGAAAAATGATAGACCAATCCAAATACAGTACGAGGTTAAAAATTAGCTCGATTTGTTTAAAAGTCTTTTGACGTTTGTCTAAATTGTATATGCTCTGTTTAGTTTAAACTGCTGCCATTTCAAACTACTGCAAACCCCATATTAACTCTTCATGGAAGTAATAACATGCAAACGTTTTTTTAAATCATTACATGAATGCCCCAGCAAAATCTTTCAGTAGGGCAGAGGCTCATATCTATCCCACTTCATCATTCCACAGTGTCACGATTCACAGGCTAAATTATCACAAGGGGGACAGGGAGTTATGGAGAAATATACACAGGATCAGAGAAAATGATTCAAGATTCATTTTATTGTCATAGCAATAAAAGTGTCGTTTTACATGAAATTTCCTTTTTGACTGCTGCAAGGCAGACAGATTCACCACCAGCAGGAATTGCCTAAGCACCTCTTACAGACTTTCAGTCTGAGAGAGAAAGAAGCAAGAGAGAGACCCCGCAGAGTCACTGAGTGTCTGTAGATTCACCTCCTGTGCTTCCGCAGCCACATAGATTCTGGTCCAAACCGTTAGCAACCCAAGCTCCAGATCCGAACCTCCGACACAGTCAGGGACCCTTCAGCACCTCCAAACATCCTGGTGCCCCTCCAGCCAGTTCGAGCCAGTTTCCAGCAGCCCGCAGCCCAGCGCGGGTCTCCTGACAGCCGTCTCCACCAGCCCACAGCTTCCTCGCATCAAATTGCCAGCAGCCTGTCGCATGTGCAGAGCTCCCTCACTGGTTCGCCACCATGGTCAATGTCCCAGTGGGTTGTCTCCTCCACTTCTTCTCAGACGGAGGGTACCCTGCTCCAGTCCTCTGGTGCCCTGCTCCAGTCCTCTGGTGCCCTGCTCCAGTCCTCTGGAGCCCTGCTCCAGTCCTCTGGAGCCCAGCTCCAGTCCTCTGGAGCCCAGCTCCAGTCCTCTGGAGCCCAGCTCCAGTCCTCTGGAGCCCAGCTCCAGTCCTCTGGAGCCCAGCTCCAGTCCTCTGGAGCCCAGCTCCAGTCCTCTGGAGCCCAGCTCCAGTCCTCTGGAGCCCAGCTCCAGTCCTCTGGAGCCCAGCTCCAGTCCTCTGGAGCCCAGCTCCAGTCCTCTGGAGCCCAGCTCCAGTCCTCTGGAGCCCAGCTCCAGTCCTCTGGAGCCCAGCTCCAGTCCTCTGGAGCCCAGCTCCAGTCCTCTGGAGCCCAGCTCCAGTCCTCTGGAGCCCAGCTCCAGTCCTCTGGAGCCCAGCTCCAGTCCTCTGGAGCCCAGCTCCAGTCCTCTGGAGCCCAGCTCCAGTCCTCTGGAGCCCAGCTCCAGTCCTCTGGAGCCCAGCTCCAGTCCTCTGGAGCCCAGCTCCAGTCCTCTGGAGCCCAGCTCCAGTCCTCTGGAGCCCAGCTCCAGTCCTCTGGAGCCTGCAGCCTATTTTCCAGGTAAAGGATATCCAGGTTCAACATGCCATTGGAAACTTAGGCAAACTTCGACAGATGTGTAGAGTGGAACGTATGCTGAGCGGTTGCATCACGGCCCGGTATGGGGACACCAATGCCTCTGAGTACAAAGACCTGCAAAAAAGGTAGTGGACACAGCCCTGTACATCACAGGCAAAACTCTCCCCATCATCGAGAAAATCTACATGGAACAAGAGCTGCTAGTGCCATCAGGAATGTGGTATAGGTGCCACAAGACCCATGTCACCAGATTCAGGAACAATTGCTACGCCTCCACCAGACTCTGACAAAACAGATTAATTATTCAAGGACTCTTATATTGCACATTTTTTATTGTTACCCTCTATTTCCACAGTTTGTTGCATTCCTTTCTTCCTTTACATTTTTCCCCCGTTTTTCTTCAGTTTACAGTACCAATGAGTAGAAATTCAGCCTGGCCCACAGGAAAAAGAATCTCAGGGTTATATGTAATGTCACGTACAATAAATTTAAATTTGATCTTGAACATTATAGGACAGTACAGGCCCTTCAGTCCACAATGTTTTGCTGGACCAACAAATACCTGCTCCAAAATAATTTTTTCTTTCTCTACCTGCTCAATTTTTCTTACATCCATGTACTGATCTAAGAGATTTTTATATGTCCTTATTCCACTTCCTGTGTGCGTAAAAAAAACTTGCTTCTGACATCTCCCCTAAACTTTCCTCCATTCACCTTAAACAGTTTCCTCTGGTATTGGCTACTCTCGCTATACTTTGTGAGGTGTTTGAGGAGATTCAGTAGGTCACCAAAGACTCTCAAAAACTTCTTTAGGTGGATTGTGGAGAGCATTCTGGCTGGTTGCATCACTGTCTGGTACGGAGGTGCCAAATCTCAGGTCAAGAAAAAACTCGAGGGTTGTGAACTCAGCCTGCGACCTCACAGGCACCTGACTTCAATCCATCGAGGTCATCTACATGAGGCAGCCTCTATCCTCAAGGACACCCACCACCCAGGCTATGCCCTCTTCACTCTGCTACCATCGGGGAAAAGGTACAGGAGCCTGAAGACCAGTACTCAGTGGTAGAAGGACAGCTTCTCCCCGCTGCCATCAGCTTCCTGAATAATCAATGAACTGAAAACTGCCTTACGTTTCGTGCATTGTATAGATGGTTATATATATTTTGTTGTAAGATGGTTACAATATGAATGTTTGCTCTATGACGCTGATGCTTCAAACACCAAATTTGATGACAATAAATTCTGATTCTGATTTTTGAGATTTCAACTCACCCACTTATCAAATGGGCTGTCTGGCTTTTCTGGGGTTATTTACACTTTCTAAATAAATAACTCTGCATATTATATGTATTGTTTATTGTGCTTTTTATCATTTAGATGTGAAAAGTAACACCCCTGGGTATATTTCACTTTTACAATTGTCAGTTTGGTGATATTCACTTCACTTCCACAATGAACTATTTGGCATTTATGCAATAATGAGCCAAGTTAAAAGCTCCACCATAATCACACGATAGGATCTTGTTTACTTCCTTTGAATTAACAATCCTTTCGGATTCATGTTGTCTGAAAAAGTAACTGATTTTCATTGAGATTGAGGAAATATGAGTTCAAGGTTCTGAGAAGTCTGCTCCACACCTTCCTTCATTCTCACTGTGCCTTCAACAGCTTGGATTTAAAAGGCTTTTTAACATAATAAAAGGTCCAAATCTAATTTGCTCTTTAAGGGTAAACAATAGATCGATCCCAAGGCGAAGAAGAAGAAATTTTTAAACAGATTCATCAAAATTTAAAGATGTGGACAGCGGCAGTGATTGGGCCTGGGCTCGAATCCTGTGATGTCTGTACGTTCTCCCCATGTCTGCGTGGGTTTTGTTGGGGGTCTAGCTTCCTCCCACCCTTCAAAAAAAACGTACCAAGGTGTAGGTTAATGGGGTGTTAATTGGGCAGCATGGATTCGTAGGGCCGAATTGGCCTGTTACAGTGCTGTATATCTTAATTTTTAAAAATTAAATAAATTTAAATTTAAAAAAATTTAAACTGGCAGAGTTGGTGGGATTAAGTGGAGCTTGTGAATGGACACATGAATAGCTGATTCATGTTGCCACCTCCTTTTTGGCCAGGTGGTAATTGATGCCAATGTTCACATTTAAACTTTAAACGGAGAAATTGCAGTCTTGGCTTCATCTACATCAGAATGGCACAATCAGCAGTATTGCCCCGGGATGTAACCATACCGCTGCAATGAGTCGACTCACCAAACAGGTTAAGGATCTCAAAGTAGTGGAGAGGGACCACCGCCAGTGGGCTGATATCGCCTCCAACCGTGCATCTTGGTGCCTCACAGTTTTGCGGGCAGCAACCTCCTTTGAAGAAGACCGCAGAGCCCACCTCACTGGCAAAAGACAAAGGAGGAAAAACCCAACACCCAACCCCAACCCACCAATTTTCCCTTGCAACCGCTGTAACCGTGCCTGCCTGTCCCGCATCGGACTTGTCAGTCACCAACGAGCCTGCAGCAGACGTGGACATACCCCTCCATAAATCTTCGTCTGCGAAGCCGAGCCAAAGAAGGAGAGGGACGTGAATAGGTTCAAGGACTTGGTCACTGCAATAACACCGGGCAGTATAGTTGGCATAGTGGTTAGTGCAATGCCTTTACAGCGCCAGTGATCGGGACCCACACTGTCTGTAAGGAGTTTGTATGTTCTCCCCATGTCTGCATGAACTTTTCCCCAGGGGCTCCGGTTTCCTCCCACCATTTGAAAAGTACCCAGGGTTGTAGGTTAATTAGGTGTAAATTGAGTGGCACAGACTTGCAGGCCAAAATGGCCCATTATTGTGCTGTATGTCTAAATTAAAAACTAAATATCTGGAGGAAGGCCAGGTCTACACCCATTTTCTTAATGTGTACCAAGACCCTTTTCTCTTAAAGTATCGTGTTTAGACCATTAACATTAAAGCTAACAAACCAACACACTTTATGCTCTTAGCCATCCCCCCTAGTGTTATCAATATAGTAGTCCTTCTGCACCTTCGCCACTCCAAATTCCCATCTTAACCCACCGATCATCCTCGGCCAACAGTCTCCAGTTGCCAGAACCCCAGCAAAACTTAGGTTAAAAAACAAGGACTCAAAAATTCAACTAAAGAGAGACAAAAAGACATAATATCAATGAAAACTGTAATAAAACAACTGGTTAACCCCAAGCAATTCCCCCGCTCCATCTCCAGCCATGGCCCTGCTAAAGTGCAGTGACATAGAGACCACGATTCGAAGGGGGAACACATGGAAATTAATTTTGGTGATGTATTTCCTCTTCCAAGCCTTCATAGATCAAGGAAGAAATGGAAGTCGGACCTAGGAATAATGACTGACGAGCGATGCTGGTCTAACCTGTGTGAGACCAGCGTGATGCAATCATCAATGGTCGGTGTCGGTATATGCTGGTGCAATACAATTTCTTTTATACCATTTATACCTTACACTGCAAAAGATCAATAGATCCAAGCCAAAATTATCAGACCAACGTTTTAGATGAGGCATTGAGTCAGGGACCATTGTGCACGCGACCTGGACATGTACCAAGGAGAGGCCCTTTTGGGCAGAACTAGGCGAAGGCACAGGGAAAATTATAGGCATGGACTTCCCAAAGGACTCAGAGCTGTTCCTGTTGGGTAATATAATGGACATAAGACTTAAAATGAAGCTGTCCAAATTCCAAATTCAATTTGTAATGATCGCGCATTGGCGGTGGCCAGGAAGTGCATAGCGGTTACCTGAAAGTCTGACTCTTGTTTGAGCATTGTGCTGTGGAGCAAGGAGATGCAAGGTGGTGTTCCCCTGGAGAAAATCACATACAACTTAAAGGGGAGTTATGGCATCTTTCACAAGGTTTGGCAACCATACCTAAATTTTACAGGGACACGGTTGTAGGGAAGACTGCTGCGCCTCACTGCTCTGCCTTCCCGCTTTCCTCCTCAGTCATGGTTGGGGAGGGGGGCCACAGGGGCCTGTCTCATCCCAGCTGGGTAAAGTCTGGGAAAGAAATCAGCCTGGACCCGGCTGCCATACTGCGACAAACCTTTAACTCCCTGATATAATTTATTCCATTGTTGTGAATGTTTTTATTGTCCTGTGAGTTTTTTTTGACTAGATAAATGTTAAATGTCATGTGTCATAGGTGTGGGAGGGGGGAGGGTAGGGAAGGGGATAAATTTGGTCTCAACAAAGGAATCTGTCAAGTATGGATTTGAATAAGTTGTAATCAGTGTTGATTGTACTCATTGACAGTAATATTGTTGAAAGCTCTTTGAGTCCAAGTCTGGAATAAAATATTCAAAAAAGAAACTAAATATCAATATATGCCTCAGTGGAAGGGACTGACAATGAGGTCTGCACATTGTAGAAGGCACATGCGAATAGAGCAGGTGTGAATTGAGGGCCCGGAGGGGCAGTTTCAAAAACCAGCTTGGAAAGTGTGGTGAATGTCTGCCAAGCTGCCAGGCTCCCCTCTGGCGAGCCTTGCTGTACTAACATTGGCTGTGCATTATCTCTACTGTCAAGGACACTCCCCTTGGATATAACTGTATATGCATCTATTATCTTTCATTATTGTACCATGAGTTTCTGCTAATAAAAGCCATGATTATTGTTTGACCACATCGTCTTTGTCTATTTCATCATCTGGCACTTCAATTTTATTAGCAGAAATGGATGCAGCCCTCAAGCCAGAGTGGCTGATAATCAACCAGTCTGCCCCGAGGGCCAGAGAAATTTTCAACTACTGGATTGCTTGTTTCGATTACTACATGGCTCGAAACAACATGGTCGATGAGGCGATACAGTGGGGCCACGTGAACTCTCTGCTGGATGAGGCCCCTTTCGCCGTAACGCAAAAAGCTACCACTCTGGCTATTGACTGGGAACGTCTGACTGCCATGGAATGTGGTGCTTGCTCGACACCAGTTGCTGACTAGATGCCAGAAACCCGGGCAAAGTGATGCTACCTATGCACTGGCTCTCAACTCACTGGCAAATGAAGGTGATGTCAGTGCAGTCAATGTGATTTTATTCATGTTATAAAATCTTAAATAAAGTTTTTAAAAAAAAATTTAAATGTAATCTTCTATTTTATTCATGTTATAAAATCTTAAATAAAGTTTAAAAAAAAAAGGGCAGTCAATGTGCAACAACACCGCAATGCCTTGAAGCTGGATGCTTTAGTCAACGGGATTGACTCCAGTTACATCTGACAGAGGCTGCTGGAGACAGAGCCCTTAACCTACGACCGGGGAGTCACTCTAGCCAAAACACTAAGAAGTGCCACACATCAATGAAATGATTAATCAGATAGCACAATACAAAGTGTTCTCCACTATCGACCTCAAAGCAGCTTACCACCAAATCCCCATTGAAAAGGAATGACCCTATACAGCCTTTGAGGCTGATGGGGGGGCAATACCAGTTTAAAAGGGTACCTTTTGGAGTCACTGGTGTATCAGTGTTTCAGAGGGAAATGGATAAGGTTGTTAGGATGTATGAGTTACAGGGTACGTTTCCCTATCTGGATAATGTCACTCTTTGTGGGAAAACACAGGCTGAGCACGAGAACAACTTAAAGAAACTTTTAGCAACAGGTAAAGAACTTAACCTTACATTTAACGAGGGCACATGTGTGTTCAACGCGACAGAGCTACCCATTCTGGGCTACATAGTCCACAAAGGCGAAATCCACCCTAACTCAGAAAGAATGGCCCCCCTTAAGAAGTTACCACCCCCAAACTCAGAAAAAGCCCTTAAAAGGTGTATGGGATTCTTTTCCAAATACTGCAAATGGGTTCTGGACTCCGCCACGAAGACATGCCACCTGTTTGACACTAAATCTTTTCCTCTCTCTCCAATGGCCTTGAAGGCTTTCGAGAGAATTAAAGCTGATATTGCCAAAGCTGCACTCTCGTCCATTGATGAGGATGTCCCATTCCAAGTGGAAACTGATGCCTCAGATTGTGCCTTGGCAGGAACCCTTAATCAAGAGAGCAGACCTGTGGCATTCTTCTCCCGCATGTTACGTGGACCTGAACTTAAATATCCTGCCATTGAAAAAGAAGCCCAGGCTATTATTGAAGCTGTTCGCTACTGGAGACACTTTCTAGCCGGCAGAAAATTTACTCTTGTCACTGATCAGAAATCTGTAGCCTACTACCCCGAGTAAGCATTCAGATGGCCATGCTGTGGCAACACTGCCTCACGCTGGCGGTTCTGGAGCGGGTTCAGAAGCCAGTCCTTCCCACACTGCAGACCCAGGACCTGTACCAGTTCCCAAGGTTGCAAAGGAGCCACCTGTTTTGAAATGAAGTACCAGAGTTCGTAAACAACCCGATAGGCTGACATATTCATAAAACATCTCATTATATTTCGATTGCTTGCTAGATACTGGCATATTTTGGATGTTAAGAGTATCTCAAGGCCAAACATGGTATCCATGTATCGCTTGTTTCAGTTCTAGCAGCTGTCCTTTTGATGGTAACCTTTCTTCTGCCGGGGGGATGAATGTCTGCCAAGCTGCCAGTCTCCCCTCTGGCGAGCCTTGCTGTACTAACATTAGCTGTGCATTATCTCTACTGTTAAGGACACTCCCCTTGGATATAACTGTACATGCATCTATTGTCTTTCATTATTGTACCATGAGTTTCTGCTAATAAAAACCATGATTATTGTTTGACCACATCGTCTTTGTCTACTTTATCAACTGGCACTTCTGAAAGGAGACCAAAATGGTAGTAACAGTGGAGGTGAGATAACAGAGATGGTACTGTCCAAAATCCAACATGGTCAATGGAGCTAATGTAGAAGGTCAGGCAGGTCCAGGATTTGGTGAGAATGGCCCTCTGAAAGATTCAATGTGAAGTGAACCACACTGCAAGCTAGATACAGAATGAAGAGTTGCCAACTTAGGCTGGGAGAACATGATGAAGACATAGATCAGCTGTATCTAATGAGACAGCAAAGCTTAAACCACATTGTGGTTATGAGTGAATGCACATTATTCTGAGTGGTGGAATACTAGTGTGCTGTGGTCTTTGCAACATCACCGTTGCACCTCAGCACACAAGATCAGCTGGGGAAAACCATAAAAGTGTGAGGATGTGTGGGGGAGGCGGGGAAGCAATGTTCAGAAACAATTCGATTAAGGACAAAATGAAGAAAGGAACAACAAATGTGCAGCAAACCTGATGAAATAAATACAAGTGCTTGAAAATTGATCAAGAAAAAATAAGTCTGTGAAGGGAAGTAATATAAATCAGGGAAAAGAAGTTCAGCACTGACCTTTATACCAGAATAACCAAGGCACGAACTAAAACATGAAAGTCTGCAGATGCAATGATTAAAGTAAAAACACCATGCTGGAGAAAATAAGCAGGCGAAACAGCATCTTTTATAGAGCAAAGATGAAGATACACAACCAACATTTCAGCTTGAGTTGGTTATTTATCTTTACTACACTTGATGACGGGCTTAAGCCCAAAACCTTGGTTATGTATCTTTATCTTTGCCAATATAAAGTCCACTCTGTGGCTGGCATAGTGTTTCTATTTTAACCAAGGCATGAAGTTGCTTTAGATAGTGGGCAGGGAGTGTTAGTGAAGAATAGAGGCATTCAAAATCATGACTGACTGGCTGAGGAACAAGCTTATATATTATTGTTATTATATTTATATTATATACATTATAACAGCAAGTCATCAGAGAATGACCGAGGAAATCAGCCTTCACCCGACCAGATGCGATCCAGTCTCACAATGACACAGGGATCTATATGCAAATGAGTCCTTCGGCCGCACAACTTTCTTGCCATAACTGCTGGGAGACTTCGACATTGTTCACCCCAAATAAACAAAACAGTAAATTAGCAAATGGTGAGGAGCTGGAAGGACTCGGCAAATCAGGCAACATCCAAGGAAAGAAATGGAAGCTTAACATTTTAGGTTGGGATTTTTTTTTGAAACTCAATGAACAAATCAACTTGAATTCTTGCAGAAGAGTAATTCAGAGCACTTTCTCCCTCAGGATGCATGTTCATGCTGAGAAATATTCCAGTCAATGTCTTCCATGCACATTCATTTAAATATTGATGGCATCCAACTTGTCTGGAAAATACAGTGAAATCCAATCTTGTCCACATATAATATTTGCACACAGAACAGGAATGAGAATCCCAACTTGAATCCACTGGAGGATGTGAAATTCAGTACTAAACCTCAATCATCAGGTCAAATGGATCAGAGTATAAAGCTCCTCTGATCACCTACTGGATAGAGCCTGAAGCAGAAGGAGGTGTCAGTTTTGGCTCAGTTTTTCCCCCTTCATCTACGCTGCTGATAATCAACAGGATTTTGGCGCAAAATGTCAACCATTCTTTTTCTCCCACTGGTGCCCCTTGTCCTGCTAATAAGTTCCTCCAGCAGATTGTGTTTAGCTTCAGACTTAAGCAGGATCATGATGGAAGAAAAAAGCAGGGAGGTTCAGGAATAAAGAATCGGAGAGCTTGCAAACACAGATAAGCCTTCGTAGCCAAAAGCTCATTCAAAAAATGTATAAAAGATTGGAATTAGAGGAAACCTGGTATCTCAAGACGTTGAGGCTGGAGGTTACAAGAAAAGGTGAGGAGAATCCATAGAGGAATTTCAACGGTACCATGAGAATGTAATACTTTAGGGCAGCTAGAGAGACAACTTGGCAAAAGGTGGTTGAGGCAGTTAACTCTGATGGAAGAATAAGAATTGTTTAATTAAATTTAGTTGCCCTAAGGCCAGCAACAGCCAATTATCCAATTTCTACAAACTAATCAAGGAGACTCAGTTTAACTTTTAATTGTTTTCATATTTTTAAACATTATTGTGTCACTTATAATGAGGCTGAAGGAGACCATTTAGCCCACTGGCTTCATACAGGCTGCTGGGAACAAGGGAAACCCAGTAATCATTTCCCTGCGCTTCTCTTTCACACATGCCCATTGACTCTCCTACAAGCCTATACTTTTACAGAGGCCAGTTACTCCTCCACCTGCCTTGTGGGGCATGAGAAGAGAATGCAGCATCCAAAAGAAAGCAACGTGGTCACAGAGGAAATGTGCAAACCTCACATGCACAGCACCCATGATCAGGATCACACCTGTGTTCCTGGAGATAAAGGAAACAGCACCTACTGCTGTGCCATCATGTCATCCCATATTGGCCTTGTGGTTTTTGGTGATAATGTTGGCATCATAGCTGTTACCGGACCTCTATATTGGGGCACAGATCTCCAGATACGAGTTCAATTCTGATTATTTACATTGGTAATTTAATAACCCGGTATGAAAGGCTTGGTTTAGTGGTGGTGACCTTTGGCGCTACTACTCTCAGAGATAGACATCTGCTATTAATGACCCAGTCTGGTCTCTTTCTACATCAGTGGTTCTCAACCTTTATCTTTCTATTCACATCCCACTTTAAGTAATCCCTATGCCATTGATGCTCTGTGATTAGTAAGGGATTGCTTCAGGTGGTATGTGGGTGGGAAAGGAAGGTTGAGAACCACTGCTCTGGACCCAATTGTTACTGAAATATTTTGCTTGAGAAAAATTGTCATTGGCCCATTTCCTTTGGAGTTATGAACGTGCACATAACAAGTCAATGAGGTACGATTAAAACTGGTTTTCAAACTTTTTCTTTCCACCAATATACCACCTTAAGCAATCCCTTACTAATCACAGAGCACTAATGGCATAGGGATTGCTTAAAGTGGTACGTGAGTGGAAAGAGAAAGGTTGAGAATGACTGTAAATTTACATAATTGCACATCAATGTGACTGACCCAGCAATGGTCTGCCAAACCATTTGGTAAGGGGATGAGCAGCTCTTTCTCGCAATACCCGCATTCCATGAAATAAATCACCACTTGGTCATCTTGGTGAAGTAACAAAGGGAAAAGCAAAAGAGGGACACGGTCATCTAAGAATTCAAATCTCCTGGCTGCATCATTGAAAGTGTTGCCCACTGTTCCTGTGAACCAAACCTTGAACTGACATGTCAATGTTCTTCAAGCAGCAGTGAAGTTTTGCATTAGTCTCCCACATCTCTCCCTGTGGGACCCGAAGCAAGAAGCTATAAATGTTTGTAAAAGCACAAAATTCTGGAAAAGCCCAGCAGGACAAACAGGGTCCTTTTTGTAGTAAAGGTAAAGATACATGAACTGACATTTCAGGCTTGAGCCCTTCAATGAGAAAATGTCGGCAAGTGTCCAAACTAGAGTGGGTGGCAGGGGAGGGGGGTGGGGCGCGGAGTGGCAAAAGCAGGAGATGACACGTGAAGAAAGGGGCTTGAGCCCTTCGTCAAAGTGTGAGAGAATTCCTCCACAGTGTCTACAGGTTTTTGTGATTTATTTTATGAATGCTCGTGTTGTTTGTTGCTGGGACCACATGGTTGATAGGCACCAGAATTTAGGGATTGGTCAGTAAAATTAATCAGGGTCGAAATGACCTGATCTTTGAAAACTGGGTATGACTTAAAATGCTGCCAAAATTGACATTCAAGTATGTTATTAAGTTACACTGAGACTCAGATTCTTCTTTCTCAGTCAGGGATAAAACAGTTCAGCAGAGAAAGTCCTTCTGCCCAAGATGTCTGCACCAACGTTATGCTGAACAGTGAGTTTCACATAGCACAGACTTCGCTATTCCCTGCATCTTCAAGTGCAGCAGCCGAGTTCTGGTTTAATTTAATCAAATGCCTCTAAAATGCTACCATTGTATATACTTCCATTACTTCTCCTGGCGGCCATATCCTCTGTATAAAAAAAATACTTGCTCCAAATATCTCATTTAAACTCACCTCCACCCCTCCCCACCTTAAATTTACACCCTCTAGCATTTAAGACTCCTTACCCTAATTATATAAACTTTATCTGGTCTCCTCTCAGCCTCCAACCCTCTGGATTGCATTAAAGAAAAACTAAATACCAGAAATATTTACCAGGTCAGCCAACAATTCGAAAGGAACTGTTCCAGTCACCAACCTTTCAATGGAAGTGGAACATTAGGAATCTAAATAGGAGGATGTAATCATCTACCCTGCTGTATCACTCACTGGGACTATGGATAAACATCTACATCAGACACCATTTCCTTGCCTTTATCTTCGTCAAACAAATCCTTTAAAACCCAGAAATTTATCAAGACTTAGTTTGAGTCCAAATGATGACTGAGCTTTGACCACTCTCCAGTGTAGAAAGTTGCAAAGATTCACCACCTTTTGCAAAAAGAAGTTTCAGTTCATTTAAGTTCTGAACAATATACCCATTTTGATTTGAGACTGCAGTTTTCGGAATCCTTTTTCCAAGGAATCATCTTCCTCATCTACCCTGTAAAACCCTTTTAGGAATTTTCTCAGTTTCAGTATAATCTTCTCTCAGTCTTCAAAACTCTCAGTATGGGCTTAATTTGCATAGTCTTGCCTCACAGAACAAATACAATCCAAGAAATTCATCTGATGCATCTTCAGTGGGTGTCCTCTATCACGAGCTTACTCTTCCTTAGACAGGGAAACTCTTTGACAAATATTTAGTGGCCTTTTAGGTCAAGTGCTCCGAGTAGTTTGTGATGTAGTTTTTATAATTGGAAATAGCTTTTATTTATTACATGACTAATTAATGGAATGAAATTGGGAAGGTTCAATTAGAGACAGGTCATGCTCTCCCCAGATTCTCAGATGTGATATGGAAATTAATGACAAGCCCATTCTTCCAGCTCACATAAGGAATAGAAGACAATCAGAAGCAGGAAACCATGGATTATTTCCCCTTCAATTAAAGAAAAATGGTCAGACATTTGGGGAAATTTGTGCAAAATTTATTTCTTTCCTTTCAGGTGATATTGATGCTCATTTTATCTGACCTACCAAATATTGTGATTCATGGAGAGAGATTGTTCCACGTCAGTTGCAGTAGGCGCAAAAATTCCAAAGGGCCTTATGTGAAACAGGTTTAAAACTTCACTCTCAAACATTACCTTCAGAGTCGCAAAGTTCTGGAGTTCAAATTCCTCTTTAATTGCTTTTTTTTAAGGAAAGGTCACTCACATACCAATACCCATTTCAAGCAGCAGTCACTGTACTGTACACAGTCCTGGCAAACTTAAAACAAACATTTTTGTTTGTGATGAACAGAGTGCAGATGGAGAGAGAGAGAAAAATGGTGTTTTCCCACCCTTCGAGGCATGGTCATCGTGGGAAGTTTAGTATCATTTATTTAATATCTGGCCTGTTTCACAGTCAATTATCAACATTTTATTATAAAATATTAATCATTCCTGCTCCACAATTTCTTCCTCTCTCCCAATCCGAGGACAGGTTTTGCACTTTGTGTCATTATGGCACCTTGAGTTCAGCAACTAAATTCATCAGCTGGTGCATCTAATCATGGAACCAGTGGAAGTCCTCTCCTCAAATGCAGGAGATAGTTGTGGGTCCAGGTAGGACCCACAAAGTTTCCAAATGATAATACCCATTCTTCTTTCATTTATATCCAAAATACTTTTGAATTATTTGCACTAGTGCGGAGTATTAAAACTACTTTCACTCTTTATTGGCCTTGAGAAGAAGTAACTTCCAGCTTTCCCTGGAAATACTTATTCCCTGAATACAGTCAGTTACCATCTTTAAAGATTTTTAAAAAAAATAGTCACCCTCAGACTTTGTTTGAAGCCAGAGTTTAATTTATTTTTAAATTTAAATTTAGACAAGCAGCAAGGTTGCAGACCCTTTTGGCACAGGAGTTCATGTTGCCCAATTACATCCAAGGAAACCAGAGCACCCGGGGAGAACTTTCAAACTCCTTACGGACAGCATGGGATTCAAACCCCAGTCCTGATTGCTGGCGCTATAACAGCATTGCGCTAATTGCTACACTAACCAGGCCACCCCTAGATGATGCCTATAATTTGTGGGCTGCCTGAGAAGATCTTCAGATTTCAGATTTATTGTCAGAGTACATACATGCCATCACATACAACCCTGAGATTCTTTTTCCTGTGGGTGAGACAGAATTACCACTTATCAGTTGTGCAAAAAACTGTACATAATGTACACGTCAACAAATAAATAAATGTAAAAAAACAAGCTGTGCAATACAGAGAAGAAAAATAAATAATCAAGTGCAATAGTCCTTAAATGAGTCCCTGATAGAGTTGGTCGTTGAGGAGTCTGATGGTGAAGGGGTAGCAGCTGTTTCTGAACCTGGTGGTGCAAGTCTTGTGGCCCCTATATCTCCTTCCTGGTGGCAGCAGCAAGAACAGAGCATGTGCTGGGTGGTTTGGGTCCTTGATTGATTGCTGCTGCTCTGTGATGGCAGCGTTCCATGTGGATGTTCTCGATGGTGGGGACAGTTTTACCCATGATATTCTGGGCTGGGTCCAGGCTGGGCTCTCAACCTAACACCATCTGGTTCCGCAGGCCACATTTACATTCATTTTGTAGTAAGATGAAATGCAAAAACTCGTACACCTCAAGATTTGATCATCACTCAAATGAACGGGAAGTTTTATCATTTGAGTCAACGTTGAACACTGAAGTGAATAAAGGTTTCAATTGCTCCTTGCATAGCATTCTTTTAGTCCTGATCTTGCCTGTACAAGACTTGGAACGTTTCCAAATCAAACAAATTCCAAACAAATCTTCAACTTCCCATCCAAATCCCAAAAGGCCAGAGAAACGTTCACATTATCAGACCTGCTCCAAGTGATCTAGATTCAACGGATGTCACCTGCCAATCTCTTGGACAATGGAACATGAAAGCAGAGGAAAGCTTCTCAAATTTCCTCACTGAACAATCTCTTCATTGTGAAGGAAAATTCCAAGATATTAACACAACTTAGCCACTTCACTCGAATACTTTTCTGCATTTAAAAGCCTGGACAGAAAACTGAACTTTTTGACTACAGAAGGAGGCCATAAACAAGTGGTTACAAGGCAACCACCACACCAGCAAGGATGGTGGATGCCAATTTTCCTTACATCTACCAGTAATTGTAACAAGCCTCGGGTCATCCATTCCCGAGTCAAGAAGCACTATAAGGCTAAAACTGGAATCTCCACAGCCTGAACGAATAGTTGTCAACATGACTTAATTTAGAGATTCCTTGCTCCTGGGAAAGCTTTTCACTGTCTTGCTGCCAACAGTTTTACCGATTTCATTGTCACATAATTTTATTCCTTCTGAATGCACAAGAGGCCGTCCTTAAATGGCTATCCTTCTCACAATGTTCCTGTGTTTCCAGAATTAGCTCAACTTTGCACAGTTGGCTTGTTACATGAAGATTTGGGAATTAGGACTTGAAATTCACCAGTGTCAAGGATAGGCTGAACACAGAAGCTCGAAGTTGTTTGTTTTCAGATGCTTACATTGTCAAGATTCCAATACATTTTGATATGACATTTCGTTGGAGGAACATTTCCCCATGTTCTCCTGAGACTGCCTGCATGTCTTTCCATGCTGAACTCTTGGCAGTCAATAAAAGAGGAAAGAATTAAAAAAGAAATCCCTAAAAGCCTGAATAATCTGTCCACAACTCTGAAGGCACAGTCTCACAGACCTACTTTAAAAATAGTTTTACTATTTGTAGCTATTGATAATAACTCTAATCGCTCAACTGGAGTGAAAATGGTGGAATAGAATTTTTTTTAAAAGAGTACCTCTACATTCATATTTGCTTCAATATTTTCCTCATAGTGTTGAAAACCTGACCAGCAGGTATATATTACAGGCTGTTGGTGACTTGCAGTCAAAGGTACTCATAGAGGCTGCGGCAACTGGAGATCGATGGAACCACACAGGTTGCTGGCCGCTGGAGACTGGCTAGTGGTAACCAGGTACTGGAACCAGATTTGAGATGGAGCTGAGGGCAAGATGGGCTCCCAAAGTGCTTCGGGCACTGAAGGCTTCCCAATCACATCAGAGGTTTATATCTGGAGCTCCGGTGGTCGATGGTTTGAACTGGAGGCTGTGTGGTTGCGAGGGCTATGGGAGGACAGAAGGAAAATCCATGGACACTCAGTCTTCTCTTTCTTATTGTTGGGGGCTTCTCTTTCTTATTGTTGGGAAGCCAGGCAATGCTCATGGTGACTCTACCTTACCGCAGACAAAAGTTAAAGTATCATTTACATTACATTTTTAATGAATTATTACATGACAATAAAATAAACCTTTGATTTTGAGTGAATTGGAATAAAAGAAACATGATCTTCATTGAAAATGGCTTTTTTTACACGGTCAAGTTATAATGGACTCAGCCTTGCTATCCTACATTCCAACTGGACAAGAATACACAGCCTATTGCAGTCCCTTGATATCCCAAACCTCCAGCCTTGATAAAATTCAGCTGCCAAGAGTAGGTGTTGTGATTTTCAATTAACAGTACCTTTGTGTCTCACTTTCAATCATCTCATGAAACAATAGGGTTAAATTTAGTCATGTATTCTTGGTGTTAGATGACATGGGTAAAAATCATCCATGTTATCACTGGAGGCTTTAACATTTATCATGAGGGTTGGAGGCTATGGAGAAGTAGAGGACAGGTGCAGGGCACTGGATCAAGAGAGCAGAAGCCAGGGAAAGGACCTAGAGGATAGGAGAGAGACTTGGTGGCCAAAAGCCTCAGACCAGTCACCTGGACACAGTCTCAAGGGAACAGGTATTGGGACCATGACTTGTAAGGGTTCTGATGATAAGCAGGACTATGAAGGGCTTTGGGCGCTGACAACTTCCTAACCACACTGCCAGTTCAAAACCTGAGGCGAAGGAGGGCAATTTGTATGCCTGGAACTTGGATTCACCAATGGAACGGACAACAGGTCGTGTGGCTACAGAGCAGGTGGCAGGTCCCACAAATATTCAGTGTCTCCAAAGGGATTCTCTTTTGCTATTCTAGCTCTTCTTGATTAGGCACTTGCCTAGTGACTCCTGCTTTTACAGGGAAAAGGAAAACACATTGTGTACATGATGGTAAAGAAATCTTGAAACTTAAACTGCAAAAAGGCACAATAAGTTTCACAAAGATGTTACCAGTATTACGAGTTCCCGTTGCAGTAACACGGGATTGTCAATGTCAAGGAGAGTATAGACAGGAGGGACTGAATGGTCAGTTACCATTTCACACAAGCACAACACAAGTCACATTCCAGCGATAATTCGATGCATTGGAAGAACTGAGGGAAGGCTGGTCACAGTCTGTTCCAGATTCAATACATTTACAAAGACACTGACTTTGCAAGGAAGAACCATTCTAGCCATCTGAAGAGAAAACATTTCTTTAAAAGCAGCTCTTGAGGCCAACCATTTTTGTGGAATTCAGAGCAAAGCTAGCTCTCTGAATGACTGGTTCTTTTCGGTGGATTGACCTGTGCCAGGAAGGTCTTTTGGGAAGCAAAGTGCTTCATGTTGATTATGACCAACAGCGGAGGTCACTTGGAAGACCAGTGCCAGGGTCTTCATGGAGGCCGCCCAGTTCGTGAGTCTATGGAATGAGCTGCCAGAGGAAGGGATAAAGATGGCAAAAAATACATTTGGACAGGTTCGTGGATAAAATAAAAGGTTTACAGAGATACTGGTCAAACCCAGAAAGTGGGACGAGATGAGATTGGCACAATTTGTCAGTATTATTTGGACATAAAGGACTGTTTCTGAGCTTCATAACTCCAATTAATTACCCATTTTATTGAGATTTCTCCAACAGAGGCATCTCGTTTTGAGAATATGTAAAATATCTTTAAATTTTTTCACAGATTCTTGTAAAAATGTCTCAGATCATTAATTAAAGGTTTTACATTAATTAGCATGGTTGTAAAGTATTAGACTAATAGCTTAAACTTAAAGGGGTACCATTACAGGGTTTGAACTCAGGGAAAAGAAAAAAATAGAACAAATAGGTTGATATCAGGAAAAGTGCCAAATATAACTGGATTATTATAATGTACAATAATTATTAAGTTTCTAATGCCCTTTGGGAACGAAACCCAATGTCCAAGCCTGGCTTACCAGATCAATCTTAGCAAAAAGAAGTGAAGATCTCTGAATTGGTCTTGCTCCAGGGCAAAGAAGGATACACAATGAATTCAGATGCCCGCATCTCCAGAATAAACAATTCAGACAAACCTTTGCAATTCTCCAGGGAAAGATTGTAATGCCACAAGCAAGTGAAACACAAATGCCAAGGCAACACAAGGAAGACCACAGACATGAGGAGATAAACATGCAACCTGTATCAGAACAGAACTGCTTTTGCCCACTGAGCCTTTGTTAAGAGTTTTAATTATTTGAAATAACATGGAGTCCCGAGCTCCTGCTTACAGTTAATAGCCGTGGCATGGCAAGAGGCTAGACGATAAAACAGCAGGTCATGGGGGCCCTGCCTTTACCAGAGTGATTGGCATTGCTTCCCTCTGATTTTGCTGCAAAGTTCTATATTGCCCAGGGCAACAGAAGCAACAAGGGGGTGAGAGTGGACCGCCACAAGGCAAAAATAAATTAGATGTTTAAAAAAAAGAAAACTTTTAAAATGTTTAAACTGTAGAGCTGGAGCAGGGCATCAGGCTTTTCCAGCCCATGTTGCTTAATTATAACCATATGACCTATTAGCCAACTTATCTGTACTCTTTGGAACATGGGAAAAAAACTGGAGCCCCAGGAGAAAACTTGCGTGGTCATAGAGAGAAGGTAGAGTGAAGGTTTTGAACCTGGGTCACTGCGCTGTAACAGCCTTACAGCTTTATTCTGGCTATTGATGTCGCAGCTGAGTTTCACATAATATTCAAGATGGATTTTTCTGAGAATTATACGTCTCTGTTGCTTCCACTTCCCATTCACAGAAAGGCCTTGATACTCTGTCCGCACAACGTTGACACAAAGATTGGAGGTGAGGTGGACAGCGAGGAAGGCTTTCAAAGCTTGCAGTATGATCTGGAAAAATGGGCTGAAAAATGACTGATTGAATTTAATGCAGAAAAGCA
This sequence comes from Narcine bancroftii, assembly GCF_036971445.1. Classification (NCBI taxonomy): domain Eukaryota; kingdom Metazoa; phylum Chordata; class Chondrichthyes; order Torpediniformes; family Narcinidae; genus Narcine; species Narcine bancroftii. Next base: position 6,120,171 of record NC_091476.1, read on the forward strand.
TGAGGAATTACATCGTGGAAGGATAAATCATGATGGGACTTGCATGGTAACCAGTATGACACTGAGAAGTGTGGGAGTAGAGAGATCTGGGAATACAGACACACAATTCCCTAAAAGTGGCTTCAAAGGTAGATAGGGTCATAAATGCCACATTGACATTCATAAATCAAAGTACTGAGTTGAAGAGTTGAATGGTGAAGTTTGACAAGATATTGGTGAGGCCAAATTTGGAGTATTGTGTGCAGCGTTGGTCACCCAACTACAGGAAGGATATCAATAACATTGGAAGACTGTAGAGGAGATTTACAAGGATGTTGCTGAGGCTTGAAAAACCTGGCAATGGAAAGGGTCCAGAGGAGGTTTGCAAGAATGATCCCAAGTATGAGAAGGTTAAAATACAAGAAGCACTTGATGACTCAGAGCTGTACTTGCTGGAGTTCAGAAAGATGGTGGGGGTGAGGGGGAAAGAGAAGAATCTTATTGACACACACACCAAATAATGAAATGGCTAAATGGAGTGGATGTGGAGATGATGATTCCAGTAGTGGAAGTGTCTAGGACCGACCAGAAGGCACGGCCTCAGAATAAACAGATGAGATGAAGACACATTTCTTTTGCCAGATGATGAAAAATCTATGGAACTCATTGCCATAGATGGCAGTGGAGGCTGTCATTGAGTATATTTAAAGCAGAGGTTGATAGGTTCTTGATCAGTATGGGTGTCAAGGGTATTGGGAGAAGGCAGGAGGATGGGATGAGAGGAAAAAAGTATGTCAACCATTATCTGAATAGTGGAGCAGACTCGATGGGCCAAATGGCCTAATTCAGTTCCTATGTCTTATGGTCTAAAAAATTCTCCCAGAAGCAATTCCCATCTGTGAGGTCTCTGACCACTAAACTTGTTTAATTCCTTACCCTCAACTAAGAAGCAAATTCTAATTAAACTGTCACACACACAATTTACACTCACAAGCATCACAAGACTTTCTTGCTTGATTGAAAATGACAAAAGTGTATGTTTGCCACAAGTTTGCACTGAGAACATTAAGAGCATTACCTAGGCAAATCTTCCAGAGACTGAAATGCATTACATTAAATAAACAGAGTTAAAAGGGTACTGATTTTCACCAGCGAGATTCTTATCAGATGAGAAATCCCTGCAGAAATTGTAAATGTTGCATGCCAAACTCGTTAGAGCAAGCAGATCGGGAATTTGGGTAGGGGAGCAGGGGTCAGAGTTGCTTGACACAGTTTGTCCAGCCTCCAACATCCCTCTACATTTGGATCAGCCACAGTACCCGACACTACCTTGCAGAATTCAACTCATCACTGCCCAGGGCTTGGGAGATAAGAGCAAGGGACACACTCCAAAATGTTTCCCACACATGCACTTCTTTCCAAAACTTCTCATGAAACAATTACAGGGAACAAATACATTCTTGGGCTTGCTTTGAGTGTGAAAGGATATCTTTAATAACATTTGCCAATGCTGACGTAACAATAATTTCATGTTGGCCACAGATGCGCATACGCGTGTCTGCACAATCTTGCATTGAGAGCTCTCCCTGACAATTTGCAAGTTCATTCAGTAAGGAGTCAACTGTGTTGCATTCAGTCCCTATTCAGTGATTTTCAGCCTTATTTACTTGGATTCCTCCCTAAATGCCTGCATCAGGACCTCAGATAATCCTGAAAACCCACCTATTGTACTAGCTTTGATTAAACTTCCCAATCTCTTATATTCTGGGTGTGTACAAGGGAGATGAAACAGGGACATCTGCAATGCCCCCACCCCCCCAACTCCCAAAATCATTAAAAAAAACAAGATTACAGATGTAGAGATAATGTTTAGCCCATAGTATTAAGTCTGCAATGTTAGTTCTCCATCCACCCCAGCCATACTTTGGATTCGAGCATCGACCACCTCATGATATTAAACAGCCCTATCCTTATGTTAAAGGATACGATACCAATGTGTTTTGCTGTTGAACCAAATGATTTCATTTTGAGCACCAAGAAGGCAGCATAATTGAGGTAGGGTTGAAAAGGGGATGAGGATGAAATTGAGTTCTTAAAAAAAAATTCCCTTCCCTGTCCAAAGGCCCAATTTTTCAATTTTGTGGATAGCCAGTGCAAAACCGCTAACCTTGAAAGTTTCCCCCGAGGTTAACTTTGTGCTTTTGAGGTTCTCACCATCACCAAGCAGGGCTTGTCAGAGAGGTCGCTCATTACTGCATTGAGAAGACATTAAAGATTTGAACAAATAAAATTCAATTTTAAGGCCTGCTTTTGTGGCATGCCAAGTAAATCATGATCCCACAAGTTCAACTTCCAGAGCTTTACACTTGCCCTTACCAAGGCTTCACGTGAGTATTGTATTGATGTATTTTCATTTGCTTTAGTGGCAATGGTGATCAATGTGACATCGTGGATGTCAGTTCCTCATTACTAACCACATTGATAGACCCACACTCATTTGCCCACTTCTCATCACTAACTGCAGGAAATTTCACTAAAGAAGCCAATTTTTAAAGCACAGGGCAGAAACTGGGCCGACTTCCCAACCAAATCATTAGCTGAAAAATTCTACCTGCTGGAAACCTTCTCGTGGCTGGTTTCCCTCCTCAGTTATAACCTGATTAGCGCAGAGAATCTGCAGCTCTGTTGGTCAGACATTGATCTTCCAGTCGCAAGATTCAATATTTGTTATTGTTATGTAATAAAGCAAAGGTAATATTACATAAAGTCATATTTGGTCTGCAGTAAGCGCAGACAAAGATTTGCCATCAGCAGAAATTGCCCGGTACCCTTTTAGTCAGATAAAGAGAAGAAAAAGAGAGTCCCTTCAGAGACACAGTGTCCATGGATTCAGTTCCAGCGCTTTCACAGCAACACAGATTTCAGTGCTCATCCAAGATCCAGCTCCAAACTTCTGACACGATCAGAAAGCCTTCAGCACCCGAGGCCCTATCCACCCCAAGCACCCTCTCGCATCCCAGTTTCAATATCTGGTACCCTTTGTGGTCCCTTTAAGGGATTGTGAATGTCAGCAAACAAAAACCACAAAATATCAAGATAATCATCTCTCTATTTCACTCGAGTTCCAGAGATAAAAACTGAACAATATATGACAGGAGAGAAGTCTGCAAAATTTGGCATGCAAATAGTTTTCTTGATATTTGGACAAAAATGCTTTCCTATTGAAAATGCTTCAAATTGACCATTTGGAGAACTCTAGTAAGGCAGGCTATTCAAACATGACAAAGCATAGAGTCTTCACCGAGCTCAAACACGCGCTGGATGTGTAGTATAATCGGGTGAAAGTCTTCAGATACTGTGATTGTAGTAAAAGCACAGATGCTAGAAGATCTCAGGATCCATAGGAAGTAAAGATAGATACTGCCATTAATAGTATAATTCTTTACCTCCTATGGATGCTGCAAGACCATCTAAGTTCCTCCATCATCTTTGTGTTTTTACTAATGTAGCATGTAGTACCTGACTGCACATTCTGGCACTCCAATAACCAATGAGAAATATCTGTCTGATAACTTCTGTGGGAAAACATTTCTACGACTGATTCCACCTGGATTGAATTCGTCCATTGTTATTGAATGAAGATCTACCGGGACCAATGCCTGAAGAGGGTGCACAAAATCAGTGAACTGGTGCAGACTCGAAAGGCCAACATGGCCTGTTTCCGCTCCGTAAATGGTTATACTGGACAAATTCAGAGCGTTAGAATACTCAAGATTCACTGTAAATATAGGTGCATGGATAAGGCAGAATTGTAATTGAGTGGAAATAGCAAATCCCCCACTTTCAGACCTCTATCACAGTGAAGGTATTGCAATGGTACAGGGCCTCCTGCAAAGGAGAGTTCAAATTTATTATCACCCGATTGTATAAGTGCAATCTGACGAAACCGCATTCCCGGGTCTTCAGTGCAAAAACCTGCAGACGCACAACCAGACGTAATCCATCTAGGATGGAATCCACCAAGCAACCCAAAAAGGTCATTTGGTTCATCCACAATCCTCCAAAGCATTGTGCACCTTTGTGTGGTCAGGTGCAAACCTTTCCTTGTTGATAGATCACATCCTTCTGAGTCAGCAGGATGAAGCACATATTGTCAGGCCAGTGGTACAACTTGAAGGCAGATTTGGTTGGGATTTATAAATCATACTTAACAAGTATAAATTGTGGCCTGAATTGGTTGATCTGTCTATCTGAAACCTGATGCTCATTGCAGACCAGCGTGCTTGGGGCTGGAAATGACTACAGAGTATAATGTGTGGGAAGTATTCTTCCCCTCTCCCTCCACCTCAGTACCCCTTCCCCATGCAGTTGACTGATATGCTGCTCATCTCCACTGCTGCCTCCAACCCATTTCATGATCCCTACTCGTTTATTTCCATCGTGGCCTTTGGCTGGCATGGAGAGATCTCTTTTGGAATACCTATTTACTTTCTACGGGTCAGCATGGGAACAAGGACTTTCTGTCAGAGAATGGTGAAGGTCAGGTTTTAATGCTCTTAAATAATCTATAATAATCTCTATTAAAGTGAGGATAACCCTATTTTATTTTTGTGACATCCAATTTAGCCCTGGTATTATTTGCAAAACCCATTTAGTACATCAAAAATGATACGTGTCCATTCGCTATTGCAATGTTTAACTGTCAGTGAGTTTATAGGCATGAAAGGCCATCCCAAGAGTTAGTTCCAAGTTTATTGCTGATGACCAGAAGCATTTGCAGATGGGCAGCTGTTTATAAATATTTGGCTTCACTAACATTTCTCAAACTTTTTATACAAGGTATTTTTCAGAAACAAATTCAAAGTGTTTATGCATGCTAACTCATTGGAAGGCACAGAGAATTAACTGAATATTTATTCCCCTTTTTTTGTATCAATTATATCTTTTTAATTGTTTCTTAGTTAATTTTGATTTTTTTGGTGGACAAAGTACCTGTTCAGTACAGAAAGAATTTTGCTTTACAAGTACATTCCATACATTAGCATTCCCCAAGGTACCCTTCAGTGCTTGAGGATTTCTTAAAAATAAAACTGGAGCCTCCATCAATCTGGACATTTTCACAAAATAGGAAAGGGCAGATGTTGGGACTGTCGCAGGTCCTGCAGTACTGTACTTAAAAGGAAGTCATGCTTCCTATAAATGCTGCTTGATCTGTGGAAATTCTCTAACACCTTTGTGTATTATTGGACATTTATCTGTCAATTTGGTGAGACTTTGCTGGTGATACCGATGTTGGGGAGTTCACATCACATTGCAAAGTAACAGATCCTGGTCTAATTTACATCAATTGAGAAATTTTTTAAATGAAGCAGTTCCCATCTATGGCCACAGCAGGTTAGCAAAGTAGTGTTGATGATGGAAGGGGCGTGAATATGGTGGGCCGGCGATGGTGGGGGGGGGTGGGGGCAGCGATGGCGACAATAGGGGGGGGGGGCGCAATGGTGGTGGTTGGTGGGGGGGGGATTTTCATTGGATAATGGACAATGATGAAGGAGGTGCGTTACCTGACCTGGAGAATAAAAGAAACAGTTCATGCTAATCCAGGTTTAATCCTTCCCTAGAATATTTCAACACTGTATCACACAGCAGTAAAGTATTCCCTGGGGCAAGCAATCCTTTCACTTCAAACTCTTTCTAGAATTCACTAACACAAGGAATGCAGAGCTGTAAGGTGGGTTTACCAAAAGACCTGGTTTTCTCACTTCACAAGAGAGTAACCTATTCAGCCCTCATGAGTCGAAGGGCAGATTTGGTTATGTTAATCACTGGTTGCAGAAAACCCAGGTCAGGAGGGAAGTGCTGCAGCTGGGGGCAATGGGCAGAGTGAAACACGCAACAAAAATTGTGAAAATTGCCCAATTACTGCACGGTCAGGAATTGAATCTGTTGTTTGAAGGTAATTGTAGCCCTGTACATTCTGCATGGGTGAAAGATGACCCATTGAGGCTGCACCTACATTTGGTTTAAGAGGGAAGTAACCTTTTATTTGAAATGTTTCTCAAAACACAGAGATTGCATTGTATGTTGCCTTTGGCCAGTGAGAGGATCAACTTCAGGTATGGATTGACCCCACCTTCCAAGTCATGATCAAATGAAGAAATTGATACACCATCAATTACTTGAAAGACTGTTGTTGAGAAATCAATAGGGGTTTATTCATACAAGAACAATGGTATCTCCATACTGTTTGAGTGTCCTGCACTGAGGAGGCGGCTGTGAAATGGCCACCTTCATATAGGAGCCTGTGGGGAGGGGCCACAAGTACAATCGGCCAATAGGCGTACCTGACCAGACAAATATACGCAGCAGTGGTTTACCACAGCAATGTCTGAAATTCTAGTGCTTTCAAGAGAATGCACATGTTCTTTGTCATTTTTCTCCCCCTCCCCACCTTCTCCCACTGCAAACAGAAGCTGTGCCTGAAGAAGAGCTCAGCCCAAAATGTCGACCGCCTTTTACTCCTATGGCCGCTGCGTGACCCTGCTGAGCTTCTCCAGCACTTTTGTAGACTGCAGCTGTACCCAAGATCCTCCTGATGAGGTGATGGACATTTTAGAGGGTAGATCCAGATGACTGGAAAACTCAGCTGGGATCAGCAGAGCCTGGCATTTATGGGTACTCAGGGGAAAAGTGTTGGGAGGCATCAGAAGAAGCCAGACACTGATGGACAGAAGAAAGTGGAAGATTGTGGTCTCTGTTGGACAGAGAAAAGGAACGAGGGTTAAGGGTTGGAACATGGTTGGAAGTGCTTAGTTGCATTTCCAAAGTGTTGCAAAATAACCAAAAACAGCTTGTGTTGTTGTCCCCTGATACAGTGGAACCTTCATTCATAATCCAAACATTGTGAAAATGCTGCTACAATCTATAGGAAGTAAAGGGTAACCATTTATTGTTGTAAGGTGGTTTATATGAATGTTTGCCCAGTGATGCTCCCACAAAACTATGAATTTCATGGCAATAAAATTCTGATAATCATCCCTTTACCTCTACAGAGGGTGTTGGACCCAACGTCAGGTATAAGCAAAAGGTTCAGGCCTGAAATGTTGGTTACCCTTTACTTCCTATGGATGCTGTGTGACCTGCTGAGTTATTCCAGCACGTCTGTGTATTGCACCCAATGGCAGCATCTGCAGACTTTCTTGTTTAAATGCTACAGTCAATATTTATTTTTACTACATTTCTATCTTAAGCTACAGCATTTTCTGCAAATATTTCTTCTTAAAAGATGGGTACAACCTACTTACTGAATGCAAGGACATTAAATTTCCAGAGATCCAAGGGCTTCCAAGCTCTATTCATCGAAAATGCCAAACATTACTTCAGCTTTGATGATATGGTTATCTTTTTAGATCTCACATGCATTTCCCACATCACACCCTTTTTTCTTCCCTCTCTCTGTTTTGAGACCAATTCAAATGTAGACCAACTAATTATGAACTGCATTCCAAAATGTTCACCGCAGACTGAAGGATTTAAAAGGGAAACGTTGAGGCTTGCTTGCACCAGTTCTAAGCCCCACATCCACTTCCTTCGAGAGTCTGCCTTCTTTTTCCCCCTCATCAGGAACACCAGCCAATCACAGCAGACAGACTGCCTTCTGATATTCCCCAGATCAGAATTTGAGACCATATTCCCCTCTAAGTCATTGCTACTCAAGTCTCCCCTTCAGAGCCAGGCCCTTTCTTAATCATGCCCAGATTTCTTCCAAATAACAACCAGAACTATTGACAATGTAAGGCCAGACCCATCCCTAAACATGGACACAAAATCCTGGGATGGTGCGGCTCCCAGACTATGGCCAGAGTCTGCTGTCAACAACAATTAACCACACCCCAGAGGGCCGTCATGCTGAACCCCCTTATCTTGCTGAATTCCACTGGTCCTCAACCAGTCCTCAACATTTTCACAATGTTTGGATTATGAATAAAGGTTCCACTGTATCAGGGGACAACAACACAAGCTGTTTTTGGTTGTTTTGGAAGGAGATGGCCCCAAAAGATCTTCATCCTCTTGATGCTTATACTGGCTTCCAACTGTTGGAATGGATGCCTTTGAAAGTGAGGGTCATGAAGAAGAAGCCTATAAATCTAGGGCCAGAGCAGGTGATTTATCCTCTTCCCCCCTCCCCACCCCACCCCACCCCCATTACCGTTACCGTTCAGCCTCCTTTCAAATATCAAGGCCACCAACCTGCTGTCTGACAGACACGAGTTTGCAGCATTTGCAATTTTAAGATGTGGTTGGATTACAAACAGAAGATTCTGCAGAAGACAGCACAATGGGACAGCATATCTAAACATACCAGTGTGGGAAAGCTATAACAGACCAAAAGAACAACTGTCAGGGTTGTTGGAAGACAGATGAATCCTACACTCCTGACAAAGGATGCTTGTTATCACAGCCACCATGCTGGTCATTTCTAACTAGATGTTCCTCCAATTTAACCCAGAAAACTTGCTTGTGGATTCTATTGTACAGGTCAGGAGTGACTGTAACACAATGTGGGGCTGCTTGCCATTCAGGCAGAGGGTAAAGAGCTTCTGTCAATCTCATCTTTACCACCAATCTTTTACCATTGCAGACTGGCAAGAACCAGACATTCATCTGTTTTCTGCTGAGAAAAAAAGCTTTGAAATGTCTCCAATGTAGATTTGAGATTATTAACATATTGCTGGCTAGAATTATCTGCAAAAGGCTCAAGAATGAAATGAAATGTTCCATTCTGTAATTACAAACTAAAAATTGCATGTTAGCTAGTTCATCTATCAACAAAAGTAATAGATACAAGGCAGATGAACAACTCTACACAGAAAACAAGAGGTGAAATGAGCTAGAAACCAGACACATTGCCCATGTCTTTATGTAGCTCATTAATAAAGTGCCTCACCCCAGGTTTCCCTGCATTAAAGCTGCATTTCCTTAAAATCTCAACTGCAAACATAGAATATTACAGTAAAGTCCATGTCTGGAAAAAAAAAGAATTTCAGGCTAATCCCATTTCCCAAGGTCCATCGATCTGAACCCTGCAACTCTACGAAAACTCGTCCAGGTATATTTGAAACGTGGTTTAAGTTTAAATGAGGCTTTGATTCCAGATGATTCTGCACTTTGTGGGATTTGTTTTTTTTTCATTTTCCCTCCAATTCTCCATCAAATAATTTAAATACATTGCCAAAAAAATAAATGGGTGGAAGAGCTCAGCAAAGTCAAGCAGCTTCTCAGGAGGCCAAGGGATAGTCGACATGTCAGGACTGATTTCAACGTTCACAGTCTCCACTAAACCTGCTGCTGTTAGTTACTGAGATCTCTGCTTTACCCGTTTACGCCTTTCAAAAACTTTTTTATGACATCTCAAATCTGAAAAGTCACAATGGCACAGCTAATGAGGCTTCGACTTCATTGCTTCGACACAGGTTCAATCCTAACCCAGAATGTTGCTTGTGTGGGGTTTGCAGGTTCTCCTTATAACAGCACTGACTTCTTCTAGGTGCTCCAGTTTCTTATCGCATCCCAAAGTTGATCAATAAAATTGCTACTATAAAATGCTGCTAGCATGTAGGAGTCTGAGAAGAATAAAATGGGATAAGAGTAAATGGAGTTTTTGCATTAGCATGGACTTGATGGTCAACATTCTGTATGTCTGTGATGCAAAATCTCCCTTCAGTTCTTCTGGGAAGGGAGTTGCAGAGTGGAGCCAAAGCCACATTCTGGGGGTAACAAAAGCTAAGAAATAAAACTTCACAGCATTAATCGTGCTGGTTTACAATACATTGAGGAATTTCTAAGGCAGATGTCCTGGATCAGGTGCAATCTGCAGTGAGTGGGGTGATCTGAACAAGGCAGGGCATTAGGAGATTTTAAAAAGTCATACAACATGGCAATAGAACCTTATACCAACCGAATCCAGGCTGATCAGTAAACATCTAAATGCACCACTCTTACACTGTTCCCATCAACATCCCACCAGAATCTACCACCATCCTATACATTAGGATGGGAACTTTACAGCATCCCATTTACCTACCAACCTGCATATAACTGGGATGTGGGAAGAACTGTAGGTGGCACTGTTACAGGACTAGCAATCAAGATCGAGTTCGAATCCCGTGCTCTCTGTAAGGAGTTTGTACATCTTCCCCATGTCTACGTGGGTTCCTCCAGGGACTCCAGCTTCCTCCCATCATTTGAAACATACTGGGGGTTGTAGGTTAATTGGGCAAAATGGGCTTGTGTGCCAAAATAGCCCGTTTCTGTGCTGTATGTCTAAATTTATATTTAAGAAAACATGTAATCATACGGAGAATGTGAAAACTCCTAACAGAGAGTACTAGGAGTCCAGACTGAAGCAAGTGATTGGAGCTATGAGGTGGCAAATCTTCTAACTGCACTGCCATGCTATCGACTGGAGCTTATGTACTATGCAAGAATCTTCCTGTTTTCCAGCATGGAGACAGGTGCTTCGACCCAACTTGTCCATGCCGACCAAGTTTCTGACCTAAAATTGGTGTTTGGACCACATATCTCTTGTCCATGTACTTGTCTAAATGACTTTTCAACAGGGCATTTGTATCCACCTTGACCACTTCCTCTGGCAACTCGTTCCACATGCTTCAACACCCCCATGTGAAAAGTTATTTTGTGTCCCTTTTAAACCTTTCTCATCTCATCTTACATCTATACTCTCTGGTTCTTGACTCCCTACCCTACGAAATACACCGTGCCTATTCACCATATTTATGGCTTTTCATGACTTTGTATACCTCTACAACGATCCTATTCAGCTTCACACATTCCTGAGGAAACAGTTTTACCTTCTCCAGCCTCTCCTTAGAAACCCAAGCCCACTAGTCTAGGTAACAGCCCCGTGAATCTCGTTTGAACTCTAACTTAATGAAGTCTTTCCTGTAGCTTCTCAACCAGAATGAGCACAATTCTCCAAGAACAATCTCACCAACATCTTGTAATGTGGTCACATGAGTTCCTAAATGCTCTGACTGGAGAAAGAAAGGCATCCACAAGATTGAAAGAGTGCAGAGAAAAGTTTACAAGGACGTTGCTGGTACTTGAGTAGCCAAGATACTGGAAAAGGTAGAGGGGGATTTTAGGATATTAGGATTTTATTCCCTGGAGTGTCGGGGATGAGGTGATATTTGATGGAAGTACACAAAATTATAAGTACAGATGGAATAAATGCAAGCAAACTTTTCCCACTGAGATTGGGTGAGACAAGAATTAGAGGACACTGATTTAGAGTGAGAGGTGGAAAGGTTAAGTGGGACCTTCATTCAGAGAGTGTGAGAGAGTGGAACAAGCTGCCAGTGGATATGGGTTTAACTGCAACATTTAATCAAAATTTGGATAGGTAGATAAATGGGAGGGGTATGTAGGGCTATGATCCGGCTGCATGCATAAAACTAGTTTGGCAATAACTAGATGAGGTGAAGAGTCTTTTACTGTGCTGTAGTGTTTAATGGTTCTAACCTAGCAAAATGCAACACTTTGCACTTGTCCAAGTTAAATTTCATCTACCATTCCTCGCCCCTTTCCAGTTCTTCCAAATCCTGCTGTAATATCCAATAATCTTCTCCATTTTCCAATTTTACTGTCATCTGCAAACTTACTAATCATAAAGATGTCTCAAAAAACATCTAGATCAAATAAATGTGCACTAAATAAAAATCTGCCCGTCTTCACACCTTTTCTTTTTAAAGAAAAGAATTTGGCAGTTTCACCATTAGGCCTTTGCAAGCAGGGAAAATGCCCGATTGTAAAGGTGGAGGTTCTGTGCCCTTACGTCTAGAGGCTTACCTTCCTGAATGCACTGTGGTCGGCTCAGAGACGTCAAATGCAACCCTTCTTGGCGAAGAAAAATCGGTGGAGCACACTCCACCACCCTACATGAATGTACAGCTGCTGAAAGCTGCTGGTTTGGGGCAAGCTAATGACACCATCTGGGACCACCAGGGCAGGGGCCGCTGACACAGGCTGCGACAGCCACACCGGGCCGCTGACACAGGCTGCGACAGCCACACCGGGCCGCTGACACAGGCTGCGACAGCCACACCGGGCCGCTGACACAGGCTGCGACAGCCACACCGGGCCGCTGACACAGGCTGCGACAGCCACACCGGGCCGCTGACACAGGCTGCGACAGCCACACCGGGCCGCTGACACAGGCTGCGACAGCCACACCGGGCCGCTGACACAGGCTGCGACAGCCACACCGGGCCGCTGACACAGGCTGCGACAGCCACACCGGGCCGCTGACACAGGCTGCGACAGCCACACCGGGCCGCTGACACAGGCTGCGACAGCCACACCGGGCCGCTGACACAGGCTGCGACAGCCACACCGGGCCGCTGACACAGGCTGCGACAGCCACACCGGGCCGCTGACACAGGCTGCGACAGCCACACCGGGCCGCTGACACAGGCTGCGACAGCCACACCGGGCCGCTGACACAGGCTGCGACAGCCACACCGGGCCGCTTCTGCCTTCGGAGCCACTCTCTGAGGTTCAAAACGTGGCAAAGCAATGCTGCCTTCCCTATCCATAATCCCCCATGCAGCTGGAACTGTTCTGGGAAACACAGAGTGGTTCCAGCTGCGCGAGGGATTATGGGTAGGGAAGATGGCCATTGTTCTGCTGCGTATCTATGACGGGTGGTGCTACGGCACCAGCCGCCCCATCTCCATTGGATCTGGAGGATGCCATGAGGCGCTGTTCAACATGAATCAATGCTGGAGCAGCCTTTTAGGGCTGCTCGATGAAAGGTAAGTTTTATGTTTTTCCTCCATGCTTGTAGCCGGCCTCCAGGCAGAAGCCTGACATGAAATGGCCTATTGGTCGCTACCCACATACAAGCTCATGAATGAGCATTGCTTGTGATCAGTTTACACAAATTGCTTCTAGCCAAGGTATTGCACAGCAAGGAGCAACTATTGCACAAGACAGGAACCTAGAAATCTGTGAATAGAATTCTTCAGTGCAAAAAACATTCAGGAGTTGATAAATGCAACAGGGTGTAGCAAGAGACTAAGACAGATAATCTCAGGAATTTAAAGATTGTTCAGCTACTGGAGGGAGATGGTGATGCTAAACCGTTTAGGAGATGCTGGAATCAGTATTGAATTTTGTCCCAGTTACCTTAGTCAGAAATTCAGCTACATGGTCCACAATGTTGTGCCAACTAATAACCTACTCTAACAACTGGCTAGAATTTCCCTACTGCATAACCCATCTTTCTCAGCTCCATGTACTACTGTATCTAATAGACTCTTCAAAGATCCTATAGTAACTGCCTCCACCATTACCACTGGTGCCAGCAGTGCATTCCATGCACCCACCATTCTCCGTGTGAAAAATGTACCTCTTACATCCCTCCCCTGTACTTACTCCCAAGCACCTTAAATCTGCACCCACTAGGAAAACCTCTGGCCATCCACACAATCAATGCCTCTCATCAACTTCGTCACCTACACCAGGTTAGCCCTCATCCTCCTCTGTGCCTGCGTGGGTTTCCTCAGAGTGCTCCAATTTCATTCCACCATTCAAAAAGCAACTCATGCTATAGGTCAATTGGGTGTAATTGGGCAGCACGGCTTGTGTGCTGAAAGGGCTTCTTACCTTGCTATAGGTCTAATTTTATTTTTAATTTAAATTTTAAAAATCGCCAAATAATGGACTGCCCTTTTATCAAGTACCAGAGACTGAATTAGGCCCCTAACCAACCAAGTCTTTAAATTCAAGAAAGGAGATATTAAGAAAGAAAAATCTCCTCTGGTTACACTCAAACACTCTTTACAATTTATAGGGAAGAACAATTTTCACAACTGATTTTAGTCATTAACATCCCGAGATAAAATGTGCATTTGAATCCTAAACCTACACGAGGGCGAGGAGGATATACCTGGGGCCAAAGATCAAATGTTGCATCCTTCACATTACAGAGGCCACAGGAGCACTGGAGGTGAATCCTCAGACACTCAGTAGGCACTTTTAAATTGCCGCACCTGCGTAGCCCTCCTGGGACCCAGGTGCGTCTAATGGGTCGAACGTGTTCCTGCACCCTTTTAAGTTGCAGGGGGAATTGCCCCATTAAATCACCAACCCGGCAATCTAAGGGGGATCCCGGCCCCACGATGGCGCGGTGAGTGACGCATCACGCACTCACCAGATGAAATGAAGTGAAAGATTTTAACCTTACTCTTCACAGGAAACACGTTTAGACCACGTTCTAATATCCCCTTTCCTGACCAGCACTGCTGGGTTCCTACTCTGCATTTGAAATTGGTGCCAACATGCTGCCCGGCGACACATGCACATAAGCGCTGACATCACTGGAATTATCGGTGGACAAGACCTAGGTAGGTTTAACTGGGTTCCCTGACTACCTCCGAGGTAGGGCTGGGACCTGGTTGATTTAGGAGCCCACTGACCCAGCCAGATCCTTTTCAAGCCCGCTGACCCAGCCAGATCCTTTCAAGCTGCCTTGTGAGTGGGGAAAAATTGCCCAGTTACAAGGCAGTTTGAAAGCGCCTAATGTGCTGGCAACATTCACTGCGACTCTTTGTTTGCCTTGCGACAGACAGAAACGGAAGTACATCATGTATATTACATTTGTACTGCATTATTATGAGACAATAAAAGGAAAATTCATGGCACAGCATTCTGATGGATTTTGCAATGAAGTCATTCAAAATAAAACTTTGGTACTTTCGGCAGGTTGTTGAGTTTATGCAGAGACCTCATATGGCATCCAACAGTCCCCAAAAAATGCTGGAGAAACTCAGCAGGTCACACAGCTTCCATATGAAGTAAAAGGCCGTCGATATTTCGGGCCACAGCTCTTCCTCAGGAATTTCAAAAATTTCCTGAATAAAAATGTCAGGGAGAGGGGAAGGGCAGGAGCTTCTCTTGACCTCACATACACAAAAAGGAGTGCCTCTTCTTCCAGATATTTAATTCAATCTCAATTGTTGCCACTTTCAATCTTGATCACAGCCAACAACAAAAAAAAAATCACCATTTTTCCATGTTATTGACCTCACTGTACATTTGGCCTCCAGTTCTCCATCTATGATCTCTCCCTGTGATGCCAAGAGAACATGGTGGAAGAGTGATTTTGGTTGTCTTTTTAGCACCATTCATTGAGCTTCATGTGCTGTAGAATTTTATACTCTTGCCACTTTGCTCCATGAAAAGAGAATTAATTAGCAATGGTGGTTCAGATTCAAGATCCTTCATCAGAACTGCCTGCGTCACAGCTGGCCATTTTTACTGCAAGTTATCAATCCGTGACATTTGCCCAACTTCCCACTCTCCATTAGAGCAGGCTGAACTTCTGGGTGTGTCACACAACACAGACAGGTATTATCAATCTGCAGCTCCCCATTAACCCACATGACCTGGTCTCACCCTAACCTGGATATCCCCTTGGCCCTTTCCTCTACCTTCTCTGAAACTTAAAATCACCCCTTTTAATCTTTCTTTCCAAAGTTCAAATGAACGGTCTCTGACCTAAAATGTTATAACTTTGATTTTCTTTCCACAGATGCTGTCCGACCTGACGAGTATTTCTAACATTTGTTTTTATTTCAGGGTTTTAAAACATTTTTTCAAGGCTTGCCTCCTTTTGGATCTAGAGCCGATTCCCTCAGAATTAATTTCATTGATTTGAAGTAAAACACAAATGTCTGCAGACGCCATGAATAAAGTAAAAATACAATGTGCTTTCATTTCATTTAGTTGAATCTGTTACCAAGGATACATCTGTATTATTTGGCCCTACCTGCACATCACTAGGGGCAACATACAAAATGGGACTGAGCGTTTCCCCCCCGCACATCACTAGGGGCAACATACAAAATGGGACTGAGAGTTTCCCCCCCGCACATCACTAGGGGCAACATACAAAATGGGACTGAGCGTTTCCCCCCCCCCCCCCAAAGGTCAGTGATAGAAAGTTAGCTTGCATCCAGCATAAATATATTTCATTTAATTCAATATCATTAGGAGCATTGATTGTAAACAATCAATTGGATCTTCCTGCTCTCAGGCCAACATGGCACCATTTCAAAATAGACCAAAGAAGGTATCACTAACATTTTCAATTCATTATCAAGAGCAGAATCAATATCAATTATAAAATAGATTACTTGCTGGACACTGTTGTTCCTAAGACCTTGCCATTGGGCAGCACGGTTGGCACCAGCGATTGGGACCGGGGTTCGAATCCGTAAGGAGTTTGTACATTCTCTCCGTGTCTGTGTGGGTTTTCTCTGGGAGCTCTGGCTTCCTCCCACCATTCAAAACTAACGAGGGTGTAGGTTAATAGGGTGTAAACTGGGCGGCACGGGCTCATGGACTGAAATGGTCTGTTACCGTGCTGCATGTCCAAATAAAATTTAAATGAATGCATTTCCTACACTTCAGTGACTAAGTTAAAAGATGTAGCTTGCAAACTATAAAACACTTTGAGTTGACCCAAAGCCATGCAAGGTCATCTAGTCAATCAATACTTTCTTTTCATGTGCAAGTCTTGATAAGACTTACAAACTAAGGGCCAACGGACAGACAACAGGAGCCAGCCTAATGCTTTTTCTTAACCCTGGGATTTCTAAACCAGGTGCAATACCTCAGATGAGATAGACCATGGGAACCCAGGTTTAAGTGATGTAGCCACTAGGAGGGTATCAGTACTGAACAGAGAGAGTCTGGTTGACCTTGTTTGCAATAAGGTTATGGAAAGGAAAATATTTTTTTTCCCCACTCAATTAATTGAACAAATTAAATCATTAGGACTTCTGTTAAGCAGATCAGAATTTATTCCAACTGTCAAGAGACATCTATTTCTTTTTAATTATGTAAAAATATCTAAAGCTACAAGATTTACATTTGTTACCAGAAACATGGTTCAACTTGGTGTGACAATGCATTCCAATTACACCATGGTGCATGACATATACTGGTGTTTGACAGTTCCCCACATCCACACTTGGTGTCCGGATTGACCTCAAATGCACAAATCGTGAGCAGAGATAATTATGCCCAAAGGTTAACAGCTGACAGCATTTAACAGACTGGCCATTTTATTAATTGCAGATGACAATTTATTTCAAGAAATTATATACATTTTCATCTCCTCCACCTGACTGACTGACTTCATTCAGTTCCCCTCTGAAACTGGATCCCCAATTTCCTCATTAGCATATTCCAATCAGTGTGGATTGGCAACACCACCTCCCTCCCGCTGACCATTAACACAGGGGACGTCAAGGCTGTCTGCTTAAACCCCTTCTCTATTCCATTTGCATTCACGATTGTGTAACCAAGTTTAGTTCAAAAGTAATGTATACATTCACTGATGACACCACAGCTTTTGGCCAAATAATAGGAAATGAAGAGACCAAAGAGAGAATGAAGATTGAGAATTTGGTTGTATGGTGTCAAAACAATAGCCTTGCTCTCAACGGCAGCAAGACTAATTGTGGACTTTCGGAAGGAGAGGCTGAGGGACCACATACCCGTCTACATTGAAAAGATGCTGTTGGATTTAGTATCTATACATTCCCGCGAGTCCACATATCAGAGGATCTCTCCTGGAGCCGGAACATCAAGGCAACCATGAAGTAGATTGAGGAGATTTGGCATGCTATTGAATATTCTATCAGACTTCTGCAGGTGTACTGCGGAAGCTATACTGACTGGTTGCGTCACACCGCTGCAGAAAGGGGAAAACCTAGCCAAGTCTATCCATTTAAAACATCCAGGAGAGACTACCTCATGAATGGAGCCAACATCATAAAGGACCCCCATCACCCTGGTCACAACCTCTTCTCACTGCTCCCTTCAGACAGAATGTACAGAAGCCTAAAGCCCAGCACCTAAGGCCCAGAACAGATTAATTTTTCTATCAGGTTAACTGCAATCATAAAATACCCCAGGACGACTAAAAGATCTCTCATCATTTCTGATGCACCACTTTTTACACTCACACTAACTGCAACAGTGAATATTTCTTTAACTATCCATTAATATTGAGTATCTCTATTTTACCTCAGCATATTGCCGTAATTTAATTTATACTCTTGCATTGGGTGTAACTTATGGTTGTGGTTGGTTCCCGCATCTACACATTGTACTCATGTATACGACAATAAAACCTCACCTCATTCAGCACTGAATTTGGTGGAATAACTGAAGCAACAAATTGTTGTTCATCATTTTAAAATGATGTATTGATCCTGTATTAATTAATCACGGGGCAGGGAGGGAGGGGGAGCGACAGGCAGGAAGGGAGGGAACGGACAGCAGAGATGAGGGAGGTGGAGGGAGCAAGTCGGTGGCAGAGACCGAGGGAAGAAGACAGTGGCAGGAACAAGGGAGGGGGCTGGCGGCAGGGACCAAGGGTGGTGGGGGAGAGCTGGCAGCAGGGACTGAGGGAGGGAGCTGGCGGCAGGGACGAGAGGGGGGGAGGGAGGGAAAGGACCAGCTGCAAGGACCAAGGGAGGGTCCCGGCGGCAGAGACCGAGGGGGGGGGAAGAGGGAGCCGGCTGCAGGGATAAGGAAGAAAGATGACAGGGGGATGAGGGCGGTTACATGAAAGGGTGAAGTTCATGCAGTGGTGAGGACAAAGAATGCAGCAGACAGATATACACTGAAACTCTGAAACATCTTGAAGAAATGGTCTGTTTCCAGGCCAGCTGAAACATTATCATTAATTCTGAGAAAGAAGAATGAAAACAGCTGCTTCTGCACCAACAGGTTGGGAGAACCAGGTGTTCTTTGACTGCAAAGGTAAATTCCTGGCCAGGTGGGAGTTTTATCTGTGCAGCACGTTGTGGGGCTTTCATCTCCTTTTTGTCAATTTATTTCCTGCCATGCAGTCAAACTGCACAAGGAATTTGCAAAATAACGTCCTTCTTCAAAAGAAGTTTCCATTCATGCTTTTGTGATTGTCCACTTTGAGTCTAATTTGTGACCCAAACACATTATTTACAATTCATATAGTTTCCATATCAATTAAGAATGTTCAGATTTTCTGCTCCCGGTGTTCAGAGGTTGGGGGGGGGGGGGGGTTAAGCTACAATAGAGGCGAGGATTCAGCGCAGTACACTAAAGTAGTGGAGAAATTCAGCAGGTCACGCAGTGTTCATAGAGAGCAGTTGACGTATTAGAACTGAGCCTTTCTTCAGGAGTGCCGAAAATTTCAGGATTGGCAAAAAAAATTAAGAGGCACCAGAATAGAAAGGGTGGGGTCAGGGGAGGGGGGGGGAGGAACACAGGCGAACAGGTGGTAGGTGGATACAGGTGGGAGGGGAAGGAAGAGAAAGAAGTTGAGAAGTGATGGGAAAGATGGTAAGAGTTCTAAGGAGGATGGCTCTCAGATAGGAAAAGGCAGGGAAGGGGGAGGGATTAATGAAAGAGAGAGACCAGAGAAGATGGCTACTGAAAGTTGAGCTAAGAATATTTATTGCCACCTGATTGTACAAGTACCTCGGTGCAAAACATGCAGACACACAACAGACATAACACACATACAGGCAATACATGTGCAGGAAAAATATATTATAGAATACAGCACAGTACAGGCCCTTCAGCCCTCAATGTTGTGTTGACCCATACATTCCTTCCTAAAAAAATACTAAACCCTCTATATATCATAACCCTCTATTTTTTCTTTCATCCATGTGTTTTAAATTCTCCAATGTTTCAGCCTCCACCACCATCCCTGGCAAGGTGTTCTACCCACCCACAACGGTATAAAAACCCACCCCTGACATCTCCCTTAAACTGTGTACTCATGTCCTCTGGTGTTAGCTGTTCCTGCCTTGGGAAACAGGTGCTGGTTGTCCACCCTATCTGTGTCTCTCAGAATCTCATAGACTTCTATCATCTCCTCTCATCCTCCAAAGAGAAAAATCCCAACTCTGTTAACCTTGCCTCATAGGACTTGTTTCCCAATTCAACATCCTCTGCACCTTCTCCATCCTTCCAATAATGAGACCTATAATCTATAAAAATAAAGAAAGAAATATTGTTTCGTGAATATGAGAGTCTCGGATGGTGAGTGTGAGTGGTTCCTTTGGTCATTCAGCGTCCTCACTGCCCGTGGGAAGAAGGTGTATCTCAGCCTGGTGGTGCTGGCTCTGATCCTCCTGTATCTGTTCCCCGACAGGAGCAGCTGAAAGATGCTATGGGCAGGATGGAAAGGGTCTTCAATGATTTGGATGCCCTCTTCAGACAATGATCCCAGTAGATCACCTCAATTGGGGGGTGTGGGGTGGGGGGGAAGAGGGAGACCCCAGTGATCCTCTCTGCCATTCTTCTGGTCCTGTGGATTAACCTCCAATCCATTTCTCTGCTGCAACCATACCTACACAGTGATGCAGCCAGGCAGGACACGCTCAGTAGAGAAGTGAAGGGAAAGATGGTAAGAGTTCTAAGGAGGATGGCTCTCAGATAGGAAAAGGCAGGAAAGGGGGAGGGATTAATGAAAGAGAGAAACCAGAGAAGATGGCTACTGAAAGTTGAGCTCCATAATCCCCACTTCAGTCTTCTCAGGAAGTGCAGTCGCTGTTGTGCCTTCCTGATAAGTGAGGAGATATTGAGTGTCCATGATATTACATATATATGTCTGTGTGTATATGATGTCATTACATTGTGTGCTGCGGGGAACCATTTTAGATTTATATTAAACAATGAATGAAGTATCACACCTCTGTATGCAGTGCATTTCTAAACCTCAAATACATAAACACATAATAGGTCACTAGTGAACGAGTGGGTGTTCTCCACTCTCTACTACATCATTGATGTGTTATGGAGGGTGGTCGTTCCTGGTCCACCTTTGGGTGGTGCGGTTAGTGCAATGCCATAACTGCATCAGTGATCAGGACCAGAGTTCAAATTCCATGCTGTCTGTAAGGAGTTTGCGTTCTCCCCATGTCTGTGTGGGTTTTCCCCCAGGGGCTCCAGTTTCCTCCCACTTTTCGAAACATTCCGGAGTGGGGTGCAGGTTAATTGGGTATAAATTTGGCATAAATTGGGCAGCACAGACTCGTGGGCTGAAATGGCCTGTTACCGTGCTGTATACCTTAATTTAAAAATTCAAAATGAAGTCCACGATCATTTCCTTTGTCTTGTCCACATCAAGACTCAGGTTGTTATTCTTGCACCATTTCACAAGATTTTCCACCCTTCTCTTTAATGAAACTCTTACCAATGAGGCCAACTACTGTTGTGCCTTCTACAAACTTGATGACACTGTTGGAGCTTGATCTGGTGATGCATCGTGGGTCAGTACTGCTTGATATTCTGCTACTGACCTAGACAGACTGTGGTCTTTCCATTAGGAAGTCCAGGATCCAATTACAGAGAGGGAGGTCGAGTCCCAATGATATTGGTGCCTTCTGCTTAGAGACTGACAAGATGGGATACAAAGTGTTGATCATCCACTTTGTGGGTGGCCTCAACTTGACAGTACGTGTGGCCATGGACAGTAGTGTTATGACAATAGGTTGTGGAACTGGAGTAGTTGGCCACTGGGAGCTCTTTGCTGTTGTAGTAGACACAGCATTTGTGCTCAGTGAAGTGATCCTGCAATCTGGAGGGTATGATGTTCTAGGAATAACAGAGACATGGCTTCAGGAGGGCCAGGATTGGGAAATTAATATTCCAGGGTATACATCCTATTGAAAGGACACAGAGAGGTGGGTAGAGAGGGTGGGGTGGCTCTGTTGGTGAGGAATGATTTTCAGTCCCTTGAAAGGCACGACATAAAAGCAGGTGGAGTAGAGTCTGTTTGGATAGAGTTGAGAAAATACAAGGGCAAGAGGTCCATAATGGGAGTCATATACCAGCCCCCAAACAGTAGCTTGGATACAGCAGGCAGAATAAATCAGGAGTTAAGATTGGCATGTCAAAATGGTATTGATAAAAGTGTTATGGGGGATTTCCACATGCAGGTAGACTGGGAAAATCTAGCTGGTGCGGGACTGCAAGAAAATGAGTTTATAGAATGTATCCAGGATACATTATGAGAGCAGCTCATGATGGAGCCCACCAGGGGGTGACAATTTTGGATTTGGTGTTGTATAATCATGCAGATTTGATACGAGGCCTTGAAGTAGGGGATCTATTAGGTAATGGTGACCATGATATGGTGAGTTTTAATTTACAGTTTGAAAGGGAGAAGAAAATAAAGTCCAAAGTATCAGTATTAAAGTTGAATAAAAGGGGATTACGCAGCCGTGAGGGAGGAACTTGCCAAAATGCAATGGAAGGACCCCCTCGCTGGGTACAAAAATGGTGAGGATTTCTGGGCATTTTTCAGAAGGTGCAGTACCAGTTGATTCCAAAGAGGAAGAAAGGTTCTAAGGTGAGCAAAGGGCAATCGTGGCTGACAAAGGAAGTCAAGAACAGTATCGAGACCAGGGAGAGGAAGTAGAATATAGCAAAGAGGAGTGGGAAGCCAGAGGATTGGGAAACCTTCAAAGAGCAACAGAAGATAACTAAGAAAGCTATATGGGAGGAAAAAATGAGGTACGAGAGTAAACTAGCCAATAATATAAAAGGGAATAATAAAAGTTTCTTCAGGTATATAACAAGGAAAAAATTAGTTAGAATCAAAATTAGGCTCTTAAAAACAGAAACGGGTGAAATTATTATGGGAGGCAAGGAAATGGCTGACGAGTTTAACAGGTACTTTGGATCTGTCTTCACCAGGGAAGATACAGGTAAAGGTCATATAGGGGGTAGCGGTGCTGCGGTATCAAAGGAATTGATAGAAATTCCAACTGTAATGGAGGAATTGATGGAAATCCAGATTCGGAAGCATGTGCTCTTGAGTAAATTGAATTGTCTAAGAGCTGATAAGTCCCCGGGACCTGATGGACTGCATTCCAGGGTGCTTAGGGAGGTTACTCTTGAAATTATGGACACATTGGTCAAAATTTTCCCATTTTCTTTAGATTCAAGAGAGGTGCCTGTAGATTGGAGGATGGCTAATGTTGTGCCTCTTTTTAAGAAGGGAGGGAGAAAGAAAGCAGGCAGTTAGCCTGACATCATTAGTGGGGAAGATATTAGAATCTATTATTAAAAAAATAACAGAACACTTAGACAGAAATAAAAGCATCATTACAAGTCAGCATAAATTTCTGAAGTGAAAATTGTGCTTGATTAAACGTGAAATGTTTCAAGGATATGACAAGGAAGGTGGACATGGGAGATCCAGTGGGCAAAAATCAGAAAGAATGGTATTGGGGGGGTAGGGTGCTGACATGGTTAGAAAATTGGTCGACAGACAGGAAACAAAGAGTAGGGATTAACAGGTCACTTTCAGGATGGCAGGATGTGGCAAGTGGGGTCCCGCAGGCTCGGTGGTGGGTCCTCAGTTGTTTATCATAAGGGAATTATAAGTAACATTAGCGAATTTGCAGATGACACTAAACTGGGTGGCAGTGTGAAATGTGGGGAGGATGTTAGGAAAATGCAGTGGAACTTGGACAGATTAGGTGAGTGAGCGGATGCATAGAAGATGCAGTTTAATGTGGATAAATGTGAGGTTATCCACTTTGGTGGGAGGAACAGGAAGGCAGACTATTATTTAAATGGAGTCGACTGAGTGACAACATTGTTTGACTGGTTTAATGTATCTTAGATTCTGTACTTTAAATGAATGGGAGGGGAGGTAGGGAGGGTGGGATGGGAAAGGGGGGGGGGAAGAAAACGACACTGTATATATTTGGTCAGTGTGGTTTATGGTGTGAAAAATAAAAAAAATTTTTTTAAATGGAGTCGACTTAGGGAGTGGGGAAGTGCAACATGATCTAGGTGTACATCAGTCACTAATAGCTGGCATGCAGGTTCAACAAGCTGTGAAAAAGGCAAATGGCATGTTAGCCTTCATAAAAAGGGGAATAGAGTATAGGAGTAAAGATGTCCTTCTGCAGTTGTACAGGGCCTTGGTGAGACTACATCTGGAATATTGTGTCCAGTTCTAGACTCCTAATTTGAGGAAGGACATTCTCGCAATTGAGGGAGTACAGCGTAGATTCACAAGATTAGTTCCCAGGATGGCTGGATTGACGTATGCTGAAAGGTTGGATAAAATGGGGTTGTATATGTTGGAATTTAGAAGGATAACGGGAGATATGATTGAGGTATACAAGATTATGAAGGGATTGGACGTGATAGAAACTGCTTACATGTTCCCGATGTGGGTGGAGACTTGGACTAGAGGCCATAGCTTAAGAATACAGGGAAGGCCCTTTCGGACAGAGATGAGAGAAAAAAATTGAAACCCAGAGATTTGTTGGTCTGTGGAATGCTTTGCCGCAGAAGGTGTTAGAGGTGGGTTCTCTGGATAAGTTCAAGAGGGAGCTGGATAGGGTACTTGTGGACAGCGGAATTAAGGGTTATGGGGAGAGGGTGCGGACAGGGTACTGATAGAGGATCAGTCATAATCTAAATGAATGGCGATGCTGGCTCGATGGGCTGAATGTCCTACTCCAGCACCTATTGTCTGCATTCAATCTCCCAGATGGAGAGGAGACTGTATCAGAATATGGTAAATCACCCCAACAGATTTACAAGTGAAGTGTTGCTTTCTTGAAATCCTCAAAGTAACGTACTGTTCCCGAGCGGAGATATTCCTGCCTTCAGGCAACTTGCTGAATTCTATATTTGTATTTTGAGATGTCAAAGATGACTGAAGGAGCCAAAGGCTTGCTGTTTACCGTTGTTGGTTTGGCTGTGGGCATTGGTAGCATCCAGGGGTCCGGAGGCTGCGCGAGTTCTGCTTGCTCCAATGCGCATGTGCCATTTACTGGGGTTCGTGCATGCGCAGGGGTTTTGGGGATTTGGCAATTAGTTACCCTGTGCTGACTGTAATGGCGGAATAGACAGTGGGGGAGTGAGGCTCCAATATTTTCTGCTGATTGTTATCGAGGGAAGTGAATGTCATGTAACTGAAGAGACTAGTCGTTTGATGCTTACTGTTACAAAGTTTAAGAACGTTACGACAATTTTACGAGTCCTTTTGTACTAATTAATTAAGTTTTAAAACTCATCTGGATTTCGTCGGGAATTCCTCGAGCACATCAAAGCAGAGGAAGAGCCCATAGTCTTCAAAGTGACTTTTTTAAAAAAGATGTATAGTCGTGGATGCAATGACATTGAAAAGAACAAGATAAATACAAGTAATCAAGGCACGCCCACTTCTCCTTTGAACAGCCTGGGGAGTTCAGAACAAAAGGAAAGTCTGAGGAAAGAGAGGGGTGAAATCTGGGCAGAAGAAAAACACGCATCGCCTCCTTTTATCAGCAGAAATTTCCTCCTTCTGGCTGATTTTCTTTTTTTTGACCATTATTTCTTAGTTAAGTGGGAAATTTTGCTCCCACAACCATTCCCTTCTCTAGACCAAATAGAGTCCCTCGCTTCACAATTTTAAAAATATATATTCTGACAAAGCATTAACATTTTGATGAAATAAGAGATGAAAGGATCCAGGTACGACATGGATGATGGTTACCTCAGCACATCATGCATAGGAGCCTTTCATGTTTTTATCAGAACTGAATGAAATCTTTAAACTACCATTTCAGTCCTGCTTGCATAGTCTGGTCAACGTAAACTGCTGGTACAAAAGCTGAGTGAAGACACAATAAAGTCTAAAAACTGCAAGGTAATGCCAAATAGCTTGTTTACTAGGACTAATTTCAAAACAGTATTGCTTCTAATTTTCACAATAATGTCCTGAGGTGGAATTTTCTGAAGCAGTTTGGCACGAGGAGTGAAACACAAAGACCTGCAGATGCTGTGATTGCAGTAAGGGCACAAAACTGCTGGACCTGCTCTCCCCTATACACTCCCTGCTAACCAAGTTCCTCCAGCATTTCTGTGTTTTTTCTGCAATCATGTCTGCAGACATTCATGTTTCACTCCATTTATGTGCTCCTCTGAGAAATCTCTTTGAGGGATGCCTGCCCTGAAACAGTTCTCTTCCTCTCTTCAAAGGAACTTCTGTGAGAATCTCTCTCCCTCTCTCTCTCTCTCTCTCACTGCTGCTCTTGAGCTCCAAGACTACATACTATCTCACACCTTGAAGAATGGCTCAGGCCTGAAACCTCAGTTGTATTATCTTTACATACATCTTGTGTGACCTGCTGACTTCTTTCAGCACATGTGTGTGTGTTTTCTGCAGGCTCAAGCCTCCTGGAATTTATGTCAAGATTATTTCCAACTCACTTCGTGGCCAGCTCCTGATAGCTGTCATAGATAGGAGGCCTGCTATCTCATCAACTTGGAATGGTCAGAGCTGAATCCTAAATGTTAAAAAAAAAACAAATGCACGACAAACTTCTGCCATTTAATCTCTGTTGACTCATGGATTCCTTTGATTTCTACATCCACTTATCTCCTTTGGACTTTGTACAATAAGAGAATCAAGGAATATGGGCTAAACACAGGAAAATTGGACCCGAGTTAACAGATCAGCCTTAAATTTATGGAGTAAGGCCTGAAGGCCCAAATGGTCCATTCCTGCTCCCATTTCTCATGTTTAAGCCATTTGACTTTGTTTGATCTTATTCCAAAACTACAAGCCTTTTTGATGGGATACAGGGAGACATGGTGGCACAATTAGTCCAGTCTAAAATCAGTCAGGAACTCAGTGGGAGGAGAAGCATCAATGTGGGGGGGGGGGGGGAAGAGGAGGAAGAGGAAAGAATGGTTGACGTTTCAGATCAGAATCCTTCATCAAAGCAGTTAGTAGAACTGCCTCACAGCTCCAGTGCCTGGGTTCAGTCCTGCCTGTGTGGAGTTTACATGTTCACCTTGGGATCCTCAAAACCCAAGGATATGGAAGTTGGTAGGTTAATTGGCCTCTGTAGTTTGCCTCCAGTGTGTTAGATAAGATACTGGATGGTCCGAGTAGATATGGCAGGTCAAAGAGCCATCTTCATGATGTTTGATTTTATGATGAGTTTCACAGCCATTAACATTGACCAATCACCAGGTTTGAGAGCCCATTAAATTAACTGTTTGATCTTCAGGATTCACTAGTGACTCAGTGGGCAACACTCTCTCCTCTGAGTTAAAGAGATTGAATCAAATCCCATCCAGGGATTTGTCCAGGCTGGCATAGCAGTCCATTACAGAGAGAACACCCAACGGCATTTTGCATGTAAAAGAATAGTGCGGCTTCCAA
Source organism: Narcine bancroftii (assembly GCF_036971445.1). Taxonomy (NCBI): domain Eukaryota; kingdom Metazoa; phylum Chordata; class Chondrichthyes; order Torpediniformes; family Narcinidae; genus Narcine; species Narcine bancroftii. The sequence continues at coordinate 6,147,421 of NC_091476.1, forward strand.
AATCAGTTGGAAAACTCCTGTCCTTCTACTTTGTATTGCCGTCTGGCCATTAGACCTGACCTGTTACACTGCTTGCAGGTGAACCCTTTTCTTTGTATTAGTAGGAGACAATTTGTGCAAAACATTCTTAAACTTTTCTCCAGAATCCAGGTCAATAGTCATCCATCAATTCCACTGAAGCATATTATCTGATCATTTCAGTAGTCTTTGTAGGATCTTAAACTACACAAATTAACAGCCATGACTGTTGGTCAATTCACTTCCATTGTACACAATTGGCTTCAGGAGATTCAGAGATTGCAAATCATGCAAAAGTCATCCTTAAAATTAAGTACAGGTTTTTAAAGCATTTAGAATTGGGGAACTCTGAAAGCAAAATTCAGAATCTATGATAAATTTCTGAATGGACTAAGGAAAAACTGCTTCACCCAGAGTGATTAGAACATTGACCATGAACTCTAACATGGAGTGGTTGATGTGAGCTTTCTACTGGGAGAATCACAAACAAGGAGAAATAGCTACAAGTCAATTAAAACTGAGCCACGTAGAAGCTCCTTCTCTGGAATTCTCTGCTCCAGAGCTGGTGAAGGACAGATCTTCAGAAACATGCAAGGTGAAGATCAAGGAATTGAGGGTTATCGGGATCTCACACAGGAGTTTTAGCCAAGATAGATCAGCCATGGTCTATAGAATGGTGGAACAAGTATTAGAAGCCTTCTCTTCTTCCTATATTCTTCCGTAGAACTGGTCCAAATGCACTTAAATTAGATAAATGTACAAGGTGATATTGAATAGATGAATATGTTGACAGAGTGAGATGGAAGGCAGAATATGTGGAATTTCATCTGTATGTAAGTGAAAATTATTGCTGCAAAACCTAATTTTATTCTATAAATTAAAATACAAATAGGATTACTTGATCCAAACATTCCTTCCACTTTTCCCTTGAACATTACACAAAATGGTGGAGGAGCTCAGCAGGTCAGGCTACATCCACAGAAAGAAATAGACAGCCGACATTTCGGGGCAGAACCCCTCATCAGGAATGGGAATCCTTGGCTAACTTTTCATTTCTGGTGTACTGTGCCAACTGAAGAAAGCTCATAACTATTAAATTCAATGGGTATGGATCAAGACAACAAGAACTGCTGGGGTGGCCCAATAATCCCTCAAGAGAGCACCACATAGTTTCCCTAAAGATGGATGTGCTGTCCTTTTTAACAAAAGGAGCAGTCATAAACTCATAGACAAAGAGGTATGAACTTGAAATGGATCAGTCGATGCTGGCAATAGCCCCAGTAACAAGTTTTCATCAGGAGCACCTCAGGGCACAAAGTGATGTGCAGACCACCCAGAGAATAAAGTAATCAAACCTGACAGCGCTCCCCACAGACTCTGCATGTACATCACTCCAGGTCAGTTAACAAGTTGTTTTTAACTTAAACATTTCATGACAAACAAAACAGTTGCTTTTCATACGTGAAATAATTAAGTATTTGGTAAATGTTAACAAATTAAAAGGGGAGAGGGACCAGAGAATATCCTATTTTTAGAATTCAGACCATACAGGGATTAACTACATTGCTTTCACTTCCTCCCCAATTTTAAGATAAAGATAAAACTGTGGTGCGAGCTACTGGTCCAGAAAACGCCAGGAAGTTGACCAGGGTAATGACACTGCATAGAGGGCCAATAGGACAAGTACCATTGGGATTTAAGACTTTCACACCACTTTAAGGGAGTAATCTTCCTCCAGTTTTGGCTGCAACCACTGGCTGAGAACTGCACAAAACAGGGAAGGCAAGGGTTCATGGGAAGCAGGACTCAAGTGAATGCACAATGATTCTTTGTTTGCTTTTACAACCTCCTTGTAATTTGACCAACCAAACAAAAGGGCTGACTTCCTTTAATTGATCAGGGAGGGACATCAAGGTAATTATCAACAGAGAAATTATGATACAGAACTCGGTTCTAATGATTACGGTGCAGTGATTAAGTTTCCTTTGTGAGGAATCTTCCTGGACATCTTATTAATAGACAGCAAGTAAGAGAGAAGAACAGAGATCAGTTGGTAAAGAGTAAAGGCAACAATCAGGAGTCTGATGACTGAGAGAATGAAACTGTTCTGGAATCAGGTGGTTGATTCCTGAGGAGAGGAGGGTTGAAGAGAGTGTGGTTGAGGTGGGATGAGTCTCTTAATATGTTGGCTGCTTCTCCAAAGCAGTAGAAGGTATAAATCAAGTTGATGGATGGGGGTTTGTGTGATGGATTGAGCCTTGTCCACACAGTGATGCATCCTGGCACATCTGTAGATATTGTGAAGGGATGCACGTGACGTGCAAAATATCCTCAGGACCATTGGTGCATTTCCATGGCCATTGCATCGAGGTGGGCAGACCAGGTCAAGTCTGTGGAAATGTTTAATCCTTGAATACAAACGATCACTCAAACATTGGACAACACTGAGGTCACCCCTTTGCTGCTCATCAACATACATCATTGAAGAAGATGTGGATTTTGCAGCAGAGACCCAAAATAATCCAGACACCAGGATTATCACAGGCTGAGAAAACAAGGCACGGGAACCAGATAGGGGATTTGCCTGGGAAAAAAAAGGCAAGAGATTTCTGCACCTCTGCCTTAAAATCCCTCTGGGTACAAATCTTTCAGTCAGAGGTTGGGATGCGACTTCTGATGCCTCTTGGTTATTGGAACATTGAGCCAGAGCCGGCCCTTTCCTGGTAGAAAAGCAAATACCTAGAGGAGAGATTGCAGATGCTGTGATGAACTCTGTTCCGTGCCAGCCCCCCTGCAAGCCCACAATTAATAAACCCCCCCTAGTAGTGCAGGAGCCAAACCTGCTCTGCTGTCCACAAGTACCTTCCAGCGTTCGGCCTGTGCCAAGCATTCATTCAGCTTTTAACCAGTCTTCATGCAGAGGCCAACTATGAAAAGGCCCAATAACTGGGATCTCCCAATGGCCAATCATTTCAATTCCACATCACATTCTCATGCCAACGTGCCTTCCCATGGCCTCGTGCACTGCCAAACCAAGGCCACCTGCAAAATGGAGGAACAACATCTAAATTCTATCTAGACATCCTCCAACAGATGGAATTAAACTTTTCCCATTTCCATTTAACCTCTCTCCATCTCCCTCTGCCTTTCCCTATCCTTCTGCCTTATTTCCTCTAACTCTCCATCTCCTCTCTCCATTCAAAGCTATTCCTCCTCCCATCATTTCTCAGCTTTTTTTTCTTCTGGCCTCCAACCTAACTTCTTACCCATTGGCCTGTGCTCCTTCCGCTGCCCCTTCTTACTTCTTCCCCCCACCTGCTTGCTTTCTGCTCCTATCTTGAGAAAAAGATCAGGCTTGAAGCCTTGGCTATACATCTTTGCTTCCGACCTGCTGAGTTTCTCCTTCTCCAGCATTTTCATCCTTTGTGAAACAAGACCAGGTCTCACTCATCAGTTCTTTTTAATGGTGCTGGGCATCATGTTAACTTCAGCAATCCCTGCATCTGCACTGCCAAGTCCTCCTTCACATCGTATCCTGTGAACTATTACAAATTGGCTCACATGGCCAGAATTGTCTTGACATGTCACCTGACATTGTATTTGCCTTACAAAAAGAATCCTGGTTATCCCACACCCAATTGTTTGTAGTTCCCTTCTTGTGTGGTCATCTGCAAATGTGGGTGAGTTTGGTTGTTCCTTGCTCCTCGTCTTTCTCGTAACAATACAAATAGCAACGGCATTAGCATGTTCCCTGAGGCACACAAATGACCACTTCCTTCCATGTTGATCCAGCTTCTTTGACATTTATTTGACTTTCCTTCCTCCAATTCAGCTCACTTCAATTCAATTCAGATTTATTCTACCTCTGGTGTGCCTTACACCCATGCACAGCCTGCCTCCTTTCCTTTTCTCAGCAAGGTTAACTCATTCAGGAACATTGTTCCTAAAGAGAAGCAATCACCATGGATCCAAGAGCAAATGCCATGATATGCAAAATTTATTGTCATGAACTGAGTAGAAATCTGGATCTCCCACCATAGCAGCTGGAATTTAAATTCAGATTCCTATCTGGAGTTTTGAGGGGTGGTGCTAGGAGGGGTGGGAAAGGGAAGAAACTCATTGCTGATATCATAAAAGAGTTTATTAAAGACACAAGTAAAATGTACAGATGCATTAAAAATCTTACTCGCTGCAGCCACACTGGAATGCAAGATGCGGCAACTAATTCGGGATAAATTAACTTGCCACAACACACCAAGAGACAAAAAATAAAATCAGAATTTATTCTCATGAGCAGGCTATGAAACTTGTTCTTTTTGCAGCAGTATTTCAGGTGTAAATAATACATTTAAAAAATAAATGAATTAGTGTAAAAGAGAAAGTGAGATCGTGTCTGTGGTTCATTGTCCATTCAGAAATCTGATGGCGGAGGGGAAGAAGCCATCCTTGTGCTGCTGGCATCTTCAGACTCCTGTACCTCCTTTCCAATGGCTGCAGTGGGAAGAGGGCATGGTCAGGGTTGTGAGGGTCCTTGAAGATGGAGGCTGCTTTCTTAGGTGTCCTTGACAGAGTGAAGATTGGTGCCTGTGATGTCGCTGGCCGTGTTAACAACTGTCTGGAGTGTTTTCCTGTACTGTGCATTGGCACCTCCCTACCAGTGATGCAACCAGTCAGACTACCAGACCTGTAGAAATGTTTAAGTTTTTGGTGACCTACCAAACCCCCTCAAACTCCTCACGAAGTATAGCTGCCAGAGAAATGATCATGAAAACTACCAGAGCCGAGATTATCAACAGGTTTCCACACCTGTACACACACCATAAACGGTATATTGAATGAAACTAGCACTAAGGGAATTCCAAATGGCATCTGTCCCTGCTTCCAAAGGCCAGGATTGGCTATCAATGCATAGATCTATAATTCAACCCAGGTCTTTTCTGAAGATATTATTTAAAAAAATTCAAGAATGGGACACTTATTAAATGATATTTTCAAATAATATTTTAGATTCTAACGATCACAATCACGGGCAGTATCAATTGACCATTCCTAATATTAGCAACTGCTGGAATTCAGGCAATTTCCAACTTTACTGGCAGAAACTCTCTTGTTCGTCACACACAATCTTCCCAGCATTAAAACCACAGGTTGGAAATTGCTGTGAGCTTCAATTTGTTTGTGGTAATTGAGACACCACTTGCAACATTCCCTCCAATTTTGAAGGAAACCATACTTCAGGTACTGATAAATTAAGACTAATCTCACTTCTCCACGAGACACGTAGTGACCACAACCAGCAAAGGAAGCAGGTGCAACTTATTTTGTGGGATCAGAACACGACTCCTCAGGGTCAACACCATTTGACTCCTCATGCTTGTGGACATTTGTTGAGAGATTTCAATTTGTGTGGCTTCTGACCCCTTTCCACAGAATATTGCAATTATTCACCTTCAGATAGTTATCTAATTTAATTTTGAAAGTTACAAATGAAGGGGCTTCTTCCACTTTTTCATGCACAGCCGAGAAAGCTAAATATTATCTCCTGAATTTCCAAGTCGTAATTTAGTGTTACAAAGGAGACAGTGACACATTATATGCCTGCAATTGAAGACTTTGGGAGGAGTAGGGTTTTTTTTAATCTAGTCTTCTCCCAACATCCCCACTTTATCAAATTCATAATGGAGAGTGCTCTGCTTGTCACTGGAATGTAATGTTGTAAGGTTCTATATACAAACTCTCCTCCGAGCTTACTGTTCACTTTAAATTTTAATACATAAACAAACCACAGGAAAGCATCCCCAATGTCTCAGCTTGCGCATGTTCTGCTATTCATAAACCTGTGATGCAGATGAGGAATACGTTTATAAAACTGTCCAGATTGGGCAAGGATGACACGTTTCCTCACCAAAATTTCATTTGTGAATCAGGTAGGCTTTCAACAATAATCCATATGCTTTACAGTTTTAAGATATTATTTCAGGATCAATTCCTTGAGAATAAATTTCCTCTCTGTCTTGGGGAGATTCAAATTCAAATAAATAACCCAGACTCCGAATTTTAGCCGAGCGGACTCGCCATCTTGTGATCACTCCACAGAAACAGGAATGAAGGGCGATACCATATGCAGATTATGTAATAAAGTCTGATCATCTTAAAATGTGGAGTTTGCATATTCTCCTTTTGACTGCAAGGGTTTCTTCCCACATCCCCAAGACACGCTACTTGGTAGATTAAACTATTACCGTAATTACCCGGAGAGCAGTAAGGAGGGAAGAACCAAGGGCGAGTTGATTGGGAAGAGGGGGCAGAAAATAAACTGGTGTGGGAGGAGGCTTAAAATTGATGGGATTGCTCAGTGAGCTGGAATAGACTCGATAGACCAAATGGTTTCATTCTGTGTGGTAAAAAAAATTAGGAATATGATTTATCTATATCATTAATTGTATAAAAATGACAAGGATCCTTGAACACAGTATCCCAAGAACCTGATCCAAGCACCATGCCAATGAAGTACTTCAAATGCCACCAGCAAATACCCACTTGTGTGGAATGAACCAGCCTCGGTTACTAGGCCATCTCATCAGGGCCACAATACAAAGGCCCCTATGGTCTCCTTGTGTGGAATTTCTATCCAATCAGAAGTAATCAGTTTAAGTAGCTAAGTAGACCAGTGAACACCTGACCCCAGCATAACTCTCAGGTCAGCAAACACTCCTGAGAACAAAAAAGTTATTTAATACACTGGTTCTTACTGTCAATGAACTTTGACACATACTTAGATTATATTTTTCCCATCAACATTTACATTTTCTTCATCTCAGAGTTAATTGACTCTTTTGTAATGCACCTGCAGTGGCTTTGTGTGAGTCTAGATGGGAGGTCTCGTGCTTTTGTACCTGGAGTGCAGAAGAATTGGACTCAAATTCATTGGGCTGTTGTTATAGGTGAACATTCCAAGTGGCTAGAATGAATTAATGTCGAGTCACCTTAATTCAACCCTCCAGAAACAATCACCAAGGAAGGCATCATTTGAGCACTGGATTAGATCTTCTAAATCAATCCTATAGTCTCCTCAAAGAAACCTTGAGAAGATCTGCATCAGCAGGAGTCCTGATGTGACCATTAGTAGGTTACCAGATGAAATAATTCTGCAAACATCCTCAGAGGCATCTAAACCCTGCTGCAGAAAAGTGTGAAACTGGTGGGTGGCGGGAAGATGGGGACAGGGGAGGAAAATGTTGATGCTCAACAATATTTTGTTGTGATTCTGCACAAGATGAAGATCCAGAATGAAGAACCTTAAATCATTCAAGAAGGGAGTGAGGCAGCTGAAAGGGAATTATAGACCCATCAGCCTGATGTCGGTGGTTGGGAAGTTGTTGGTGTCTATTGTCAAGAATGAGATTATGGAATATCTGGAGGTGCATGAAAAGATAGGCGCAAGTCAGCATGGTTTCTTTAAAGGATATTAATGCTTGACAAGCCTATTGCAATTTTTTGAAGTAGGACAGACAGGGCAAATGCAGTAGATACAGTGTATTTGAACTTTCAAAAGGTCAAATGGATTGGCACAGACTAGAAGGGCCGAAGAGGCCCGTTCTGTGCTGTAATGTTCTGTGGCTTTCAATGACATGCCACACGCAAGGCTGCCAAAAAAGATGAGAGCCCATCAAATTACAGGAAGGATACCAATTTGGCTAGAGCTTTGACTGGTCGATAGGAAACAGAGTAGGAATAAAGAGATCCTATTCTGGTTGGCTACCTGTTACCAGTGGTGTTCCAGAGGGATCAATGCTGGGGCCACTTCTCTTTACATTGCATAAAAAGGATTTGGATTACGGAATAGATGGCTTTGTGGCTAAATGTGCGGATGTTACCAAAATAAGTGGTAAGGCAGGTGGTGGTGAGGATACCAAAAGGCTACAGATCGACTTGGATAGATTAGGAGAATGGACAAAGAGGTGGTAGATGAAATAGAATATTGGAATGTGTACAGTCATGCACTATGGTAGAAGAAATAGACAGGCAGTCTATAATTTAGATGGGGAGAAAATTCAAAATTCTGAGATTCAAAGGGACTCGAGAGTCCTCATGCAGGATCCCTAAAGGTTGACCTCCAGGTTGAATCAGTGGTGAAGGTGGTAAATGCAATGTTGGAATTCATTTCTAGAGAGATAGTGTACAAGAGCAGGGAGATAATGTTGAGACTCTAAAGCACTGGTGAGGCCTTACTTGGAGTACTGTGTACAGTTTTGGGTGCTGTATTTGACAAAAGATGTGCTGGCATTGGAGAGGGTTCAGAGAAGATTTACTAGAATGATACCAGGAATGAAAGGGTTAGTGTATGAGGAATGATTGTTTGCTCTTGGACTGTACTCTTTGGGTTACAGAAATCATAAGGGGGACCTCTTAGAGGCATTTTGAATCTGAAAAGCCTGCACACAGTAGATATTGCAAGGAGGTTTCCAATGGTAGGGGAATTCTAGCACAAAAGTGCATAATTTCAGAATAAAGTGAGCAATTTAAAACGAAGATGCATAAGCATTTCTTTGGTCAGAGGGTTATGAGTCTGAAAAACTTCTTGCCACAGGTAGCTATGGAAGTGAGGTCATTGGGTTTATTTAAGGCAGAGATTGACAGGTATTTGATTAGTCAGGGTATTAAGGGTTACAGGGAGAAAGGCAGGGAGTGGAACAGAGTGGGTGGATGGATCAGTTCATGATTAGAATGGAAGAGCAGACTTGATGGGCTAATGGGCCTACTTCTACTCTTATGTGATCCTGTTGAGGTGATTGGGAGTTGATGATCTTCCTGACCACTAAGAGGAGTCAGAGACAAGTGTTCCACCTTGACTTAGATGCAAAATGGATGCCCCATGGAGGTCATGTTGTTAATAAAATACAATTAATACAAAAGAACAAAAGTTATAATAAAGGAAATATCACATGGTACCAGGAGTACTCTTCCCTACTCTGTAGCCCCAAACAAGAACAGAGATGTCAAATGGAAACGAAAGCATCTGCAAAGGAGACAAAAAGCAAACTATGACAAGTCACCTGGGACAAAAAGGCTACAGTTCTGGAGGAAGTAAATCCAAGATCCTACACTGTCAGAACAGAGGATGGTCAAACACCAAGGAGAAATCGAAAGAGCCTGCTGAAAACACAAGAGACACTACAGGAACAGATCAATGCAGAAGATCCAGCCTGTACAGCAACATCGGAAACCCCCCCACCAGTGCTAGACAGTGGTGGAACAGCAGAGCGGACACATTAACTTTTTAAATTAAAAAATGTTAAATTTTAGACATAGAGCAGTTACAGGCCATTTCAGCACATGAGCCCATGCCACCCAATTTACATACAATTAACCTACAACCTCCCCAATAAGTTTCAAACAGTAGGAGGAAACCAGAGCTCCCGGGATAATTCACACAGACACGGGGAGAACGTACAAACTCCTTACAGTGTGGAATTTGAACTAGTTCCAATGGCATGGTAACCTCTACGCCAACTGTGCACCCATTTTCAGACGATCACATACATTACCAAAGCACCCAACAGGCTGAATCTCAAAGAAAAAGAGCTGCACACTTAAAAAGTTTGTGCTGGTGAAGTTTGTGCTTAATTTTAAATTGAAATGAATGCTATATTACCATGTAATGTTGCTCGATTGAACATCTTAAGGCAAGGGGACATAGTGATTGGGAGTTGATGATCCAACTGACCAATAGAGGGAGTCAGAGACCAATGTTCCATCTTGGGCTAGATGCAAAGTGGATGCCCCACAAGGTCAGGAGTTGCTAATAAAATCTAATTAATATAAAAGAACCCAAGTTTCTTTACTACAATAAAAGAAGCATCACCCCTGTGATCTTGTTTCATTCAACACTGCTTGGGAATTGTGATTCACTCCTTCCTCACCATGTGACAGAGATATTTGGCCTATTAAGTAAGTGATCCCACATTATTATTAAGAAGAGAATCATCACCGTGTGGCCGGCTCAACCATGATCCGAAACAAATAGTCATTATCTTGCTGCCATTTGTTGGATCCTGCAGTACATTATTGCCTGGACAACACAAAGGGGATGATACTTTAAAATGTGACATTGGAAAATTTACTATTAATGCAAGTTCTTCCTCCCCAACCTTGGAATTGCCATCCTCAAATAACGACTGCCTAAGTGAAAGGATAGATCTGAGAAATCATTACATGCTGCAGTTAGTTGTTAATTTATGGGAAAAGAACCTTTAATTCACCAAGCATATTGTTTTCATGTGTTAAAGATCCAAAATGATTTGTAAAGCTGTGTCATAGACACACGCTGAAGTATTTCGATCAAAATGATGTGCGGCACCTCTGGTTCAAGATGTGACTATGTGCCACCCACCTTCTGGATATTTGATCACCCACTTTAGTTCTGCAAAACTCTGTTCTCTAAAAAAAAACTATCAAGCTTTATCATCTGATTTTAACCTTTTATTTGGAGTATTGTGAGCAAGTTTGGGTCTCATGTCTAAGGGAAGGATGTGCTGGCAGTGGAAATCCAGAGGTTTACAAAATGACCCTGAGACTGAGAAGGTTAATGTATGAAGACCATTGGATGTCTCTGGGCCAGCACTCTCTAGAGTTTGGTGGGGGGGGGGGGGGAAGAGAGAGGAAAAAAAAGGGTAGGAACCTCATTGTAAAACCTAATATTGAAAAGGCTGGATAGAGTGGGTGTGGAGAAAATGTTTCCAATCATGGCAGAGTCTAGGGCACAGCATCAGAATAAATGGACATTCCTTAAGAGAGGAGGCAAAATTTATTATGCTAGAGGGGTTAATCTGTGGAATTTCTTGTTGAGGCCAAGTTATTGAGTATATTTAAAGCGGTTGATGGGTTCCTGATTAGTAAGGATGTCAAAGGTTATGCAGGAGGATGGGATTGAAAGGAAGAATACAGCAGCCTTGATTTGAATGGTGGAACAGACATGATGTGTTGAATGGTCTAATTCTGCTCTCATCTCTTACGGGCTATGATCTCACTCTGCTTTTATAAGCATCTGACTAATCTTCTGATGGGAAAAAATATCAGAGTATGGCAAACTTTCACCTCTCTATAAACATTTTCATTAAAACATTGAAATGCTTGAGGGACTCAGCTAATCTATTCAGCATCTCTCAGAGACAAAGATACATTCCTGATGTTTTGGACCTGAGATCTTGAGGTGGGGCAGGGGAGGGGGTAATTCAGAAAAGGCAGATGCAGGATATATCGGAAAGTCTCGGAATTCAAATAATGGGGGAGGAATCCAGACCAACAAAAGGCGTTAATTGGATGCGATAAGGGACTAGAATTTATCATGACTGTGCGAGAGGAGACAGGGAGGGAGAGACAACGAGGGAAGCAAGGGGGTTAATGAAAGCAAGAGAAGTCGACATTAATGGCATCTGATTGGAGGGTGCCCAGTCAAAAAATGAAGTGTTGGTTCCTCCAATTTTCAAGGGGTCTCAGTTTGGAAGTACAATGACAGCAAGGGAATGGCATAGAGAATTGTAATGGGTGGTCACTGGAAGATCCACGCTATTGCAGTGGACAGAGCTGAGGTGCTCAACAATCTCCCAGTCTGCATCCAGTCTCACCAATGTAGTGGAGACCACAACGGGAGCATTGGATGCGGTGGATGACCCCTGCAGATTCACAAGTGAAATGTTGCTTCATTTGGAAGAACGATTTAGGGCCCCGAATGGTGCTGAGGGAAGAGATGTGGGTGCAAGTGGAGCATCTCCTGCAGTCACAGGGATAGGTCCTAAAGGGATGATTGATAGGGAGGGAGAAGTGGACAAGGGAGTCATGGAGGGAGCTGTCCCTGCGGAAGGTAAGGTGGAATCACGTAGGAGGTGGTGGAAATGATGGAGGAGGACATGTTGGATACAGAGGCTGGTGAAGTGGTAGGTGAGGGTAAGGTAGGTAGGTCTTTATTACGCAAAGGGACAAAGGGGGCATTGCACTTTTGCATTCCACAGTATTCAATTACTATCAGTTAAACCTAAAGATTCAAACATATAATTTTCTTTCTCCTTGTCACTCATTTACATATCTTTCCATTTATTCAACATCCCTGGGGTCATTCATCATCAGAATCAGGGTTTAATTGTCACAAAATTTATTGTTTTGTGGCAGCCAGTGTGGTGCAGAACAAGGTGCAAAATTACCATAAATTACAATTTTGTAAATACAAGATTTAAATAAAAGGTTCTATAAAGAGAAAAAGTTCTACAGTGCCCAGATGTTCAGAAATCTGATGGCAGAGGGAAAGAGGCTATTTTTGTAACATTGAGTGTGTTTTCATGCTCCTTTCTGATGGTAGCAGTGAGAAGAAGGCATGTCCTTGGTGGTGAGAGTCATTGTTGATAGGCTGCGTTCTTTTTAAAAAAAATTTATATCTTTCACACTATGAACCATACTGACCAAAATACACACAAACATTTCCCTCTTGAATATACACTGTCATTTTATCCCCCCCTCCCTTCCCTGCCTCCTTCACCCCCCCCCCACTCACTCAACGTTCAACATATATGATACATTAAACCCATTAAACCATGTCATCACACAATGAAAATAAACAAGAAATTTGTGTCATCTACTTTTACACACTGGGTCAGTTCATTTGGTTGTCTTCTCCTTCTGTCATTTTAGGCAGTGGAGGTCCGCGGTAGGACTTCTCTGTTATGTTCCATGTACGGTTCCCAAATTTATTCGAATACAGTGATGTTATTTCTTAAATTATATGTTATTTTTTCCAAATGGAATACATTTATTCATTTCTATGTACCACTTGAGACACCACCTGTTAAAGATGTCATTCATGGAGGGAAGACAAATGTCCCTGATGGTGTCGGCCTGTTTCTGTCATGGACTTTGACACCTCCATACCAGACAGTGAAAGCAACTCCATGGTATGCCTGTAGAAATTTCCAAGCTTCTCAAATCTCCTCAAACTCCTTTTGAAATATAGCCACTGGCATGCAGTCTTCATAACTGCATCAACATGAAGGTGTCAGGATAGGTCTTCAGAGATACCGATACCTAGGAATTTGAAGTTTTGATGAGGACTGGTTTGCGTTCTCCTGGCTTCCCCTTCCTGAAGTCCATAATAAAGGCGTTAGTTTTGCTGACATCAAGTGCAAGGTTGTTGCTGTGACACCACTCAACTAGCTGATTGATCATATTCCTGGACACTTCCTCATTGGCATTTGTGATCCTGCCTGACAATCGTGGTGTCATCAGTAAATTTGTAGATGGCATTATGAATTATGCCTTGGCGCACAGTCATGGGTGTAAAGCGACTCCAACAGTTGGCTCAGCACGCGTCCTTGATATGCGCCTGATCGTTAGGGAGAAGATGATGAAGTCAAGAATCCAGTTGCGGAGGGCCAGGCTTTGAAACTTGCTGACCAGTACTGAGGGAATGATGTTGAAAGCTAAGCTATAATCGATGGAATAGGTATTGCTGTCGTCCAGGGCCGATCATCCCCGTGGTCGATTGCATTTCTGCTCGTACCTTGCATGTCAACTGCACAAATTCAAGAATGCACCTTTCCTCACTTCCTTGACATATTGCTATGGATAACAAAGGTCACCATATGGTTTCACGATTGACTTAGACTTTAATCCTCACCCACCTCCTTCCTATGACATGGGCTCTGTTTTATGCAGACATTTGTTTTATCAAGAAATTTGCGTCAGTGTTCAATTAAGAAGTTTGCTGAGTGTTCAATATTAATCAAATGATGTGGAGTCCTGCAAAGTGTTAAATTTGTGACAAGCATTTTTGGCACAACTTTTCATTAACTTCACAAGAATGGTGGATTATAATGCCTGTGGTGAAACCATTGAGGGTCTGAGGATCTCTAAACTCTGGAGAACAAGATAACTAATACACCAGATAGCAATGCACTGTTAACTTATTTACATTAACTCTTTGCATTAAACGGGAATGATAACAGTCATTTGAAGTCTAACAATATTCTTATCTGATGAATTATCATATTATTTTCTTTCATTTGCTCCATCAGATGGGTTAAATGCCCTTGTGGGGGGGGGGGGGGAAGAGAATGGGGAGCAGATAAAGGGGAGAGGAGACAAATTCACCAAAAGCTTCCCCCTAATAATATCCTTGGTGTTATCTAACAACAGTGGGAATACTGACCACATACACACAATGAAATCCTTCTTTTTCAATTTTTTTAAAATTATTTTTTAGAAAAGAAATCAGATACATATCATACAAAGTTCAAATAGAAATAAATTAAAATTACAGAGAGTAAACAACGGTAAATAAGATCCATTTGATCCATGTTATTGATAAAAAAGGAAGAAATTCCATAACTAATCTAATTTCTGACCCAACCCATTTCAATCCAGTAACCATTGTGTCAGTGTGGGAGGGACAACATCTTCCCACCACATCCAGCAGACAGGGAAGCAAAAGCCACCATGTGGGACTGAGAGGGAGTCAAAATTAAGTCCATTGGTCCATTTATTCCAAAAATAGCAATAAAAGGGGTGAGAGAGAGATTTATAGCAAGAATTAAAGATAATGTAATAAACACCTCTTTCCAGCAGTTACAAAGGCAGGAACACAGCCAGAACATTTGATGACTGTACAACTCAGGAAGGTCCTTTATATCATATTTAAAGGATCTGTTGGATTAAAATTTAGCTAATTGAAATTTGGAAATAGTTAGCCCTATAACCATTGTAATAAGAAAATGTCTAGCAGACAAAATAAATCCCATGCATTCAGGAAACAGTTGTTGAAAGTCACGTAACTTCAATAATAATCCTTATTCAACTATAGCACAGTAAGAAAGGCCTTGAGGTTGCCCAATCCTGATAAATTTCAGTGGGCATAAATGGAAATTGTGCAAGTGTAGATTCTGGCTGAATAAGAACCCCATATTAGTGTGCTCTTGTAATTTACAAACATCATGCTCACCTACAAAGAATGGCCATGTTGGTAAAGTACAGGTGGACTTACCAGCTAGAGTTGGAGCAAACATTCTCAGGAATGAACAAGACACAAAAGGCTGGCAGACCCGAGGTCAGGGTGCAGGGCAGCCAAACTGGACCCTGCTCTCACCACAGCAGTTACAGACTAATGAATGGTTTGCATTTATGTGATTTAAAAAAAAATCCTAAAATGCCTTTTGCAACCCATGAAGTGACTTTCATTCCAATGAATGATGTGTGGCAGCCAATATCTGCATACCCAAGATTAACATTTGGTTACCTTCCTCTTGACATTTGATACTAAATCTGTCCATCCAATTTTAAGGACGGGTCATGCAAAGCATTGCAAAATATCAAACCACCACCAAAACTATTATATTGTAGCGGGGATGCTACGGATATAGCTCGAAGCATATTGTGGTTATAGCTCGAGGATAAAGACTCCCACACAAAGGGAGTGTAGTCGACACTGAAATTATGGGGCTGCAGCTCTGCCTTTTATAGCAAGCCGGCCATGATTCCACCGGGGCTTGG